>NW_020454649.1:440261-627808 GCF_003342845.1 Nothoprocta perdicaria
TTTTTTTTTTTTTTTTTTAGCACGAGGACATTTTCTGTTTGTGAGAGCAAGTACCCGGAGGCTAGAATAAATAAATAAAGAAAGAAAGACGTAAAAAAAATAAAGACCAAAACAAGAGTAATTTGAATGGGGCCCCTGTGAAGTGAAAGCTACTGAGCAGCCAGATTTCAATATTCAGTTAGCTTCCCTCACAACAACAGACCTGCTGTGGGAAGAAGTGACCGAGTTGCAGCTGGTAACATGGCAGTGGCCTCCAGACTGAGACTCTCCAGCTTCCTCCTGGCTTCCTGCTRAAGGTCTGTTGGAAGAGCACCGGCCCCGCTCTGGCAGGTTGGCCTGGGACTGGGCAAAAGTTATCCAGAAAAGATGAGTGGATGCAGCCTGAGTGACATTAGGTGATGTAATTCCCACTATTAGTTGAGTTTCTGTACTGTGCCCAATGAAGTTCTAGCAGACTGAAGCATGGCAAACTTGAGGACACAACGGGTTGCTTATTGGCATAGCACAGCCGTGTGCATGYTACCTAAGAGAAACGATAGCGCAGCAGCACCACAGTTATGCTTCAGCTGAACCCACCAGGACTGCATAGCACTATGGCTGTGGATGATAACTTAAGGTGATAAATAAACCTTCATGAAAAATGGGCTTCAGGAAAAAAATCCATTGGTCAGCAGGTACGTTGGGATGGCTATTCCAGAACAAAGTGGATGTTGCAAATCAAATTAAACAGAATCCACATGCAGTAAATTATTCGCCTCTTCAAGCAATATTGATAGACATGCACATAAAATGTCAGAGTAAATTAAAATGTTACTGATATATGTGACTCAGAGACAATAAAAGCATTTTGGATGGGTGTCCTAGAAAAATAGAACCAGCCACACTTGACAAGTGGGTGTAGACCTGATTTTATATTATGACCAATCTAGAGGAGCTACTTTTACCACATTTCTTAAGCTTCCTGAGCTGAACAAGTAGGTTATGGGGATTGCAAACAGAGTAAAATGTCAAGAAAAATAAGTTGTGCAAAATTACGTGCAGGTTTCCATGGAAACCCCACAGTGAAGCTCCGTGATTTACCATCTCTGCAGTCGACATTAGCACCGAGACAGGGAGAAACGTCTTCCTCGCTGCTCACCTGCGGGAACAGCAGCGAGGACCTCGTGTTACTCACTGGCAGTGGAACGTGCAGCTTCTGCTTACCAGGCTCAGAAGTCTTTCCGGAAAGGATACGTCCTTCTGGATACTGTCCACACGGCATAGTTGAAGATTTGCTTAGCATCACTGGGAAGTACTCCCATGAATGGTAACAACCAAACTTATGATTTGATAACTTATGGCAGATTTTAAAGCATGTGATCACTATTTCTTCACACAGTGGTAACCTAAGGTAAGATAAGGTGTCTTAGGGTTGAAATTCCAGAGTTTTGTGTGGAGCAGGTGTATCTAAAAACTCACTGTGGTTGTTGCTTAGGTTATGCTGCTTGGATGTTTTGCCTTACACTGCAGTTGATGAAGGAGGGAAAGAAGAAAGAATAAGGGGAGGAAGAAGTGCCCGGATGCTCCTCTAAGGACTAGCAGAACTTCACTGGAGTCTCCGTGCTCTTACGGGAGATCTGAAAGCCAGGACGTACACCAGATAAATAAGGTTCTATCCACAGTTAGAGAATAAACACCATGCTGTAAGGTGTAGGAAGATGAGCAATTTGTCTTCTGGTATTTTCACTACTCTGACTGTGATAGTGAAATTAAACTTCCTTACAAGCTTTCTTGCAATTCTTAAATTTGGCAAAACCACAGGGATATTCTTTCTTGCTGTAATTTCACATCTCTGGTTCTGCTCTTTGCCAAAAAAATTAACTGAACAAAACAGATTGAATATAAAAATAGAGTAAAACTAGACGATGTTCAACCAACCTCACTTGAGAATCATGTTCTGGATGAAAATTCTGCTTGCTTGACTTGGTTTTAACTTTCACATGCTTGCTATATAGTCTCTGGTATCTCCCTATATCATAAAACTTCAGTTTAAAATAAATATTTACATCTTAGATTCAGTTTTGCTTACTTCAGAAAAGAGTCCATGTCAGCAGGTATATTGAGATGGCTATTCCAGAACAAAAAACAATGGCTATCAAGTGAAYAATTTGTGTTTTAAAGTATCTTGATTTCTATAGATTAAAAATATAGAAAGATGGATATTGTTATTGCTAATGTTATTGTTTTCATCATTATTGTAATTATCTACTCTTTCAGAAAGTGATTTAATTGTCAGGACCAATGTTGAAACAAATATAATCCCCCAGTCGGCCACTTGCATTGAGCTCCATTATTAGATGTTCTTCACACAACAGCTCTAATGGGCAAAAGATCAAACCGACTCCTGCACCCACAGAAAAAGCTGCCAGATCTGCCAATCCAAAGCAAGMTGCAACGGATCACTGACTGCAAATGCTGCCAGCATAATATTTCATGCTGAAGTACAGGCTGTCAGACCGTTTGCCACATTGATTACTTGCCTGTAGTCTTATTAGTGTTCAATTAATACTGAAATATCAGATTCTAGCTACTTGACTGATTTCAATGATTGTCATAGAAAATATAACATATTTGCTATTACCTGGGTCTTTGAACTTCMTTTTCAGGAGTGGATATAATAGTGAGCCTGCCACGTGAGCAACAGCAACTCAGCACTGAATTATGTGAAAAAAACTACAGCTGTTAATGGCTTAGCTAGTAGTAGTAGTTAGTAGTAACAATGGTTAGTTTAAGCTGCAACTAAAATTGAGGCTGCCACTGTACCCTTCCCTTTCTCTCATAGGATTAACATTTAACTTGCTAAGTGTCCTGCCCTAGCTTRAGAGACCTCTGTTCAAGACAGTTAAGTATTTCCTGAAATGTGCTCATATTTACTTCTAGCTCCAGATTAAAATTTTCAGACAATTCCTTCCCATGTCATTCTTTTAAACACYATGAAAATAAGAATAAAATATTCAGATTCAGAGAAATCTCAAAAMCCAAAAAGCAACAACAATAAAACATTCAGTTTACATTTATGTCTGATTTTTTTTCTGATCTTGTAGAATACAGCAGGTTTAGAAAATGACATTTCCTAGAAAGAAAAACATTAAAAATTTTTCCCACCTGCCTGATGATTGCTAAGTTACAAGCTAATTTAGACTGCTAAGATAGAAGCTCTTTTAGAAAATCATGAGCATTTTTGAGGAAATAATTATCATTGATATCATTTTGTAAAGTAGGGATATTTCTGCAACATGTGGTTCTTTTCCAGGCAGAAAGAAAAACACCTACCCACCTGACTCCGGCTTGTTTATATTCTGGACAAAGTAAGGACACCTACACGAGTTTCAGAAAACTCGGATGACTCCGTGGCTGCGATAAGGGGTATTACATGGGCAAGCTCAGAGTGAGGGGACCCTGTGAGGCAGGAGCTTGCAGAGGAATGACCGAATGCAGAGCAGACTGCATGCWTTCACTAAAGATCACATGGTGCATTTCTCTCCTACAGAGCACATGGAGTACAAACTGGTGTACACAATGGCCTACCTTGGGACAAAAGATCTTCTTCCAATTTGTACTGGAAGTCCCTTTCATAAAACACCCTATCTTAATTATCAAACCACTGGAATGTGATGTAATTATCACCTCCTATTGCACTTGTGCCTCTGAAATGACATGAGACACTATTGGTTTTTATAGGTTATTGCCAAATGTTGTTAAACAGTAATCGTGCTGCATTCCTGTAAAAATAGGGTTTGCAAAATATGTAAATTCTATTTGCATTCTTTAAGGGAAAAAACTGCTGAATAAATCTAATTTATTAGGCTCTATTATTCTGATGGGAATAAAGTAGCAAAAGGGTTGTTAGCAGGCTAGCAATTTATCATGATTAAAAAATGTCTAATGAGAACATCCGCAGTTGCATTAAAGAATCTGCAATCCTAATACACGAATGCATGAGTCAACCACCTACCGATGGGCTTCTATCACAGGCATTCAAATTCAAATTCCTTCAGAGGAATTTATTTCAGAATAGTCCCACAATTGTTATAAACAAGACTTCTTATATTTTCCCCATCATTAGTCTTCCAAGCTGATGCTATGTTCCCTTTCTCTACAGTAAGGCTTGTCTTTTTGCTCCTTACACAGGAGTAATATGTGAGTGGAGCAGAGTTGCCCTAGGAAGAGGCAAAGTGTTCCTGAGCTAAAGGCACTTTTTTAGGAAGGCTCACATGCCCATTTGAAAGATTTCTTCAAAGAATCCMAAGATAGAAACCACCTGTCTGTGATCTATGTTATACATACCCAATAACTTAACCAAAGGTCTTTACAATCCTTAATGGTCTATTCCTGTGTTCACTAAAGTCAGTAGTAAATTTTCATTAGCTTCAGTGGCCTAGAAATGGACTCTGGTTGGATAAACTCCACAGTTTCCACCAAAAAAGACAAGCATGTCTTTCGCACTAAGGCTGTTTCTATCAGTGGGACAACTCGAACAGGAGGGGTCAAAGGAGGACACTGGGGACAGAGCTGTGAAGAGCCCCTAGCACTCTCAGCTCTTCCCCCCAGCTCTCAGGCGCTCAGGCTTTTAGAAATTGTTTTGTGGACTCTAAACACTTTAAAGCTGTTTCCCACACAGGTGCTGCCCAGGGCTGCTTAGCCTGGGACTTCAGTGTGTGTTCCAGGTAACACCTGGTTTTGCTGCAGCCTATTTATTTTTGCTGTGTGAAAGAGCTAAATTTGTTTACGGAACAAGCAGATTTACTAGAAAATATATTAGACATGGCTTTCACTCCTAATCAACCGCATGACAGCTACTTAAGCAGACTCATCTTCACCAACCTGCCATTATGTTTGAAGGAACTTGCCAATCACTRTTAAGATTTTCTTAATGAGTTGAGCTTGAAAAAACAACTCTCKTGCTGCAGAAACACATTCATCAGTTTGCTTGCACTTCCCATCGGGACTTTGACTGTACGGTTTTTCATATGTTAAGGCAGTAAAACCGTCCCAACTTCACATATACTCTGATGGGCTTTTAAGGTAGCATCATTTGGATTTAGAGAGCGATAAAGCTCTCTTCCTTCATTAATTGATAAGCAGATGCTAAATTGATGTTAAATGTTTTTTCTTGCTTGGAGAACTCAAGCAGGTCCTTTCTGTTATACCCATCTATGCAAGTAGTACTGACCTACATTACTAAAACCTTGCCATTGCGAAGGAGGCCAATATTCCAAAGTCCTTACTCGGAAAACTTAATTTATTTCACTGCTTAGACTAGACAAGATTATAACCTAAATTTAATACTAGAGAATCTGCATGAGCATGGCATGGAGTGACGATGTTATGAATGTGACAGAAAGTAAAGTGTGGAAAAAAGTGAAAAAAAGTTTCAACTGA
This sequence comes from Nothoprocta perdicaria, assembly GCF_003342845.1. Lineage (NCBI taxonomy): Eukaryota > Metazoa > Chordata > Aves > Tinamiformes > Tinamidae > Nothoprocta > Nothoprocta perdicaria. Next base: position 445,683 of record NW_020454649.1, read on the forward strand.
AATAGATTCTTAAGGATATTCCAGGGAATTAACCACTCAGGCAAAGTTTTCCTCCGGTGTTGCTCTTCCCCTGTGTTTAAGCCATTTACAACATTTTTTCCTGTGTGGATTCCCCGAGAGCCAATGAATACTACAACCTTTCCCTCACAAATGGCACCAACAGGTTTCCTTCAGCTACCTGTTTTTTTTTTTTCTCATGAGACTAGTAGAATGTCAGTCCTTGATAATTCTACTTTTTTTGACAAATTTGTTGAAATTGACACATGGGATAAAAGATCACTGAGCAAAGTCATAGAATGGTGCTTTTAGAAGGTGATGAAATGAAACTGATATACATAACTTCTCTATTTTTACCTGCATTCCCTATTTCCGAAGACTAGGAATCAATCAAACAGTTTCTGTACTCTGTAGACTGTACCTCAGGTAAGTCTATTATAAGAATGATTCAGGTCTAAGCACAGTTCTGACTTTTGTAGGCCTGTCAGTACTTGCTGTGAGAGGAATACACGAGCTGAAGGAAAGATGCAGTTGCACTGTTTAATTACGGTGTAGTAGAGATCTGAGCTTCAAGTGACGTAATTCATAATCCCTTAAAAGAGAGGTTCTAGTTCTCAACACCCTATCTCCAAGTGCATACACAAAAGGTGGGGAAAAGGGCAGTGAAAAAGGTTACAAGCACAAAAATCTTCTCCCTAAGGAGGCATGCACGCTATTTAGCACTTACAGAAAAGAAATGGAAAAGAATCACATAAAATAATGAAAGCAGAAAGTCAGGTAAACTCAAGAAGGACAAAAGGAAAGTCAAGAAAATTATAGAGCAAATGACAGTGAGAGATGCTTTTTAAGATGAGGAATTGTTGATACCACTAGACATTGAGATAAGGCTTATAGGAGGATTCAAGAATGGGTTAGACATTTTTACGAATAAGAAAAAAAAGATCTGAAGTTGTATGTGAGAGGATTTGCTYGTATCTTTTAATTCAAGCTCAGGCACCTAGCACATATGCTGAATTTATACCTAGATCTGCCATGTAGGAAGCCTTTTAGTGGACTTAAAGTAAGCCTAAGAGTGATAAATGTGGAGTATTCATGATTAGAGGCAATAGCAAGAGTTGCTACCAGAGTGACACAACCTGTCTGCACTAGTATCAAAGCCAAGTAAAAACTTCTGCAATTGCTTCATGTGTTTGAATGCAGTATCAAAGTTAGAAGTTTAATTCATGTCCTTAGTAATTAGACATTGATGAGACTAGAAGGTCTACATATTACGCAGGCAATTTTTATAAGGCATGGGTATGTCCTCAGAGAAAAGGGAAGCTTTTTTAGTTTGAATTATACAATTTTCCAAATCTTTCATCTGAACTCCATAAGACACCATGTTCATTTCAGTGACCAAAACCAAGTGATTTTATTACACTAGGCTGTTGGTGAGGCCATTCAGAAGATGTAAGGATCCCCTGGACCACTTGTTAAAGTGCGTTGTGTTATGACTGCTCCAATATCTCGAGACTGCCAGTGACACTTAGCTTGGCCCTGGGCAGAGACATATTTAGGTTCTGCTCTGGAGGATGGCCAAGTCATCTCTCTTGTCCGTCAGGAAAAGCCCAGGCTAGAAAAGTTTTTTCCCTATGAAATGGCAGATCAAACCCTTGTTGGCCTAAGTTTCTGCTGTTTCCCACCCCAGTTGCACCGTATAACAGCTCCTTTGGAACATCTGCCGTGCTGCTCAACATGAGAAGGTGCAGGGCTTTCTTGCTGTACAGATACTTGGTGGTGTTGCCCTGCAGGGAGCCAGGGCTGCTGCGAGGACTTCAGTTGAGTTTGTTTTGTCAACAGATGCCTTTGATGTGGGGCTCAGGGCCATCCTCCTGCAGGAGTGAGATGAGTGAAACAGCACAGCTTTCTCTCAGGAGAGAACGCCTTCCTAGGGAGAAGATTTGCTTGGTAATTAACAGAGTACTTAGCTATGAAACAGAAAGTTTATGCTGCAAGGCATTACTTGCTAGGGGCACCTTTCACTTTGACTCTCCATGAAATGGTAGAAGTTTATGAAGGAGACCATCCCATGGCTGGCAGATACTCTCAGTGTCCATCACAGACCCGGTGCTGCACATACCTGAGTATCTCTTCTGCAAGAGACTGGACCTGAATAATAAATATACCCAGGAACTTACTTGTGAAGGATGGGAAGAAGAAAAAGCATGTGTGTGTGTGTGTGCCCATTCCTGCCAATGTGCGAGCATCCAGGAAATGTGTGCAGAGTTATATGCATGATACATGGGCCAGAAAAAAAGGCCTTTTTTTTTTTTTTTTTTTTTTTAGTTTTTCCCTAGGAGAAAGAAGGAAAGAAGAGAGAAAAATGCAAAAGGAAAAGTCAGCCATCCTTGCTGCCTTTTTGGACCAGGAATAGCTTTGCTTTGTGTTACTGTAATTACCTGCTTGGATGCTTGGATGGGCAAAGGTCTGTTTTCTTCCTAGCCTGGCAAAGCAGGTACCATTTATAATCAAAGACGACAAAACAGACTATACAGACCTTATGACTCATTTGCAATTGCAGTTCCTGTGTGCAAAGATCACTTGAGAGGCTTTTGAAATTGCCAGTCGAATTAATTTTCCCCACAGCCAAATCCATTTGGGGGCATGACTCCAACTGGCACATCTCTGCGCACATCTCTGCGCTCACCAGCAGCGCGGTGGGCTCTGTCTCCTACCGCCTTGCAGTGGCAATGATGCACTTACTTATCGGCAATTGCACTCTACATGTAAGTACTGTGGATGGGAATCAATTAAAATGCTGTATTAGAGACAACAGAATGTTTACTTGGAATAATTTTTCGATTTTCTAAATAGTATAACTAATGAAAGAAATTGCTTCTACCAGCTTTCACAATAGTTTAAAACTTATTGAGCACAACCAGACAAGTGTTTAGCTATCTGGAGGAGAAAGCTTGAGCAATGGGCTGGAAATACAAGGTCCTTTAAAATATGCCCATTTTTAAGATTTACTTCCAGCCTCTTTTGCCCCCCTCCCTGTCAAGTAATTAAAGTTCTTGACTTGTTTGAAAATGGCTCATATTAAATTTCATTTTGTTAAGCACCTCAATTTTTCAGCTAGGAAAAAAAGACCATTAGGAATTTGCATTATCCATTACAGCCTCCTTCATGATCTGAAATTTATATGGGAAATGCTAATTGGATGTTCATCATCATAAAGATAATGATTTCTGCAGTCTTTCCAGTGATAATTAAGATGAAAGATGAAAATGATGCGGAGCGAACATTGTATTCTTTATTTGCTGTGAATGGAGAGCGGAAAATTAATTCTGTCCTTGTCCGCGGGGTTGGGGTGCCACGAAGGGAGAGAGGGGGACATGTACAAGACCTTGTTTTGTCTAAGACATCTGAATTTTCTTAGGAGAGAGATGGCTCTGCTGATTTTACTCCAGTGCCCAGATGAAGAAGGCTGATACTGTGTGAAATCTCCTACTATTACAGGGAGATGTCCTGAAGACACATGTGGCTAATGAAGTCTCTCTCATTGCACTTCAGCACACTGTGGGTAGGAGCTTCTTCTATTGCTTTCTATAAAATGTGTGTTCCCAAGACCCTAAGGAAAACAGGCAACTTCCATGGCCTGGAGTTGTAAGTAGGTGCAGTGGCACAGGCAGACTACAGGAGCTAAGAGGTTGAAATAGTGTCTGAAATGCATCCATAAGCTTTTGCAATGAAAAACAAACAAAAAAACACCCAACCTTTTGTGAAACATAAACATTGTTTTGCACAAAAATCTTTCTTACATTTGTTTCACTCTCCTGGATTTCCCTAAAGAGGTTTCTGGCTTTGCAGGGGAGCAGACGGAGCACTAAAAGCAGTCATGCTGAGTCCAAGATTGAGATGATTTTCACTGCTATTTTTTTCTGAAGCTGGCATGGACTGACACTGACAACCTGAAGTCTTTGTTGAACCCATGCTGGACCCAAGGAAAGCAAGATCTTTGTTAGTGTTTCAGAAAAATGGTCTGACTAAAGACTGGCAGCCCTTTTGCAGAGACTTGCCTGACACGAATTTTGCACTTGGTGGAGTCTATGGAGTGCTTCCCATTCCCATCTCTATCCTGCCTCTCTCTTGCAGCATGTCTCAGGGGTAGACAAAGCCACAGCCCCTGGCTCTTCATCATCACTATGTGCTTTCTGTTTTGTACGTATGTTTGTTATTGCAGGTTTGCTGTAGACTCCCTCTCTGCAGTGAAGAACTGCAGCCTTACTTGATCCTAGGGAAATCTGAACTCTACTGGTCTGAGCCCCTGTGCTGATCTCCATCTCTGTGAGACAGGTTGGAAAAGGCAAGTGCTTCCATTTCAGTTCTAGATCAATACGGGGACAAAGAGGGCTGCTTGCTGCAGGGCCTGTAATCTATGCATTTAATGGTGAATAAGTGAGAGGGCTGTGTTCACTGGCGTGTTGTGCATACATGTGACAGGTCGGAAAAAAGGAGGTGAAAGGCCTGTAGTATTTAGCATAATTTCTTTTCTGATTTTGAGTGTAGGGCTGATGGGAGGTGGTTTCCAGTCTCAATGACAAGAGTGCAAGCTTGTTTGAATACATAAACTGCTGAATTGGAAGAAGGGTCAAGGTGGGAAGGACATTTTTCCTTTTCTATTTTTCAGAAATCTGCCTTCGACTTATCGTTTGGGGAGATCTCACGATTTTGCAGGTTAACTTCAGTTTTTGCTATTCCAAAAGTCTCTTTCTTCAAAAAGATACGTTGCTACTGGGAATTGATCTATCATTCCCTATTTTCAGATTCTCACGGGTTTAATGCTGCTGCTCTCAGTACTCTCTTGGAACCCAGCTTACACCTGCTGAAAGAACATAACCCTGTCCGTCTGTCTTCTCTACCCCTCTAGCTGGTGGCTGCCCAGTGCCATGGGGTGAATAATATTTGGTGGATACACAGCTGTTGTTGTTCACTGCCGTGTTTGGGCAGCAGGGTCTATCGATACTCACACACTGTTTAATACTTTCAGAATATTTCAGAATATTTAAGGTTGGAAGGGACCTCTACAGATCATCTAGTCCAACCTTCCTGCTCAAGCAGGCACACCTAGAGCATGTGGCACAGGGTGGCATCCAGGCGGGTTTTGAAGACCTCCAGAGAAGGAGACTCCACAACCTCCCTGGGCAGCCTGTTCCACTGCTCTGTCACCCTAACAGTAAAGAAGTTCCTCCTCACCTGGAGACGGAACTTCTTGTGTTTCAGCTTGTGGCCATGATACTCTGTAGCTGCGGCCATTACATGAATATTAAGACCAGTAATTTTATGTCCAGAGAAAGGGAATTACTGAATTTGGCTATAAGCACATGTTGTGTATAAACTGGCAGGAAATTATATGCAGGAGACTGTACCTTTTACCTTTTCTGAATGGAAAAATCTCTCACAAGAAGCAATTCAATTAGTGCTCCAATTTGTTGTTTTAATAGTTACTGTATTTAAGCCATTTCAGCAGTACCCTACGGTTTTATGAGGCCATAATCTTGTTCCCAAAAGGAAGAACTGTGAGGACAAGTAGAACAGTGAAATGGGAGCACTATTCCTGGTGTGAAAAGACTTCACATGGGGCTGTGCAAATAATTGACTTCTTGGTTTACTTGCTGAAGCAAAACAAAAACAAACAAAAAAAGGAACGCCTAGCATAGCAGCAGTGGAAACAAAACAAAGCAAAACAAAACTGATTTGTTTGCACTGGATCAGACAAGAATGGAGGAACAGAAGGATATAAATTCTTAGGTTAATTTCTGTAAATGAGGTTAAAAAAGGAAAAAGACCCTTTTGGAGGTTTGGCACTTTGTGTGAAAGATCTGCCCAGGTGCTTGGTCACAGGGTGGGCTTGGCTGCCCTTCGGTGGGGTGGTCACCACCCTCCTCTGTGCTTTGTGAAGCCAGCGGTTACGTGGTTTCCASGTCTGGAGGGCAACCTCTGCTTGCTTCTTTATTTAGAGAGGCTGCTGCTTTCTGCTGAAAAAATACATGGGCACAGTGTATTTCATGTACACAGCAGTAAAGGATGAAAAATTGCAGATAATTAATCGAACTCATGAATTTCGGCATTTCCTAGACTATGGTCCTCTATTTAGAGGGAACTGGAAATTGGGGTCAAGAGGTACATTTTTCTTCAGAAAGTCCTTAGGTGCTTTGAATGTTTTGCTCCAGAGATCTCAACTGGAAATACACAAACCGATCCGGCCCTAATAAGATGCCTGCCTTGCACTTTTGAAATGAAACTCCTATGAACTCCTGCATCAAACCTGCATTTTCACTTCCAGCCTGCTAATACCCAGATCACCTTGCGCCTTCATTTACAGCTAGATCTGAAATGAGTCTATCCCAATATATTTTGAATAAATATATATATACATACATATATACACATATATGTGTATATATAAAACAGCCCTGCCCATTTTCCTTGCCAAATTAATGCGCATCTTTTCCATGCGTTCCAATGCTGAGATGCTGGGAGTGTGAACAGGGAGATGTTGCTAGTCCATGAAGGAGCAAGTGTCAGACATTTTGCAAGCCCTTTCTTCCAGAAGGTTTCTTGACCCATTGGCATAAGTTTCAGTGAGTCAAGTAATGACTCACACTACAAATACAAACTCACTTTGTGGGTTTTACCAGCTCATCTACAGTTTTGTATGGAAGACATGGTATTTACCCACAGTATTAAAAAGATTCAGATCATTCTGTATTTAATAAAAGGAGACTGGTTTTTCACACACAGTTGTAAAAATCGCTTATCTGGTTGAAAACACAGTACTAGCAATATAAAGATGGTAGGTAACCAAAGGGTGTATGTAATAAATTGCTCAAGAAAAGGAAAAACATGCATAAAGCTTTTTACTAGGGATTGCCCCCTCTCTGTCACTCATTTGATAGCCACCTAACCCTCTAAAACAGGAAAACCAGGAGCTGTCCAAGGTATGGTGCACAGAGGATTCACAGGTAACATTGACACTGCTCTCTGGAAAATCCAGTTTCTCCTCTTTACTGGTTCCTTTTCCTCTCACTCTTTTCCACATAGTTGTATTATCAGTGCATATGGTTTGTACAAAAGGGATCATCCTTTCCAAGCAAGTATTGCTTTTAGACCTCCGACATTAAATGAGTGCAAGAAGGTGCTAAGAAAGTTTCATTGCCATATACTTGATTTTTCAGTGCAGTGGAGATTCAGAAGACCAGTCTCAGTTTCCAAGCCTTTGACTGTGATATTTTAGGCATTGATTTCTTCCCTTCTCCCAGCTTCAGTCATCTTAGATTTGAGCTGCACCAGACGGAAAAACCTTGAAGTTCAACACGGCACATGCAGGGAGAGAACCTTTTTGAACCAATACATATGCACGCACAAACACCCACAGAGTAGCTGCTTTTAATCTGCATAAATGCAATGTGGGGATTATTCTCTAGTCAATTCCTATTGATGAACTAATTTTCTGCTATTATGAGGTTATGTATATTGATTCTGAAATACCCAACAAATCTAATAGTATTTACTTGGGGGCCCAAGAATGTAGGAAGTCTGGTTGGAAGATAACAATGAGTAATTTATCCTGCTAAATGTCTTCTTAAAGGTAATCAATAATGTCACTCGAATGAAGAATTGCATCATTTTGTCAGGCTCCTTCTAGACTGGCATGATTCATAGATGCTGCATTTTGGTGGGATGGTTTGGCACTCCTCAAGTCTCAGACCGAAGCTTACAAAAGGTTTGTTCCCAACCTACTGTGCTTGACATACAACATGACACTTTATCAAATACAGCACTGCTTTTCTGGAGTAACAGCTAACAAAAGAGAGTTGACTGAATTACTGTGTTGTATGAGGAGACATGAGTGCAGCTCTTTGCTGGCACTGTTTGCTGTACACAAATGAGAAATCCTATGAGTTGAGGCAGTACCTAGTGAGAATCATGTCATGGAAAGATGTATACATAGGTTAATTTTTACAAATCTCCTTCACAGTAGTGATCACTAGTGACCTTAGGGAGCAAGGCCGAAGAGCAAGTGACTACTTTCACAGGGCTGGCTGCAAAATAACGACTGCAAGCCAGGAAGTGGAGTTTTACAGAAATTGAGTGCTACTGTGGAATAAGATGTTCTATAAAAACTTCAGCATATGTAAGGATATTTTTCACAATACTTACTATAAAGACAGTTTCTCTTTTGGGAAAACTCACATCCTTGGAAACATTTGTATTGGCATGAAGACCATTTTTTCATAAGCAGCACAGTCTTGAAGCATACATTCATCAGATCTTGTAAGATAACCAGGTTCAGGCAGTTGGTATTCAGCTGAGGAGTCTCACAGAAAACATTTAGACCTGACAGGGTGTTGCAAGTCTGTAGGTGGCACTTTTCTTCCGACAGAATCAGCTACGCGATGGAAAAGATGCTTTGCCTCAGTGAGGACTGCAAGTGTGCTCCTTAGAGACACTGCGCCAGATTTCAGGGTGCAGGTGCAAAGGTACATGTTGTACCATGTAATTCAGCTGAGACTATTCAACTTCCGTCAGTGTTTTTAGAATTCCTCTTTGTTTCCTTTACTAGGAGGTTTTCCTCTGTGTTCCTAATGGGATCCTCCAGTGGTAGCTTTGGTATGGCAAGCAAAATGAGCTTAATCTTAAGAAACCTATTTCTACTACCTCCACCTAGAGCTTTGATGCTCAGCCTTTATGAAAGCTAAATTGCTTACTCATAAGAAGGAAGCTTATTTCCTATTCACTCTCAATGACACTTGACATCAGCACTCCCATCTCATTAGCTAATGGTTTCCTTGCTCATAATATAACCAGAATTGGCCAAAGATGGGCTTTGCTGGCTGAGGAAGGCAGGGAGAATGGGCCTGTTGTTTATACTTCATATGAAAGCTTTATAAGCAAGGTGTAGACTTATAATTTATTTATGTGCTTATCTCCAAGCTAAAATATGTATTGAAACAAACCTACTTTTGAATGCAGTCTGGGAAAAAAAATGCTGATGCCTTTTCTTTTGGAAAATCTCAACATTCTCGCAGCAAGTATGCTTCTCCTTTTTTATCTTTTTATATGGTTATTCTCAAAATCAGAAGACGCTTTCTTCACTTTCCAAACAAAAAGTTTGAGCCCTCATTACAACAAAGCCACACCACTCAGTAGAATTTTCACTTCAAATCCTGCCTTCCTTCTGCCTTGCCTCATTTGTTTCCTATGTCTCAGCTCATCACTGCCACCATGGTGGCCTTGTGGCTGGGAGACTGTGTCCCAAGGCAGGGGCCCAGCTTCGGTGCTGCCAGGTCGCTCTGGACCAGCACCACTGGGAAGACTGTCCCTCACAGAGTTGACCTGGGTTGATCTAGGAACCAGGACTGATGGATGAGCATCTGCTCCCATCTCTCGCTGCAGAAATGGGTGATTTCATATGAAGATCAGTTGAAACAAGGCTGGTTCTGAAAACATGGAGAATCATGTTGCTGGCTGCAAATGATTTACACTGGAAATTCCTGACCTTTTCAGGTGGTATTTTCAGCTTTACGGAACAGGCAGTAGAATTCACCATGGTTCAGAGACCCGAAAGATGATCTATGCCTCTCTCAAAGCCATTAGAACTAAGTATAGGCTGAGATATCAGCCACGGTACAAATGTCAGCATCTGGCGCCTTGACAGTAACAACCTTCCTGTGGTATAAGCGAATAGTCAGAATGTAGGCCTAAGGTAAAAAGATGACTTCCAAGCTCAATTTTGAGATACCATATTATATTGCCCGGCTTACATACTCATATTAGTTACCATTCCCTTTAGATCTGCAAATTGGTTATACATCTCTGATCATTTTAGCAATTCAGTATTTTCTGTATTTATTTTGTATTGATTTTAATGACTGTTTTTGTGGCAGAAGAATTCAAGAAAATTCCAAATAGAGTGAGATGAACAGTTCTTATGGGCAGGATGGATCAAGTAACTCAGTATGGGATATGGAGCAGCTGGTGATTCAAGCTCAGTCTGGTGAGAGGTTACCCCAGATCTTCCTTTGACAGGTAAGGAGCAGGTTGCATTACGGTAGCTGCACCGAGCAGGTTTAGCTGCCCTGAAAGCAAAAGGGATGAATAGTTAAAAAGTTCCTGGTAGCTGGCCTGAAGGAACTGTTCTGTGGGGTGGGGGGAAAAAAGGACTTCAGGCAGATCTGACAGTCACATTTATGGTGCATGTGGCAGAACGGGAGTAGCAGGGGGTTGTGTAAAACCCCTCTGACACACGTCAGCAGGTCTGTGCATGGGGAGCCCGGAATGGAAATAGCGGGAGGCTCGGCAGGTCGATGTGAGATGCATTAGCAGAGCCGTGTGTGGGAAGCTCATATGAAAACTTCCCAACATACTGCTGGCCTACAGCCAGCAACTCTAAATGCTTAACTTTCTGCTCACGATGTATACTCAGGATAAAATATATGAATATTTTGCTGAGAAAATTTTAGAGTCTCTGCTTGCCATACACGCTGCACATTTCTTTTGGCATTTCAGTTTCTTTCGATGCTTAATCTCTTCGCACCAACCCCCACTGTTTGTCTGGAGAGGCTTGACAGCAGCGGGAAGAATTTCTCATAGTTTAAATTAAGTACAACATTTACTTTTTTTTTTAATGAGGTGTCATCATCTTTTGGATTCTAGTCTATAAAAGAAAGAGGGTTTTTTGCATACATTGAGGTAGGATGAAATGTTTGTTGACAAAACTCTACTGTGAAATTGGAGATTGTAAGAGTTTGTTTTACGTTTATATTGATATATTTTTTCAAGGCTAAAGTTTGTATATTCAGATCTTTAAGTTGAAGGACTTATGTACTTGCATATTTTCCAGGCAAAGAGAAAGATCTTCAATGTGAGTGCATGCTGGAGTTGACGTTTTGAGTTGAAGTTTTCCATTTATATAGTTCCTTCCATCACATAAAATGATGAATGATGCTATAGAGGGTATTAATATATACGAAATTATGGTGCCAAGAATAAGGTTATGGTGCACAAGAAGAAGGTTTTTGAGACATTATAGAAACTTCCATGAAAATGTTAGTGCAGTGCACATCAGTTGCTAGGGCTATAGGAAATGTGCATAAGATGAAATACAGACCTCATTACACCATATAGAAATCCATGGTGCCCTTGTGCTGAGATGGGTGAAACTTGATGCAGAGAAGCTTTATGCAACGAATCTCTGTCAAATGAAGAAGTGATGGTTGTTGCCATCAGCCCTTCCTAGGGCCAGGCTGAGGAGACTGATATGTCATGGTACAGAAGAGCACCTTTCCTGAGCAGCCGGGTCCCGGGGGCATCTTTAGGGGTCCAGAGTGGAGTGCAGGGAGCAGAGCTGATGCCCCCGGTAGAGGGGGCAGCAAGGGGCCCTGCCCTGGGTGCATCACCTGGCCCCATTTGAGCCTTCCCAAAGGAATTCCTCTCATCTCTTCAGGCACAAAGGGTTCCTTCTTGMTTACCTCTTTGTTTGGCACTTACACTCACTAGAAAATTAAACTTTCTGCTGCAAACAAAATCCATTTACTCCTCTTTGAAGAACATAATCAATGCATTTCTGTATGAATTGTGTTTTTTTACCATGGACAGGTCATTTTCAGATTGCTTTTCTCTTAATTGTGCATAGCAAGCAGCTATGCTGGTCTGTACTAATGCTTGTTCACACTGTGTCCCTGTTCCTTTAGATTACCCAGCTCCCGTCTTACCGGTGCAAATATCCCTGTCCAGGAATAAAGAACAAACTAATCCAGTACCTTCAAAGCTGGGATTGTTACAGTGCTTTGGTGTATATAGTGGAGTCTTTCAAAGGGACCAAGTAAGATCCTATTTATCTTAAAGGCCTAGGTAGCTCCCAGGTTATTAATATTTGTGTGTTACAGTTGGACCTGGAGATTTTACTGTAACTGAGGTCCATTTTGCTAAGTATCATACAGACCCATATACACTTTATATGTAAATAAATAAATACACGCACACACCTACATAGAGATGCATATATAATGTTTTAAAGATATAAGCAATCCCATACCTAGAGAGAAAGACCTTTAGGAGACTTTCTGAGATGGCTAGAAAAATGAGCAAGTTTGGCATGCTCAAAGCCTTCTGCTGATCTGCAGCAAGCTCCAAACGGCGTGCGAGCTGGGATCATGGCTCTAACGTAATCTAACTATGCTAATCAAAGAGCGGGAGATGGGTGCAAGGGAAGATGTTAGCAAAGAGAGAGGCGAGAATGTTGTTAGCCCAGTGGGTGCGTGTGAGAGACATAATTATCACCTAGGGAGGTGGGTTATGGGGAAGCTGGCAATGTGTGCGGTACTGCCAGATTTTTAAAAGTTGCCGCTATACAAAATATTTATAATCAGTTTGCCCGAAGGGAAACAAAGGTGAAAAGATGGCAAGTGGAGCTCACACTTTTTCTGCATTGTCCTCTACTGCAATGTTCTGTAACAAGTGCCATCTCCTACAGCTCCTGATGAGCACTTCTTATTTGACAGAGAAAATGGGGCCTAATGAGGTGGCTCACACTGCCCTGTAAACCAGGAGCAGAATTCAGAGCTGCAACCTCTCTTTCCTCTCACCGTTCTGAATCTCCCTGATGTAGCTCCCCATTATTGCTGGGGGCTGAAGTGGGATCTCAGCTAAGTTTGCTTTCCTCTTCCCCGCCATTATCTGTGCCTCAAAAAGACTTTTTATTAGGCAGCTTTGCTTGTAGGAGAGAGCATAAAAAGCTGAAATAAAGGTTGAAGAATAAAATCCACCTCTGTACCTTGGAGCAGCATGGAGATGAAAGCTGTCATGAAGAATCCCTTGTCTTTTAAATTACTTATCCATCACTCATCTTGGACAATAAGCAAACAGCTGGGCTGGGCAAAGCAGGTTCACTCTCTGGAGGAAATGGTTTATTCAAGGTGCGAGTTTATATTTCCCATTTATTGTCTGATTGAATGTGTAATAAAAGACAGTCCAAGTCTGAGTCAGGTCATTAGCATCTGTTAATATGGGAGGATTTTACAATTTGACGTATCCTGTTTGGAAGACAGGATGGAAAATTGGAGCTGCTGCTGCAGCATGGGTAAAAAAGATAAATTAAAAATGACATCTACCCTAACCTTCGTTACATTATTAAAGCTCTTTCCATCTGATCTCAAATGCCATGTGGATGGGTCAATTTGCAGATTGCCGTGGACATCCTAATGTTCATGTAGGCACTTCAAGACAAGCTGTCATAAATAGTTAAGTTGCCCTGGGAGCAGCGCCAAAATGCATTTCGGTGATGGCTGCAGAGATGCCTGCTAAAAAGCAAACAGCACATTAGCAGCCCTCAGAGTTACTGTGCAAATGGAGTGTGAAATTCTGCTCCATTGCTCTGCACTATAACTTTTTGTCTCCCTGATAATGATTAAGAGAAGCTTTGCTTGATTTGATGGTGGGTGGAAAGAAGGGTGTGAAAAATGAGAAACCCGCCTTTGCACGTTCCGCTTGACCTTCAGGAAGCGCCAGGGAGAGGCGCGTGGCGCTCGCGCGCAGAGCCATTAACTGCCTTTGTTTGTTCTACAACCACGCACTGAATTTTGGAGCCCGGGGATGCGTGTTGTGGAATTACAATAAAATAAAATGTCCCGAGCAGTTATTAAATATTTAAAAGGCAATCTGATCCTAACTGTTGGCTGGAACGGATGAAGGGGGAACAATCCCCTTGCAGCTCTTGGGAAAAAACACTAACTTAAAACTCACAATGTTGGAACTGATCCGGGGCTCTGAGTTAATTTACTGGAAATCATTCTCCTCTCCGTTTTCATTATTATTATTAAGGACACCACTTCACACTTGCAGAGCACCTTACATCTCACAGCGTTCCCAGTAACTAAGCCTCCTAGCCACAGAATGACAGCTGCCAGCAGAGCATGAAGCACAGGGCCTTAAAAGCAGCATCTTCACATTTTACCGCTGAACGGCAGGCAGGGCAGGCAGCGATCTGCATTGGCAGGGGCAGATCAGTGGCAGACGCAGGGCTAGGACAGAAATTCTCCCAGCTGCAGCTTCCCTTCACCACGCGGCCTGTGCAGCGCCGTCACGTCACACGCCGCCTGCCAGGGCCGGGCAGGCTTGGCAGTAAAGGCCCGAGCGAAGGTCTCTCTCTGACTCACAGATTACTAACATCAGGGGCAAGGTTCTGAAGCAGCTTTAGAGCAGCCTTAAATTTTGCATGTTAATTGTGAGTGCATTTTATTTTCTGCTTGCCAGACATGAGGCGCCTAGATGTTGCAGAAGAGCACCCTTCCAACATTGCAAAACTCCTTTTGAAAAAGCAAGTGTTAGCGGTAGAGCCAGCCAGCTCCTGTCTTCTGCTAACCACCAGGCTGAACTTCTTCCTGAAACTCCTTTTAGCTTCACACACTGGGAAAAAGTTACTACAGAGATCAAACACACACGTTGGAGCAAGCCGGAGTTCTTGCAAAGAGCAGACTCAGAGCATTTTTGGCTCTGCTACTATCCCAAATTTTACAGAAAACAGGACGAACATCTTTTTTTGCAATGAAAAGGTTTTATCAGCTATCATTACTGATCTTTTCCTGAAGAAATAAAAAAACAGGCCTCAATCAGTAACTGAAGAGTAACAGAAAAAAAAAAGGTTGCTTGCGAATCTTTTGACATACAGTTGTAGCAAGTTTTGTCAGTTCTGGAGGCTAAATTATCTCTGGGGAGAGAAGATGCTTTTCTGCCAGCTGAACTATCCCTAGTGGCATATGTGAAGTCCCCAATAGGTTTGGTGAGATCTTGAGTGTATCCTATAATTTATTAACTACATCAGCTTAATATCCCAATCAGAGATACTTCCCAGGATCACTAATGGTAAAGACACTCCCCCAAAATTGGAATCACATCTCACTGAAAATTTATAAAAATGAAGAGAAAGGATGGATTCTACTTACACTGCTAAAAGTGGCAAAACACATTTCTAGTCTAAATTTGGAGCTTCYCTTTTATTTGAGAGCTCCACAAGCATAAATAATAAAAAATGTTTGTTTTCCTACTCCCATCCTTTAATAAGCAAAATGAAAAAAGAAGAGCAAGAGGATTGAATGTGATGGATTTTGTTTCGCTCACTGTGGAGAGGGACTCAGCACGTGCCCAGTGTCCCYTGTTGTGGCCCAGCCGATGGTGGCAATGCAGACAGGCATTTGCTTCTCATCATTAGACAGGACATGGAGAAGCCAGTCTGAAACAGGGGACACAGGCACCATCCATGCACACTTACAAGCGCGTGTCCTGGCACATGCCAGAACATGGGGAGGGACTGCTTGGCTCAGGCGACCGGTATTTGGTCTCGAGGCCAAATGTAATGAAACAGTCTTGGGTTGCTGAGCCACAGTGGCTGATCTCCTCTTGGAGAGGTTGCCCCTGCTCAAGCTAAGCTGTTTCTGTTGTATAAATAACGGAGGAGACTGCAGAAGCAGTGGTCTTTTGCCAGAACCAAATCCATCTGTACACCCACAGAAGTGCGAAGTGAGTTTCTTCTCTCTCAGTTCCATAGCACTTYGGTTATTTCCAGTATGGATTTTTTTTTTCCATGCTCAGTATAGAAGAACACCATCTGAGAGCAAAGGGCATTTTGGGTAGGGACTAGCTTTGGGCAAACAGTGGGGAGCGAAGAATCTGTTTGACAAATTTAGCCTCCTTCTATATTTACAGATTATTCGTGAGCAGGCTTTGATTTGTAGGAATTTCCAGAGCTGGTCAAACATAATTTGCCAAATCCTAGCAGTGTCCTTGACCTGGTTTGGGGAACATATTTGTGCTTGAAAATGTCCAGCTAATATTACAAGTGACTGTAGCTTAAAGAAGCGTAATGAAATAAGCTGCCTTTCCAATGGGCTTTCAAACTTTGGACCTGGCGATCCAAGGCAAGTGATTTTGCTGCCGTTCACCTGGCTGCCTGAGCAAAGTGTTTTGACCGGTCACAGCAGGCTGGCTAYTTATCTGAAATAACTGTTATGACTTCAGAGTCTAGATTACCTTCACAGCCTTATGAATATGGAAAGAAATGAGCACAGACGAAGCCAACTAGAACTGCAATTGTTTTGAATATCACTTCAGCTCTGAAGCAGCATTCCTGCTTTGCTTTGCCTCAAAAYCAATTCGCTGGTGGCTTTTTTGAACACAGTGCAGTCTCCTGGTTCCCCCTGAGTCTCAGCCATGTGCTCTGCTCGGATTATTCCCACACTCAACAACGGCTTTCCAGTCAGCTTGCAGAAACGCTTCCAGCCCAAATGCGTGTTTATATAAATAGCTATGATCTTTTCTTTCTATAAAGGTTTTTGTGACCATATATGGGCTATATAAGCTCAATAGTTCAATACTTCCTATAAAAGTATTTCATAAATCTTAAGATTTGTTTCACAAAGATAACTCAAAGGTTTTCTTCATAGAACTGATTTTATTCAAGGACTTGTTATCATTACCTGCCTAATTCTATCAATGCCTGAGTTCAGGGTATTCGTTTAAGATACTCACTGCATACCACAGAACAGATTATTGAATAATAAATATARTTAATAATAATTGTAATAAATATTATTATATAAACCCTTATAAGCAATAATGCTTGTGCTTTGTGACTAGGACAAAAGCCAAGCAAGGTGTGTGGAACTTTCAYCGACCGGCCCGCACAGTCCCTGGGGATGCTGCTGCTGCTACAGCTTCTTGGTCCTCTACTGCTCCATTCAAATCCCAGCAAGATCAAACCAGTCTTTCAGCATTTATGGGTTCTGTGTATTAAACTCCTGCTATACTTTTATCCTACACACTGTGTGCAATATGGGAAGGTTATATTCGGAGGTGCTTGAAGAATGAGTTTCCAGCCGCTGCATATGAAATTTAAAGAGCTGCTTTGCTATAAGAAATTTGCTGCCAGACTCTCTAGAAAAACATTCTACTAAAGTTTATTTTACTCCTGAATTTTGTCTATTTTAAAGAATGAATTACAGTTACTAAAATATTTTTACAAGGCCCCTTTAAAGTAATGTTGTTTCTTTTTTTTCCTCAGATGGAATATAATATTATGTGAGAAGCTGCTGGAGGCTCAGAACTTTATAAATGTTCCAGATATAAGAAGGAGATGTGGAGATGTGCATCACTCTGGGTATTTGCACTTGACAATTTTACATGCATTTCATTATTAGTACATTTGTAAGTACTGTTTAATTAGAAAGTAAATCAGATGTGAATTGCAAATTGTGTCTTCAAATATATCCCAAGCAGTATTTATTTAGGAGCTAATCATTGTAGGCAGAAGCCTGAGAAATTTTTTCATTCCAGGTGTTCAATATAATAGCCAATTTTTGGTTCTACTTGGGGTTTATAAATATATTAACATCGCCTTTTTTTGGGGTGTTTTTCTATAGTATTATTTCTTTTACTGCTCTAAATAGAAAAGGTCAGAAGAATCCCTGATAGAGGAAAATCTCGGCTAGTAAACCAGTGAGCCAATGCTCAGCTGGAATTGCCTTGTGTGATTAATTGGATGGGATATACACTTCACATCTGGCCAAAACTTGGAGTTTGAACCGTGGTACTATGGACCATTATATATCCCACAACAATTACTAATTTGATGATCTGGAAATCTTGAGACAATCAAGGGTGATGATGCAGATACTGATGTATCTCCTAAGCATACTCTGCCACACAGAGATGGCCTGAGCCATTTGAAGCACTTACGGGTGGGCTGCTACAAGTCGAGACAAGAACAGAACAGGATCCTCTCTTCTTGGTTTTGGGACATGCACAGTTACGTAGCCAAAAGAAGTCAGATGAGTAAGATCTTGCTTATTATAAGAGCTAACGGAGTTATGAACAATTTGGATAAGAAGATTTTTCTGTAGTCTGAGTTTTATCTCAGCAAAAATTCCATTGAATACAAAACCTTTCTAGGGCCCACTTGCTTCTTGCCTGAGGATCACAGGACATGTCCTGCCACATGTCCTATGTCCTACTCCTGCCTCCAGATCATTGCAGACTCCCTTTCCACAGCTTTTCAGACAGCATGTTCAGGAGACGTGTTCAGACAGTCCTTCTTGSAAGAGTTTTAACTATCAATTTGTTTCTGATGAGAGATTCTGTTTACTCCCCTGTGGTTTTTCATAAGTTATATAGCTGGCTGATGTCAAAAACTATTATAATCACATACTCTCACAATGGTGTAATGAGATTTTCTTCCTTTATCTGCAGTGTTCCTCCTCAACGTTTTCCATAAAGAGGCTGTTTATGATGAATTCATTCCTCTGATTGCAATGTAATTTACATTTATATGATATGATAGAATTCCAAAATAGTAGATTCTAGCTTTGTTTAAAACTTTGTGACTTAGAAAATCTCATAAATACAAATTTAAAAAAATGAAACAGCCTCTTGTTTAACTAAGCAGAATTCTTGCTTATGCAGGCCAGTCCTTGGCTATTGTTAAAATTCTTCATGGAATCTCATATTTAGGTCACCTTTTAATATACATGCTGCCCACAACCTTAAAATAGATGAAGATTTGTGTAAATGGTTAAGGATACTTGCTGCCATGAGTCCTGTATAATATAAACAGCTAAAAGCATCTATCTTCCAAGAACAAAAGAATATATTGGACTTTGTTATTTACATTTTCTTTTCCCATGTTCATCCATCACGCTCCTGTCAGTGGCATGCATCTACTTTCCAGGCCATCAAGTAAACTTGTAATAGCATTTGTTTCTGACTGGCTTGGAATACCAATTCTGAGCACAAAATGAGGAGTCAGTAATCCTGATTTGCAAATCTATTTCAAATTTTAGAGTGCTGTTTCCTACTGTGACAAAACTGGCTTAAGACTTTTTTGCCCTTTTTGTCATTCTTAACCCTTGGCTGCAAAATGTTGCTTTTCCTATCCCCTGTTATAATGGTAAAAATGCTTTTTGGGATACTCTGTAAACTATGTTATTAAAATGATTTGAGTTAAAAATAAAAATAGCCACAAAATCTTTGATTAAAACATCTGAGTTATTTTGTCAACAGTGCTATCATATCATGATGCTCTGTTTTTAATATCCTGATTTGTAAGCTACGGGAACAGACATGCCACCAATAACCTGATGTCCTGGTTTTGTCCACAGAAGAGTTAGAYGTAAGACATGCATGGAAGATGGTAAGATGTTCAAAGACACTTCAATTCTAATTCTTATTTCAACCAGTAAAATAATATATTGTATAACTTTGTTAATAGTAACTTGATATTACCGGTGAGGATATCAGGAAAAAAAAATGTTTTTCAGGGCCAGATATTCATGGCTGGTCCTAGGAGACTGTACCTCAAGACCCACTGGAGGATATGAGAAATGGATGAAATTTTAGGAGACGTCAGGTAGCTTGGCAAGTGGTGCGCTCCAGCAGGCGGTTATCTGGTAACTGCAGTTACTGCTACTGTGGTTGGAAACAGGCGAGCAGAGGCCGCCTTCATGCACAGAAAGAGGTGCAAACTGATTATTAAATAACAGCATTAAAATTACAGTTGGGTTAAAAGGCTGTGGGAGCCTCAGAAATGAGGGAGTCCATCTGGGAGAAACTAGAATCAGCGGTACATGGTTTTGGCTGAGCATCAACTGTGAGAGCCTCTGAGTGAAATCTTTTGCTGCTGTCAAGCACTTTGCCAAGTAGAAGCAAAGGATGAAGATGTATGGAAGATTAGGTTTGCTGGACCTCAGTTCCCAGTTAATAAACAGAAGGATCTAAATAACTTTCTCTTCTTTAACAGACTTCACCATTGGTGAAAGAGTCCATTTTAATAGCTCTAGAAAACTAGGAAACAGTGCCAGAATACTCAACATGGATCTTGGTATAAGTTTTCTCTTACAGCAGACCACAGCTGAGTCACTACAGGAATTGCTTATGGCATGAAAGAGACCTTTGTTTCTGTCCTCTTCACAATGTGTCTTTCCCAGGGCTGCCAGACTGGGAAAGTAGCTTTGGAGTGGAGGACAGTTGTCTCCTCATAATATCCTCCAACTCCCACCGATTCCTCTGCAAAGGAACCATTAAATAATCATTAGACAATAACAACCATCACTCTGTAGCAAATAATCCTTACTCGTTTTGATGCCAGAAGAGGGGAAGGTTCCAAGTCAAATGCAGTTACTTTAGAGGTCTCAAGGAAAACTCAGTCTGCAGTCAAGCAACTGACCATGTCTTCCCCGTWGCTCAGTCTAACCAGAAGACTTCAACGCAACGTAGTTATGGAGTCTCAAAACTTGTTTATATAATGCATCTGATATGACTTGACATGATGTGACCTGTATAACTAGCGTAATTCCTGCTTTGCATTCCCTTTTAGTTTATCTTCTACTTTTTCTTTTAAGTCTTTTACATGGACTCGAGTTGTCCTCTACCTGGCAACAAAGATGTTTGGAAAAGTGATTTTGCAGTCAAAACCTGTGTCAAGTAACGCAGATGGGAGTGCTATCTTGATGAAAGACTGTGTTCAAAGGAACTTGACTTTTACAACTGACTAGCAAACCATCCTTGCAAGATTTTGCTCCCTAGATCACAGGCAATTTAGCAGCATAGCTGCATTTAGCAGAAACTATAATGATCTTTCCTTTTAAGCCTTTGACATTGCTGGCCTGTATACATTTTTATGCATACAAAACATCCACTTTCAAGTCCAACCAGTCATTTATAAAAGCTATTTTTCCATGTGCATATTATCCATCTGTCAGGGAAAAATATATTTTGTAGGTGAACTGAAAAGCTTGTTTTAAACCAGAAGCAATAGACTGTTTAAGATCAGTTGTTGTAAGTTAGCAGTATCTCAGTGCTGACATTTTAAAATGACCCCTGAGCAGAACTTGGAGCTACAAAGTTGAAATGTATCCCAAGCTTAACCCTTAAAGTCCTGTGTTTAGACAGTGCTAGGACGGTAGCCTAGCCTATGTTCAGGAAGGAGCTGTTTTATAGATTCAAGCAAACCTACAGTTAGGCACTGAACAATGAAATTATTTTATGAAAATATAAAGAGAAGGTGTGTGGATAATCAGCCTATAGATACAAAATGTCAGACTGAAATGCTTATTTACAAGAATATGTCTACTTTTCTAAGAATAGACTTTTCTGCTAAAAAACAGAAGCACTGTTATTCCCGTGTAAGTTCTGCTATAGACAATTGTTTTGGAAAACTGTTCCTTCTGAATCTTTGAGTCCATACACAATCCCCAACCTCCAATCCTTTTATTTATCTACTCTAGGGCCAGGAAGACTGTTGATGTAAATACAAGAGGCACTAATCTCAAATATTTCAATCCATAGATGGCCCCTCTACGACATCAAGTTCTGTGTCTCCAACGGGTGGCTTTGGCTACTAACTGTTGACATCTATCCAGCTTTGCATTTGGAGTGAATGTGGTATTTTTAAAATCCAAAGTTCATATAGTCTGAGTATAATGCCATTGTAAAAACTGGAAAGAAAAAATCATTAATATTCTCTCACCTTTGAAAAGCAACTCAATACATATCAAATATACTGCTTCTAAAAGAACAAAGATTACCTGAAGTATTTGCTTTTTGATAGTGTACTCAACAAACTAAACGCTACCACCCTGTGATTTAATTAACCAATCACATATACCAGCATTAACCACCATCATCCCACACTTTGCAGATAAAGATGTATATATGCTAGAAAGATGTTTACTTAAAAGAATATTTGCTCTTAAAACAGTGGAATTCTGGTGTGTTATTTGAGCTAAAATATGTTAAGCATGCTAAAATAATATATTTAGTCATTAATGACATTATAATGTACATCTATTGCTATGAAGGTGGCTGTTGTTGGTATAGTCATCCCCTTTGTGAAAAGGCAGCATGCAGAGGCACTTGGTGCAAGTGAAAAATTGCAGTTGTGATCTCACTTCAGTGTCCTTCTAGCTCTTTCTTTTTCTAGCTCTGAGACTGGGTAAAACATCTCAACTTTCTGCAGTTTTATTTCCTCAGTTATATCAAAGTTTAGCATTTCTTTTTTATACTYAACTACAGCAAAAATCCCTGAATAGGCTGCTATAGGAAGGCATGCTTGAGTCACACAACTCCAGCCTTCCAGCGTATTTAAATTCAGAAAAGCAAAAGCTAAAACAAAAGACAATAAGCCAGGGAGCTGGGAACAGTGGTATGGGAATATGGAGTAGACGAGGTACTGAAATCATATGCGGCATTGAATGTTGAGCTTTTTATTTTCTTTTTAGAAAATAACTTTAAAATGTAGTCCTACATTCCCTAGTTTTCAGATGAATTGAGGGCTTGTTTTAAGAGCCTGTGCAACTGCTGGGAAGGGGCAGATGATGCTTTTGTGGTGTCCATGGGTTGAAGCTGTTGTAGYGAGTGGATCTGAATCAAGCTATGCTCAGGACTCCTGTCTGTGCTTATTCAACCAATTTCCGTCTGCCTGTCTGACTAACCATGTGTGCCAGSTTCCTTATCGCAACATCCGAGCACCTTCTGTGAAGTCTACAAGGAAGTTAAAACCCCTTCCACCTCTCTCAACAGTCTACAGAACAGCACTTCCTTAAGGCAAGCACTTCTAGGACACCACAGCTTCATGATGTGGTTAGGATCAAGAAGATGGAAAAATGGGAAGAGAATGGACAGTTATTCTTTGCAAACTGCTTACGCAATGGCTCCTGACAGTCCTCTGAAAAGCACGTCTGGAAAGGCAGATTGAAGGGATACAGTATTTTCTTCTTAAGTTTCAAGATGCTCCGGTCCTTAAATGGAGCTATCCAACGTAATGATTGAGAATATACCAGAATGCTGTGTACTATAGATCTGGACTCTAGAACTCAAGGTCATTTCTAATTAAYATAAAGAGTATAATCCTAAACAATTCAAGAGAAAAGAAGTGCACATTAATAGGCTTTTCCATCTACTATTATATCTGCCAATCAATAAACTATTGAGAAACCTCAAATACCCTCAGTTTTTGGTGCATGACAGTGCCATCTTACCTAGATCAGAATAAAAATGACTTTACATTCCTTTATAAAACATTAAATCACTACCAGACAGTGGAGCTAAAGAGCCACACACAAGCACAGAAAGAGACGTAGGGCTTCTTTTCTTTTTTACTTTTGCGGAGTATGTGAATTAACAAAAAGTCAAAGAGGAATAATTCATTCTCATATGCAAGTGTGAAGACATAATACATCTGATTCAGTGCAAAGTAAGAATTTTTTGGGCTAAATTCAGTCCTGGCACAAGAGGGAATAACTTCAGTTAATTCAGAACTGAATTTTATCCATTGAAAGACATGCAGTGGCTATTCTTTCCAGCTCCTTAAGAAAAGGCAAAGAAAATGCAGCCATACAGGCTTCTCCATCCAGCTGCTTTGATGCTGMACGTGGATAGCTTAAGGGAAGCCAGGGAGTGGCTGCAGAATCGGGGCTGCAGAGCTTGCTGATGTGGGGAGAGTGGGGCAGGAGCGGAGGGAGAAGCAACTGCCGGGGCCTTTGTGCTTCTGCAGGGCTGAACAGTTTCACAGAGCAGCTCCAGGCTGCTACTTTAAGAGAAGTGACAGTGGCTGCTGGCGAGAAATTGCAMATGGACATGCTGTACTGAGTCTCAGGAAGCAGGAAAAAGCCTGTCACTTAAGGGCTGTTCTCATTGTTCTGAAAGCCTTTTCTGGCCTGGGCAACCCAAAGTTTTCTGCCTTACTAGGTATTTGTGTGTTTGGGATTGTTTTTTTCTGTCCCAAAAGAYGGTGGCCTCCGTATGAAATCTTCAGCATCTTCCTTCACTGCTCTGCAGTTTTACTGCTCTCTGGCTACGTGTGCAGATCTGATGCATTTGTGCAGCACAGAAGGCAGAAAGGCAGGCTGCTATGCTGACAAACTGCACGTCCCCATCCACCATGCAGGTTCGAACGTGACGAAGGTAAGGTTGGAGTGCACGGACAGAGATAACTATGCAGAAATGCTACCAGTTGTGCCTTATTTAAGCTGAGATCCTCTTTGTAGGGACTCAGAATCACATAATCACAGAATATTCAAGGTTGGAAGGAACCTCTAGAGATCTTCTAGTCCAACCTTCCTGCTCAAGCAGGCACACCTAGAGCATGTGGCACAGGGCGGCATCCAGGCGGGTTTTGAAGACCTCCAGAGAAGGAGACTCCACAACCTCCCTGGGCAGCCTGTTCCACTGCTCTGTCACCCTAACAGTAAAGACGTTGCTCCTCACCTGGAGACGGAACTTCCTGTGCTCCAGCTTGTGGCCATTACCCCTCGTCCTATTGCTGGCCACCAGTGAAAACAGCTTGTCCCCTTCCTCCCTACATTCTCCCTTCCTGAACTTATACTCATTAATCAGATCCCCTCTCAGCCTTCTCTTCTCCAGAGAAAACAGGCCCAAACAGGACTCGCCCACTACAGGGACAGTCACAAGTATGTGAGCAGTTTTGATTCACCATCCTGCAGCCACTGTTGAATCACAGCACATTCATTTTGAAAATCAATTGGTATCTACTTAATGTTTGCAATAGTGAAACAAGATTGAGTTGGATGTCAAAACCTGGGGATACTGTATAGCTGGTGACTGAAAATGAGGAGATAATTTTCTTCACTGTGGCTTATGATGATATTATTCATATAACCAAAATAGTTGCTTCAGCCCATCATTTCATTCAGTAGACAGTGTAGGAACTTATTTTATTCTCTCAGTTGATAACAGTTAATTGGCAGGCACTGCAGTCTACAGCATATCTTGAGGAACGCCTGTGAACTGCTCCTCTGTGCTAAATCCTTCGGCTCCTGAGCTTATTTAAACTGAGATCACCGCTTGGGCAGGATGCAACCTGAAATTATCTTCTAAATGATTACTATGTGCACAATYCCCTTCTATCCTCTGCGCTCTATTTCTAGTTGTTAATGGAAAACATGCATGSTATTACTATGGAGTTTTGGGAGACTTGCTTCCTCCTTCTCTTGGTCTGACAAAAGAGAAATTCCAACTCTGYGCTGCTCCTGGGCTTCTCTGCCGTGACTCCGAACAGCACGAGTGGCTCCAGTCTCACAGTGCTTCCCTCAGCATGCTCTTCCCGCAGTCAGGGGGCAMATATGGGCACAATGTAAGCTTACCATTGCAATTAACTGGCTGTCTTTGCATTCACTACTCCCTTCTGCTTAAAATAGACAAAACTACTCAACTGCGCGTCYTCTGGGTCCTCTGCAGGTAATAGAAAGAGTGATTTTCCTGACTTTGTTCCCTCACCGCCTTTCTGATCATCAAGGTGGTTATGTCAGTTAGTGACAACTGTGAAATCTTCGGTAGACAATAATTTGTTTCAGAATTTAATTAGTATTCAATAAAAGATCTACCAAACTCCATAAGAAGTGTGACCACTAGCATGTAGAATATTAAATTTAAAATGATACAGCATTGTGCATATAAACTGTATTAGTTTTTGCTGTTATATCCAGTGAAGTATCTTGAAATTTTATTATGTGAACAAGCAAAAAATGAATAGTAAATGTGCTCCTCAACATTGCCCATTGTCAATTGATGGCCTCCAAGTGATCTTTCTCTCGAACTATAAAACATACAGAGAAATGCTGGTATTTCAAACTATGCAAAAGATTTTATACCTTAAGAGGGACTGAGCAGTATGTTTTAGGAAAAATGTGGGGGCATAGATGAGATGGATTCACCCATCTGTTCTGAGTACTGAGTACCGCACGTCTCTGAGGAAAGAGGACAATATGGACAGAAGCGCTTCCTTATATACTTGGCCTTTCCCTCCGGTGGAGACCCCGGCTKCTGCTCCAAGCCCTGCCCTGCTCCTCCTCACAGCAGTGACTGAGCGCTGCCYGCCTGAACAGACGAACCGCCAGATAAGGCGCGGGTGGATTGCACAGATCAAACTGCCTGCTAGTAATTCGTCGCACTCTGTGGAATACAGAGCTGGCAAAATAAAAGATTTGTAGGGGCATTTCTGCTTTCTGACAGAGCAGCCCAGGCCTGAGATATCATGCTGGCTTCAGCTTTCTGTGCGCGTGTTGCTAGCTGCTCACTTCAGAAGCAGGGCAGCAGTTGGCCATGATGACAGACTGCATCCACCCAGCACCCACTAACAGCTCATGGAGATGAGGAGGYTGCAGGGAGGATGTGTAGGAATTACTCTCAGAACTGACAGCATCCAAGTAGCTCGCCTTGATAGCTCCTTTATACTCCAGACTCATGGATTTTTAAATTATTCAGAGTTGTTCTGTCTGTGTTTTTTCCCTGATTAGCTGAGTTATTTGAGTAGGGGAATTTATATTATGGAAATGAAAGGGCTGGTTTGGGGTGTTTTGTTTGTTTTCCAGCTGCAAGTATTCCCCCCTTTTTTATAAAAGAGCCTCTGTCTCTCCAAGGCAGCAGGGTAACCCATAATGGGGCATGTTCACTACCTTTCAAACCTCCCTCCGTCTTATTGTGCCAGTTGGTATCTTCCTACTTAGTATGACTAGTAGAGTAAATCTAAAGAAAATCAATGTTGTGTTCTGTATGGAATTCTATATGACAGCTAGCTTGCAAACACAGACCATTGCTGTATGCAGAGTAGGCAAGGCATCTTCTCTAAAGATGCCTACAAAAAAAAGATACCTACCTAAAGATGCCTACAAAACCACTTGTATGTACACCTCGCTTACAAGAGGATCCCTGTGCTCCCCGAGCAGGCAACAAGAGCTCATGAGATGGGACGCGCACCCTGCGCAGGCCGGCAAGGGCAGTGGCTGCCGCGCGCGCTCCTGCCCGCCACGTGCCCTGTCCTGCACGCGCCGCGCGCAGCGGCTCCCGCCAGCAAAGCAGCCCCAGGGGTGCCGGCCCCAGGGGTGCCAGCCCCAGGGGTGCCGGCCCCAGGGGTGCCGGCCCCAGGGGTGCCGGCCCCAGGGGTGGCGGCCCCAGGGCGCTGGCCGCCCAGCTCCTGCTGCTACGAGGACCCCACATCTTCCAGGAGGACAGCGACCCAGCTCATGAGCATTTCCTACTTCCCTGCAGGCAGCGTGCCTGAAAGCACGGACCCTGAGAAGAGACTACCTAAACACCCTAAGGAAAGGGGCAATTGCCTCCTATTTATTCGTTGATTTTATTTCTTACATTGTTATGAAATCCTAACTGAGAGCCCTTCCTTCCTTCCTTCCTTCCTTCCTTCCTTCCTTCCTTCCTTGCTTGGTCATTTTGGGAGGAAGAAATTTTTTTTTTTCAGTATATTGGAAGGGGAGAAGAAATGCCTTGAGCATACAGCAAATCACAGAAAAGTAGATCTAGGAAGCATCCCGTTAGATCCTTTACTATGCTGCTGATGTGGGGTAATGCAGGACTTAAAGACAGGGAGAAGCTGCAGGGTATCTGGGCTAGCCATTCCAGCACTTTCCTTTTCTTAGGATTAGGGTTTTTTACTGACCATCTAATTGGAATCTTTCTTGTTGCAGGTTAGGGCTTGGGTATCACTCCTTCCAGCAGAAAAAAGGGGGACAAATGATTTATTTTCTTTGGGGAACAGCAACATTTGTCTGTCTGTACAGTATTAGCAAGTCCCTCTCAGTCTTCTGCTTTGTCAGCTAAGTATTTCCAGCTTGTTCAGTCCTTGCTCATAAGAAATATTCTCCAGCCCTGGGTCTCTGCTACTTTCCACTGGTTTGTCTCCAACAGGCAAGGGCAGCTAATGAATGTGTCTCTATGTTGTGGTAGGACAGAAAAGGGAGGCCTAAGCAGGGACAGGACAAATGAGCAGGAGTACCACTTGGTGCTGAAATGCCCAGACCCTGCTGGGGTCAGGACATGCCCTTCTTCCCAGTGTGTCCCTTCCCGGTCCGGTCACTGCTGCACCTCTGCACGGGTGACACTGAATTTAGCATTAAAAATAACAGTGAAGGGGAGGTCAGAGGAGGCTGATTCTATTTTGCCCTCTACATTCATGAACTTTTTCAAGTTATTCTTCACAGTCTAKACAAATACGTTGCACCAGTTTAGTTCAGATTCTTGTTTAAATTGATATAATTAAAAGGCAAATCCTTAACAGATCCATCTTAATAACTGGATGAAGATAAATTAATATGAATCAGTTATAAACCAAATCTATTCACATGGAATATGGAGCAGTTAAGGTAAACATACCTAGCTTGTAACCTAAGCAGTGCAAGTCTGCTATATCAACAAGGCTTTAATAAGCCAGTATCCTCATACTTTTTTTTTTTTTAATGATCAAATGATGTAGAATCTGAGATGCAACGGGAAACTGATTTTTGTCTCAGATCAATATAACTTAGAAATGAGGCTTTCGATTTAAAATTTTAATTTAAAATTGCCATTGTTTATATCACATTTACTGCATAACTGTCAATCTGTTTCCAGGACCTTTCACAAAGCCATCTCAGAGCACACAACTGCTGCTTTGCAAATCCAATGCACACAGGCCTTACGTATTCTCTCCATGTCACCAAGAGGCTGCTGCGATGCAGAAAACTGGCATCAAGGCTTTTTGAAAGTTCCTTTCTCTCAGGTGCTGAGATAGGAGTGCTGCAGGGAAGCAGACCTGGGGCATGGAACCAAACGTACCCTTGAAATCTCCGGGAGAGGCCCCAGCAGACCTGCCCGGCAGCAGCAGGAGGCACTGCCATGACGCCGAGCAGAGCGGTGCTGCCCATGGAATTAAGAGGGATAAGAGCTTTCTTTTGACCCTGCTCCTCAAGTATGAATTTCTGAGCTACTGCCTGTAAATTACAAAGCTTTGATTTTTCAGTGCATAATTTAATACATGCTTTGACCTTTCAGCATGCCATATGAAGCTTTGATCCTCACCAGCCGACTGTCAGGGTGAACTTTGCATAAGCTGAGAACAATACAGAATCAGAATCGTGGTCCCACTCTCTCTCTCTCTCTCAAAAAAAAGTAAATCTGAGATTGAGAAAACTCTTCTTTAGGTGCTGCCTCAGGGTAAATGCTAGGAAAGTGTTGCATATAGGTAGGTACAGTCAGAAGCCCAACTAATTGCACCCTACCGGCGCAGCTGGTAAGAAGTCCACATGTTAAACTTCTACAAAGAGAGAAGATGAAGAGAAAATGCAGCCTTAGCTTAGAAAGAGTGAGAAGAAGACTAATAGGGTAATCCATGACTTAAGTCATGGATTTCTTCTGGCTTTCAAATGAGAAGGTGATAGTTATAGTCCTCTAACATTTTGTACATGATGATGAGTTCAAAAGGCCTAATTTAGTTCAAGCAAGAGTTCAGAGATATCTAGGGTTTTTTTTTTGAGTCAGTCAAATAATAAATAACAAAAAATTCACCAAAAAATAGAGTCTAATCTTGTTAGTACTGGGAAAGTGAGAACTGCCCTCCAAAAACCCAAACAGAAGAAATCAAAAAAGGTGAAGTTAGAGTCTGTGGCTGAAAGCATTTTAGTCATCTTTGGTTTTGGGAAGCTTACATTTTTATAGTGGGTACCACAACCTATTTTCTTTTGTTTAAAAACTAGAGAAAGTTATCAACTTGTTCCGAGTAAAGAAGCTCTTTATATTCAGCATAGGCGAATTCTGGTTTTTTTTTTTTTTTTTTTTTTTTTTTTTTTTTTTTTTTTTTTTTTTTTTTTTATAAACCTTTTGGGCAAACCAGGATCAGATCTCTGGTGTTTAAGCTGCCACATTCACGCACTGAGGTGCGGCTCATTGTTGTGTAGTGATGTTGGGCGCTGGGAGTATCAGCAGATAAGCTCTGAAACACCATTTAAAAGAAATCTTTGAAGCCACAGGCTTTGGATGTCAGTTTAAAGTGCAGTCTTTCTTTGGAAGGTGACTAGAAACTGTATCCCTGGACTGCATGTCCTTYGCCAGGGAGTTCTCTGATGAGAACCGCTCTGTTCCCAAGCCAGAAGCTTGCTGCTTTCCTATGGGCTGCTGTGGCATACATTTCCCATTCACTGGAAAACCACCTGCATAAATCTCTCTGAAATCATTATGAGTAATCCCCGAGTCTAGATTTATCTGCCTTTTTTTTTTTTTTTCTTTAGATGCATGATGCTACTTGGAGCACAGCTGACTTTCCTCCCACAGCTTCATGTGATTAATGGGAATGAAAAAAATGTATTCAGATCAGTCCAGTAATAGGAGTTAAAAACATGGTAGGAAATTCACCTTGTGCTTGAGTTAAGCACAGAACTTGAAGGAGGGGGGCACTGTGCCCTGCGACGTTGGGCTTGTACTTGCTGGCATTTGAGGATGGTTGACGTAGCCAAACATCCAAATCATGCTAAGTCCTGGTTTTCACACTGTACAAAACACCCAGAGAGGAGTGGCACCRTGCATGAAACTGGTCATGTTGGCTCTGCAGCAGGTAGGCTTGGCTTTTCTCCTCCAGACATTTGTGCCTATTTGGCTGCCAGTTTGTTCCCTCCTCAGCTCGGAGTGCTGTGCACACCGCTCCCTTCCCTGCACGGGGAGCAGCCTTGGTCAGGTAGAAGGGGCCCTCTCTAAGGAGCTGTTTTTTGGCTGAACAGGGGAGGTGCGGGGAGGGTGAGGGACCAAAGTGGTGCAGGAAGCCGCCTGTCTACTGCACTTTGGTGGCAGGGAGGACAGCAGGAGGGCTACTCCATAATGAGGGAAGACAGGCATGGAAAGGGAACAGAACTATGATTACAGCTGAGAACTGGAAGAGTTGCCTGACAGCGAAACACTGGGAAAGAAAAAGGAGGGAGGATTAAAGAYGGGATCAGAAGATGAAGTCTGCTGCCCCATGAGTCCAGCATGGCCCTGCTGACAAACCCAGGGAGCAGGGGGGCCATGAAACATGGGGGGAAGTGACGAGGTCCTCTGAACCAGGGTTGATGAGTCCTGCTTTTGTTGTGACAGTGTTATTGGTCTGTGGTGTTTCAGGACCTGTTTTCAGGACAGCATTTCCTTGGCAACTGCAAATCGTTTGGTTTCAAATGCTTCTCATGTARGACTGACATGTAAGAATGTAAGCCTGAAGTCCTGTGTGTAACYGTAAGACGAGGCCAGCATGAACAAAAGTAGGATAAACCTTCCTTATCTCCTCTGTGCCCCTATTAAAAGTCTACTAATTAGCTATATGGGATAGTGCTCCCAGTCTTCAGCTGCAATGGTGTTATTTGGGAATGRAAGGGGAGAAAGGAAGAGATTATAAATGAGAGTAATGGAAATAAAGACTTTCAGCACCACTAATTAAACAGTGCTTCGAGTAGCATCCTCACATTTTCAGTCATCCAGAGACCCAAGCATAATTTGTAAGAATAAATCACATGGCAAATCACATGATAACGCCCCATAAGCTTAAATGATTGAGGCTCACCAAGGGTCAGCTAAAATCAGCTGAACCAATTTTCCCTATGTTTCTGAACCTGAGTTAAAAAAATGATTTTTGATTAGGCTGAAGAAAGTCAAGCGAAAATCAGAAAACCACATACATTATCTCCAAGCTTTGTGCTTGCCCGATGCAACTAACTTAACACACTGGCAAACCTCACTGTGTTTGATGCCGAGCCTGTGACACTATAGCGACAAAAGGAGCTAACTAGCTAGGCAGAATCCATTCAAACATCCTGAACTTCAACTTAATTTCATATAAAAAATCTCTCTTTGAAACAAATTTTGAAAACATTAGCTATTAGCCTGTATAGTTCACTTTTCAGAAATTCTTCAGTTTTTCTGTCAGTACAACCCCCTGCCCGTGAGTGCTTCGAAATGCATATCCGTAATTAAAGGACTTAGAGTGGATCRAAACAGCCCATAGGCTCCTAATTGCTGAATCGAGTATGCGAAAATAATTTATCAAAATTGCATTGTTGCACTTAGACAATTTTTGAAATAGTCCCGTGCAACTTTATTACACTTGGAGTCTGGAACATGAATTTGAGGGAGGAAAAATAACTATTTCAGCATTATTAGACCATTCAGGTGGTAAACACATTCTCTGAAAGTCACCTAATCGGCGTTTCAGTCATCAGATTTAAATTGTAAATGAAACTGTTGTCTGTACATTAGAAAAGCACATGCCATGTTTTGTTAACATAATCAGAAAAATGGAGCTGCCACAAACCCTTTCTCCATCTGCCAGTCACTGCATTAAATGTCTCTACAATTTTATTAGAATTCTCTGTCTCTGCAGATCCTGCTCAGCTGTGAAATTGGAATTGCAAACAGAAATATTACATTTCCATGTACAGTAGTGGATAAAAAGTTCAATTTTGACATGTGCAGAGGCAGGGGGAGATTGTCATTCTTTTTAAGGTAGAAGGACAGCACAGAGAATCCTCCGCAACTGACACGTGAGGCAAATGGTAAGAAAGTAGTTTCCCTTACATGACATTTTCTGTGACAGCAGGTGGAAACTCAGAGGTGCTGGAGGAGGCTCCTGGCAGTGTCTTTAAACAAAAAAGAAGGTGGTTAATCAGCCTGCACTGCACTGTCCACAGCCTCGGCTCAGGGGCAGCCGTAGAGGCTGAGACGAGTCCTGCTGCCTGAGCCCTTGCTGTGCCCCTCCTCTCGGGCACAGCATTTGTTGCAAAGCTTCTACTGATACGAGAGATGTTTGGGGCAGTTTTTTCCAGTCCTGCTTATATCACCTGGCTGATGTCACCTGTGCTGCATATCACTGTAGAATGATTTACACAGTGGTGGAAAATGATTTTCCAAAACACAGTGGTCAGAATGAGTTTGGCAAGTGAAACAAAGCAGCCTAAGTGGCAAGTGTTTTTGCCTCTTCTTCCTAAAAGTTCCACATACGAGGGATTCTCCACCCCCTCACAAAGCATTTTTCCTGCCTCCTGTCTTCATGATAGGTTTCCATTTTTTAAARGAGTCTGTTTAAGAGCAGAGTTTTGGATATGCTCATTTTCAGTCTGCCTGTGCAGCACGTTTGCTTCTCTGCTGCAAAAATGAGAGAGATTAAAATGGAAAGAGGGACATGGAAAGACTCTGTAGTTGCTCAGCAGCCCTTCTGTAAGCACCTCACCATCACTATTCAAAACACTGAGGAGGCAAGGAAAATGATTTGTGGGACCTCATAAAGTCTTTGGCAACAAGTCTGTAGAATAGATTTTTTGTTTATTTCGGTGATCTCAGTCGTGGAGTTTAATCAGTCCTACATCAGCAATGCTTGATTTTTTATCTCCTTGCATTGACTGACATTCACCTGGAGGTGACTGACATTCACGAGGACAAAAGTAGAAGCTATGCAAACGCAGTCTAACATTTCTTAAGGCCTGCAGCTGTCTCCTCTCCTGTCTCCTCTCACAGGAATTAATTTCTTTGTATTTTCCCTTGAGTCAATATAGTGTTCAAGAGCTGTTCAAAGACTTTCGTCTTTTTCTGCAACCTGTTTCTTCAATAATGCTCCTCTTTCTCTTTGATGAAAGTCTTAGTGTACTTTTCTTTCTCATCATAATTGGATTCCAGTCTCAGCTATGGCTTCCTGGCATTTCGATCCAGTTTGGTTTGCCCTAATAACCCATAGAAAATTACACTCAGAGGAGCAGCTTTGTCCCCAAGCMGCTGAGGACAAAGAACCATCAGATGCCTTCCCTCTCTGATGCCCTCCCAAGGACTTCATAAATCCTGCAAATCAGCCTGCCTTCTTGGTCTTTCGCTCCCTAATCACAGTTATCCCCAGCTATTTCCAAGGAAATACAGCTGTAGCCCCACAAGGAATCCCTCTCTTAGAGGTGACTTAGTTGGTCTCTTTCTCTAAGCCCCTTTTCCTTCTGTTTCTTCCTGCACTTAAGCACAGCTCACGGGGCGACCCTGCCCCTTCCCAGCCAGCACACAGCTCCACTCACTCAGGTTTTTCCCCAAGAGAGCAGCAAAAAGCAGTTATTCTGCACCAGCTCTTGTTTAATTGGGGTTTTATTCTAGAACAGAATAAGACACACTCCCTGGAAAGGTTGGGGATGACTGGATTTTACACTTGGACAATTTCCCTCCATAAGTTCACTTCAAAGAACAAGAATGAACCCAAGAATGAGTCTGTGATGGCCTTTCCAAATGCACGAGACGAAGGCAGCGCAGGAACCGCTTCCACCTTCTGCAGTCTCAATAGAGCACAGAACTTAGCAGTTTTACAAGAGAGAGRCTTTTATACATATGCTAATCTGTTGCCTAAAACTGCTTCTAAAAATGGATCCTCCTTGGTCAGCCACATTCTGCATTTCCTAGGTTCTCTTTTTCATCCACAAAAGCAGCTAGTGCTTCCAGTCCAAACAATTTCACTTGACAACAGAGAAAGCCAGCAAAAAATAAAAAATGAGCATGAATTTGTTAGCAGAGTGCGTGACAGAGAGGTTTCGTTTTCCAGCTGCCATCTTGAATCTAGTCACTCTACTGCCATGGAGCAGAAGAAGTGCTTGCATTTCAAGTGCTGCATAGGGAAAGTGATCCTTAAAGATAACATCTTTGTGACGCTGCTGTGAAGGGAGCGATTCTSCCGGCACCCATTTTTCCTTTCTGCCGTGACCTTCCTTCTCCTTTGACAACCTGCAAGCATGAAATTAAGCTTACCATGGCATAAAT
This sequence comes from Nothoprocta perdicaria, assembly GCF_003342845.1. Lineage (NCBI taxonomy): Eukaryota > Metazoa > Chordata > Aves > Tinamiformes > Tinamidae > Nothoprocta > Nothoprocta perdicaria. The sequence goes on from NW_020454649.1 coordinate 480,294, forward strand.
TTACTGTTGTGACCTTGATGCAGAACTGAATCATAAAGATATGGACAGAGCTAAAAGTTGCATAATAACAAGAACCAGTGAGTAAAGACTTGAAAAGCAACTGAAGAGGCATTCTTGCAAATGCAGCTTTTTCTGTAGATTGCAAAACAGTCTGCACCAAAACTGAGTGCAAGTTCCACAAACTAAGATAGCACTGGCATTGCTTCATTGACTTGAAGTCAGTCTACATAGGCTGTGGAAGAAGATATAGAGTATTGTACTGAGTGTAAATTGCACCAGATACCCTGCTTGTGCTTATACTGTGTGTGTCATGATGCACACAGGCACTCTGCTGTAGCAGAGAAATAATCTTCATCTAGAATATCTGGTATGTGATAACTAATTGTTCCACTTTCATAAGAGATGTGACAATAAATTAACATCCCTGCCAATTGCCTTAATCATTGTCAGCTGGCTGTGCTCAGGCTGATTTCCTTGTGGAGCGTAAATACATATAGAACTGCAGACCTGCTCCAAATTAGGCCATGATCAATTTGCCCCATCATGACCTGGAGGCAACACAAGAGTTTAACTTCGGTATCAATTTACATTCATAGCAAAACTACCCATTAGAGACCAATGCTATTTTTTGTGAGGCAATTTCTAGACCTGCAGAAAGGGAATGAGATCACCAGCTGATTTTCTGCAGCTTATAAATCATTTATCGTATGGCAAGGCCTGACATACCTTAGTGCTGAACTGGTAACCTAGCTTTGAGATGAAAGGCTCTACAGTATGTTCCCTGTAGCCTAAGCTACTTTTTCCTCAAGCAAGAAAAATCAATGTTTATGCACAGGAGTTATTACCTGCAATGGTAACACAGTTATGATATAGATGGCTTTAATTTGGAGATATTTGTTTCCATCAAATTTTATTATTGCAAACATAGGACAGACATAATACCAGTGACAGGGAGTATCAGCYGGGTAACAACTGTGCTTTTCTTAGCTGCTGGCAGCTCATCTTTAATGTCACCTGGCTGAGGACATAACGCTGTCCAGGAATGCTGTGTATATGCTCTCTCATCAGGGCTTTACTGCTCTTTCCCAGGTGAGCTGTGCAGTGGGCCTGATTCATCTTGCTCTGGGCACTATAAATGGATCTCTCCTTGAGATTTGCACGCTGGCCTGGTAAGAATAGGAGGTGACTTTTTGGAAGTCTGCAGAGCTGCAGCACTTAATGCCAAATGGGAATCTGGCCCATGTTGTTGTTTTAATGAGATCCATACCAGAGAAGCTGTTTTGTGTATTGATTAATCAAAATGATACATAAAACATATGGCTCCAACTGGAGCAGGGTAAAGGATAACATCTTCTACTAGCCTTATTACAAAATATTAAGTCCTCATTGCTCTCAGACAATTCTTAATGGAAACATATTTCAATCAGGTGTACAAAGCCACAGGGATGTAGTCATCACTATTAGACTGATGCAAACAGCTGTCCACATAGAATAAATTTAATGACCTACTCCAGATGCTGTTGAAAACTGGTTCCAGGAATCCAGCAACTTGTCACTCTCCTCCTGCCAGATCCAAGCTGCCAGCTTCCAAAGGAAGCTTTTCATCTTTCAGCACTGCTTAATGATAGCTGATCCTGGAACTCCATAGAAGAATCAAGAGACGTGGCTCAGGACCAGAACTATTCTTTCCCTGAAGATAAGCCTAGATACACCACAGAAATTATTTGCTTGCTGGCTATTTCTTTTAGCATTGATTAATTCACATGTATTGCATCTTGAAGCATCACCAGTCAATTTACATAAGCTATTTTGTGGCCATAGTTTCTTTCCTCTTCTCTTCTTTCCTTTTTTTTTCTTTTCCTTCTTCTCTTTTCAATGGCTTTGTGTTAAGGCAATAACCCTGATTTTTATCTTAATCAGGCAGTGTGGCAGCAAACAGCTGCAGTGTGGAATGAAGGTCTCAGCCTTTATTGGTCTTTAAAGGTAATCCTGCAATTTCCCATATGAATCAAGTTGTTTTGCTCCTATGATCTTGCCAGCGTCCCATCTCTGGTAATTACTCTTCATATATTACCCTCTGCTCTTCAGTTTTGCACAAGATTTGGCTGATTCCACAGAAGCCCTTGGGTGGTTTTGGCAATTCATTACTTAGGTCAAAGCATCCAGTTGGTATGTGGGACCTAATGCAAGATACAGCTTAGCCTCTGCTGTTGTTTTGGGAGGTTTCCTCTGTATTATTTTCTAGGATAAACATGATTACAATATGTCATAAGCACAGATTTTTTTTTGCTGCATTAAGATGAACAGAATTAACTTGTTACTTAACATTTCATGAAGAATGAAATAACATCCCCACTGTGAGTTTTCACCTCAGGACAGTTTGGATCCAAAATTCCACCTCTGTGCATTTACTCCGTGTAAATATTGTGCTTCATYTCCATGAAATGCTCGTGCTTCTTTGAGATACAAACTGTTCTTTTTTGGGTAAACTGGGTAGAGGTATTTGCATCATTAGGCCCACTTTCCTCTCTCATTCCACAAGAAAGTCAAGTAATTTTCTGTTTTTCTTTTTTTTTCCAAAAAACCTCTAATTTTTGGCAAGGTTTTTTGAGACACCAAGGCACCGATTTCATGGAAAGCAGAAAACATTCAGCTATTTAGGATAAATAGGCATCAAATCTTACCCTGCAGACAGCGCACTTGAAAAACATGGGGCTATGAGATTTGGTTGGTTTGCCTTGAGAAAGGGCCAGACAAGGGACTTCTCAGTCACATGTTCTCCCTCTGCTGAGCCCAGTGAGGAGTGTAAAATCTCATTAAAATCATTCCTTGTATCTAATTATAGCCCTTTATTATTGCAAGATGAAAATGCATCTTTCGGTGAATTATGTATCGTTCAGTGTACAGATGTAATTTGTTCCTGCTGAAATTAATAACATGAAGACTTTATCACAGCAGTGACACCTTTCTGCAGCGGTCTCCAGCAGCCAGTACCTCAAGCCTGATGAAGAAAACTGAGAGGAAAAAAAGCCCCCTCTGCCTCAGAAGTAACCACAGATGCCAATTAGAAAAGGAAGGCTGCCAAGGCTCTGGGAGCATAGCTGCAATTTGTGAGCTCCAGTCACATCAGCCGTGCCTGTGTTGTTTGAATTTTTACGTCCTAGGAGAAAGGCAGCTTGATGCATTAGTGAATTCATATGCATGAATGCAAGGCCCTGTCTCTGCACATTTTCCTCAGAAGCTCCTTCGAGAGATGTCTAACATGCTGATAGCTTATCAAAATCTCCCACTATGTGATTTCAGAGCAGAGTTTTGCAGATTAAACTGTGTTAAGGAAGGACAGGCAGGGGAAGAAGAGAAAAAAGATACATATATTAGCTTAGGTTATATGCTTTCTAATTGTTCAATGCTGCCTTCTGCAACACTGTTCAACACTGCGAGTGGCACAGACTGGTTGAGCACAGTCTGTGGGTTAGGCTGCATTATCATGTGGGGCAGCCTGGCACTACAGAAACCTGTCAGGGTGGCTGGTGTCTCCTGGAAGCAGCTCTATTACCTGGGGATGAGGCAAATGACTCACAGAAGCATTTCAAAAGTACAAAAGACTGACAGTTCTTCCAAGATCCCAGAGCATTCAAGAAACTTTACGARGTGATTTACAACCTACAAACCACACTTTTTCTATGCACAGATTCAAGGCCTGCTATCTATGTATGCTTTCTATGCCTGGAAAACACGTGAGCGAGCTCTCATTTTAAGTGTGGAGACAGCAAAACCAAAAAGGGGAGGAGAAGAAGCTGGCATATACCTCTTCCCTTTGTGATCATCCGACCTGCGTGGGTTAGTGCGGAATGGGAGCTGCCTCCAGCTCCCAAGTGCTTTTGGCTGCTGTTCTGTTGCAGTGCCATGGCAGCTGGCTCAGTTAAACAGCTTTTCTTGGTGCTTTGAGCTGCACAATTTTCATTGTGCTGCGCTCGATGACCACCCCTCACGGGACAGATTCCTTCCCTTCTCCTGGCCCTGCTGTGGGGCTGGCCACCCCCAGCAGAGAGGCGGCAGCAGCCCGGCTGGCGCGGGCAGCAGCCTGCGCCTCTGCAGTGGATGCTGCCGAGAGAGCTGCGCGTGGGCCAAACTGCCTCGTTAAGCGCCTCTCAGAAGAGCAGCGGCTCCTGCAGTGCAGCTCAGTTCTGCAAAGCCAGAGCTACAGTGCGGGCAGCAATAGCGCATTGCAGGGCAGGATCACACCAAACGGGGAACAGACAGGCACTTTCCAGGCAAAGGAGTGGGCATTTTCTTTGAATGGGTATAGCTGCCTGAGAAAAGAAGGCCCATGGCCTGTGGCTTAGCTTGTTCTGCTTTGCCGCTAACATATTGGAGTTATCTTAAAAAGAAACTCTTTTAAAAATTTATTTCTTTTTGGAATGATTAATTCTTCCCCATTCATTAACTTGTACTTGAGCAGCAATTGAAAGTTCAATTTGTATTGATGTTACAATTGTGTATCATTAAGTARTGACCGTTGCGAGCGACTAAGGGTGGGCTGCTGGGTGGGATAAAGGTGATTAATTAATAGGTCTCAGGCATGGAGGTGTATGTACACTTGAATCATGTTGTCTTTGTACCAATGTAGTTGAATAACTGGTGGCTGGAGAAGCAGTTTTGCTGCCATTTGATGAGAGAGAGAGAGAGAGAGAGAGAAAGAGAGAGAGAAGAAAAACACGCTGTTTCTCTGTGAGCACAGGAGAAGTGTCTTTCATTCTTCACCACTGATTGCCCTTCTCTCTAGCCAGCAGTTAGTTTGGACTCTGTGCTGAGGTTCGTATTCATCTGCCATGAAAGGAAGCACTAGAAGAAAGGGCCTGACCTGCAAGGTCGGGCAGTCCCACAGAGAGGGCTCCCTCTTTGAGCTGCGCTGAGGTTATCAAGGTTAGTTGCAAATTCTTAATCATGAACTACACATGCTGCTTCTTTCATTCTCCTTGCTTTTCAGAGTCAATTAAAATGCAAACACATGAAAACAAATTATTTCTCTGGGCTACATGCAGATTTCAGGGACTTCTTAAGCCTCACTTTAAAGACCACCTATGGGAACAGAAAGAGACGTTCTGCTTTTCCTTGTAATTGTGCGAGTCAATCACGCGGTGTAGGAGGACAGGCTGACAGAACAAACGGCAGCACGCAGACAGCTAGATACGGCCTTGTATTAAAAGTATTGGAACAAGATGTAGGACTTCGGAGTTCAAGCAAGACCTGTTTTTTTTTCCCCCCTAAGCTTCAAGGAACACTTCGACGAAATCACTTAAAATCTGTAAAATAGTGATAAAACTCCCTTCCCTCTCTTTTTTTATCTCGTGTTTACTTAATCAAAAGTTCCTCCTTGTAAGCCCTCTTTCATAATGTACTATTCTTTTATGCACTATCCTACTTATATGCATTGTTCCTCACATGAGGGGCTTTGGGATCACTTAGGATCTCTCATTTCTTTTGCAAGGCCAGTGCTGCTCACGGAGACAGTCTGGATTATTTGGGAAAGGAAGGCTCAGTGAATGCTCTGGGTATTTATCACTTTTCCTGGCCACTGGTCCATAGGGTCACAGGGAAGACAGACAAGGGAAACTCCACGGGAAAGAACCCATAAGGGTAGTACCTTGGGTGGGAGAGGACAAAGGTGCAGAACAAAGCAGGGGTGGGACAAGGGAGAGTGGTAGAGGGGCCCTGCTGAGTAGTCTGCTTCTCTAGGGTGATCCTCAAGTACCTGTATTCTCAACTTGCCTTTGTGACAGTTTCAGACTAGGGACTGCCTTGTCTTGTCGTTGAAATAAAAACGGTTTCCACTAAAGTAATTGCCTTGGACAGAGTGGCCTCTGCCATGAAGTTTTTCTACAGAAATTTTAGCCCTAAAATGAAAAAAAATATATAGGGTATCTCTGAAATTTATCTTGTTTTTAATAATACATGATGCTGACCCTGACTATCCATTGTACTGGGAAAAAACAGAATTGCTATCAGTGCAACGTTAGAAAGTGATTGTATCCATCATTCCAAAACTTAGGAGTCTCTCCTTCCATCTTCATTTGCTAAATTACATTAAAAGCTGTCATTTGGCAAATGCCCTGTGAAGCAGCTTTGTTCACATGACTGTTCTCGATTAGACTTAAACAAATGGCCTTATCCCCTGTATTAAGACATGTTCTAGTTTTATACCACTTTTTTAAACCACATTTAACATAATCATGAGCCTTAACAAAAATGCTGTTATTATCTAYAGCTCATCCAAAGTGAGTCCAGAGGTTTGACAGACTTCTAGTGAGCCATAGGGTTATAGGTGCAGGTTCTGTGACTGTTTTTAGATGGGTAGAAACAGCTATAACTATTGTGAGCTGGTAATATTGCCCATTCATTGAGTAATGGGCAGCCAGGGAAGCCCAAGAATGTGTCCTGAATGGAATGAGAAATCATTAGCCGTAAGGTTTTAAACTGCTATTAGGCTCAYTCTTCTCACAGTGACGAGATACATAGATGGTCCCCATAGCCTCAGGGCAATAAGCTGGGGGGTTAGTGGGAGGACAGATCAGATGACCTCTAGARGTCCCTTCCAACCTAAATTATTCTTTGATTCTATCAGCCCGTGATAAAAGCAATGATATTTCTTGGCAAGGACTCTTTGCTCATTTCCTTTGCACCCTACAAGGACATGTTTCTGAAGTCACAGGCTTAGAAAGAGTAGAAAACTAAACCTGTCTTTAACTGACCTTGAAATAAGTGACTCCAGTARCTTTTATTTTTGACAGTGATGCTTCTCCTTCCATCCATAGCAATGATTACCTAACTAGGCTTTATCAGGACAAAAGATTTTGGGCTTATCTTGAATTGACTTCCTGATGTCTCCTTTTTTTAAAAAATGACTTATTGTGACATGTTTGCTTTTTTCAAGAATGAGAAACATGTGTCATGGAGGGGACTGTTACATAGGATTGCTCCTTAATTTGTTGCACCTTTTTAGAAGTTGTTTGGTGTCTGAGCCAGGAATTGCAGGAAGAGAAAGGGAAGTCTCAGAGTTCAGGCAGTCACACTTTGAACTCAGGAATCAGGTTTTATCCTTGTCTTTGCTGCTGAATCCTGATATGTTGCTTAGCAAGTGACACGCTCTTTCAGATGGGGTCATCAACAGAAAATCTGTTTTTTGTTGCCAGAGTGCCMAACACGAGACTCTTTTTCCTGACTGTCAAGAGTGTGAAACGCTCAGAGCGCCAGCGCCAGCTTCAGTCCGTCAGGGTTGGGCTTGCAGCCTGACTCACATGGACATCACAGAAGGAGACCTACTGCTAACTACTCGGAAAGGTAGGGTGCTGTGTATCTCACGTTACATGCTTGAAATCAGTGGCTATGACTGAGCCTCACTCCTCTGCGTCTTGGTTTTCTGTCTACAAAGAAAAGAATAATGACAGCCTTCACCATACATGGGTTGTGAGAAGATAAATTCATGAATGTTTGCAAAGCAGTTAGATACTAGTCATGAACACACCAAAAAGCCTATGCAGAGATGAACAGCTGCATACGCAGAGCAGGGTTTCAATGTCATGCGGGTTCAGTAAGGCTTGCGATCATGTACAGAASAACAAGAGGAAGATCAAGTATCAAAAACTGTGCAGGAAGAACACCTAAATTCTGAATGCTGAATGAAACATTTTTTGGGAAATAAAAGCATGTGAGCACGCAATGAAGGGCTGGGCCATAATGCATACATACCAGAGGCCAAAATAAATCTGCAGTCACTGCTTTAATTCTATCATTTCCTAACTGTCAGTGAGTGCCCTTGAAACTTTGATAAAATTCTTCAAATTGTGTACACTTTAAAATAATTTCRTTTTGATGAACACATTAATATATATACACAGTTCTTTAGAGATACACAATCATAGARCATGTCTAACTAAAGCAAAATTCAAGGTCTTTCTTTGCAACTTTCTGTCTCTTTCTATTATCTTTCCACTTTCTTCTTACGGCTTTTCAGTGTCTGCACTAGTTTGTAACACTAAATGGGGAAGTTTTGTTTAATGACTTACTTCCTAAATATAAAACTGGGAGCCTGAAAGATTAAGAATAGTAATAGACAGAAGACTGTCTCGTTCTTCTAGGTAATCAAACATCTTTCCGCAGACACATTTTTATCAAAATATTAACCTGTCAGCTTCTCATATTTCTCCCTCATCTGTTCATCATTTTTCAGGATAAAACCAGGTTTATGTTTGCACACGAAAAGACTGTTTTTTAAAAGATCTTAGTAACTTTTACTACTAGACTCACAAAGCACATTTGACGCGCGTAATGAAGTCATTTAAAAATATATTGCAAACAATGCTGCAAGTTAGAGGTTGTGTCTATCACAAAGCTATGTTGGCACCCCTCTCCCTGCCAAAAAAAAATGGAACGTGAGGGTGAATTACATTTATTTATGAAGACAGTGCTTACATTTCAAATATGACAGATATAGTAATAAGCTGCATTTTTTAGACCAGATCTGGGTACTCCATCCTGTTATCTTAGGAAAGGCAATGACTTATGATCATTTTTAAGACAAGCAATCAAAACTACCTGGCTGCTCCTCTGAGCAGTTCTGATACCTGTCAAAAAGCAGATTTTCAAGATGTCTTTTGTCATGTTTGCTTCAGGTTCCCCTCAGAACCAGCAAATGCAGCTTTGTAACAAAACTCAGACTGAGCTGCCTAGCTTGTGATGAATGGGAACTCTCTACAGAATGGAGCTCTGAAGAGAAATGTTACACTGAAAGCTGTGGAAAACAGGGAATAAACAAGGATCAAAGCATCCAGTCACTATTGTTTTTATCCAGAACCTTTCATGGCTCATGGGCAGGGTATAGGGCCTGAATGGAGCCTGCAGAAGGGCGGACAGGCTGCAGGAAAGAAGGTTTGAGGGTGGTACCAAGCAGCCAGTCCGTGTTTGCATGGCTAAAATGAGAGCTGATGGTCTAAAAGCACGGGGAAAGGCTTTCCAATGACCAGCACATCCCATCAGATATCTCAATCCTTGCACGGTGCTGTGCAGCCCATTACTGAGATGATGGAAAATACAGGAGGGAGAGATTCAGAGGTAAACCTTTCAGTGTTGGTTTAACTTTGAGCCTGATGCAGTGGAAATGATACAAAATAAATGTCAAGGTGTGACAAGTTCATAAGAAAATATAATTAGAGAGTTCTGATTATGTGAACAGGATACCATCCTTCTCTCCCATATAGAAAAGCTTCTGCAGAATTAATTTCAAACAAATGTGATTGATTTTTCCTGGAATTTCTAGTCAAGGAATAGGTCACTGAAATTCAGGCTTCATTTTCTGTAACTTTTGCCATTTGTGACAAATATTACTTTTTGGCTTGGGGAATTGCTGTCACATTCAAACAGGTAACTTTGCAGTTTGTGTCTGGTAAAGGGCCATCGCCAGAAGGAGCCCCAGCTGAAGAAGGCTAATGAGAAGGGGCCCATTCACTCATTTTAGAGAGGATAGTGTGCATGTCTTGAGCCTAGGAAGCACAGATAGAAGTGGAGTATTCCTTTTTATTCTCTAGGATTGGCATTCAAGGCACAAGCGAGAAAGCAAAAAGAGATCAGATGTGTAGATGTTGGACAGTAATTCATTTGGAAGGGCAAGAAATAATTCAGAGGTGAATGGGAACTGCAAGGAAGAGTAATGGTGTTACTGTATGTACCATGGCTCTGTACCTGAAGAAATAACAGGACTTGATCAATGGTAACTCATGTAAAGGAGGGATGTGAGATGACGAAGAACCAGCAGAAGGATCTCTGAGAGAATAATGATATCTCATGCCGTGGTCCACATGGCTCTGCCCCGCAGGTGTGTTTGGGATGATTGATGAGAGCTCCAGCTCGGGCAGTCGGCAGTAATTCAGGGCGCTAGGCCATGCACAAGCGCCTTGCGTTGCTGCCGACAGCTTCATTACAGCAGGCCCATCCTTCACTTGCAGCAGACCTTCTTCCATCGGGCTGAAGATGAATGAGGCAAAGGGCCAGATCCTATATGTCTGCAATATTATCCTCTCCATTATTTTTCCCTGGCCTGTTTTTGTTTATGAATTCTATGGCTGTCCGTTTAAACTGTTTAATGAACAGCCAGAAATACCATTAGAGTCTTCATCTGCATACAACTTACTTCTAAAACATAAAATGGTAGAAGTGGAAGGAGGAGGTTCAACATAGTCTGAATGTTCAGTTTGATGTGATGTCTTTTTTAAGAAATTATTTCCAGAGCACTCTGGGAAACCATGGAGTCGTTTTTTTAAAGGTATGATATCGTCCCTTAGAGTTGAATTTCCAACTGCCTCTACMACAGTTTTTCAAGAGAATTAATAAGTTTTTCTTAAGCAATAAATACCTCCAGGCATCAGGATCAGGCACCCTCCCTAATCCCGCTGTGTGGATACTGTGTGCCAGCAGATGGACCAAGGCTACATTCAGCTTGTAAGAATTCTTTCTCACAGCAAGTGTCTCAGAAGAAGAGGGAATTACCTTTCCTGAAAGAAAAAGCACAAAGAAAACAAAGGGGCTTCTCTGGAGCTGTTTGAATGTAAAGACTGAAGGAAGCGTGAACAGTGACGTRAGGAAGGCCCAAGCCAAGGCTGCAGAGGAACCATGGAACAAAGYAGAAGTGAAAGTTTAAATGATGAACATCGCTCAGATTGGAGTTTCTTGTTCCAATTTTCAAAATCCTGAAGGTGTGTTTACTTGCTCCAGCTGGAAAAGGAGGTATGACTAATATTATAGGCCTAATGGAATGGTTTGTGTGCTTTCATAACCTTTACAACAGCACTATATTTGACTGCATTTGCCTCTACTTGTGATCATTCCACTTAGGGAATTTGATAACGTCAATGAAATAACTAGGACTCTTCCCAGGGTTRGTTCTAAGTCACTTGTTAAATTATTCATTCAGCTCCATTAAAATGACCAAGTTACTGTACATAAAAACACAAAACCAGATAATAATAAGCAGAACATTGAGTGTATATTAACTTGTAAGTAAATGTTATATCTTACAGTTTGAGGGTGTTGGAATTTATTATACTAAGGCTATATACAGGATGAAAATGTGGATGCCTTATTGACTATAGCCTTTCTGACTGCACTGCCCTAGCTAAATTTTTAAAGTTGTCCCTGCTGCGCACCTGGCAATTGCAATGTCCAAGCTCAGTGCTTCTCTGTATGGGTGATGGTACTTCTACTTGTCACATGCTGGCTTTGAGGCCATCCTTACAAAAAGACTCTGTGCGTGTCCGTATGTAAAGTCACATCACAACCTGCCTGCCTAGCCCACCTTCTGACTAGGTATGCACGTTTGGATTGTAAAGAAGGASTTGGCCTCTGTTTTGCTTTCATGTTGGATGCACAGCCAGCCCTAATATGAGGGGGCACCTGGTTGTTAAGACTCCTGGTCCTTTGGTAAGATGCTCTCATGCCACCTTAGCCAAAAGGTTGGACTCTGCTGATTTACTGTACACTCAGCCATGGTCTTGAAAATTTATTTCACCTTAGATATTAAATCATCTTCAGGATGCAGCTTAGTCCTTTCTGTTCAGTACCATTCTACTGAACTTCCCTCAGTGGAGGCAGAAATTCAGATTCCTCTCCCCTTTGGTCCCTCCAGAGGCAGCTCAGGCTGGCTGGCTTTTCCAGTCATCTGTGCCTACTGAAGGCCACTGGAGCAGCTGSTTGCGACAGAGATTTCTGCAACAGAGGTGTTTGCTTGTATGGCGATGTACTTCCAGTAAGCAGGCAAGTACCAGCAGAGACAAAAAACTTTACACCTCTCCTTTTTTTCTAGCCATATTCAATGACATGTTATGTTGTCATATGTTTGGAGGCAGTGGACATAATTCAAAGAGGAGTGCAGAACTATCCAGGTCAGTAAACCCCTACCTGAGGAGTGCAGTAGAGTCCACAAAGCATGAATGTCGCTTGTAAAGCCTGTTATTCCTGATCCCACCTGCTAAACTTCACAAGATAAATTACTAATGCATTACAAGCAGAAGCCTTGGATTAAACATCATGTTAGACTAAATCTCATTACTACCAAATAAAAGGGGGAAGGTTTGTTACAGAACATGCATGTGCTGCTTCAGTAAGTTTCTAGATGTAAGCKCATTAAGTACAGCTGATGTGTTGTTGATGTGAGGATTTGTCGTCCAATTTCTCTTCACATGTTTTAGGATTTTAAGGACTTTCTTTTCTTCCCACCATAGCTCTTAAGCCCCGTGTGAAATATGCTCATTTAGGAGCCAAGAAAGAAGGGGCATAATCTTTCTGACACTTCATAGTTCAGATGTCCACATGTCGGTGCCACTTTGGAAGCTATGGAGAACGAGCTAATTTTATCCAGCTGTTAATGTTGAGATTAGTGGGGAAGAGTAATTTATCAGCCATATTGCTGACCCCAAGGGGGGATTGGCCCAAGTGAAAGGAATCACCATCTGCTTGTTTATGATCTCTCCAAAAGCCCTTTGGTAACGATACTTGTTGTTCCACTWGAACACTTCAGACACATTGAGTCTCTAAAAATGAAGGGAATGCACTGCAACCAAATCCTCCAGTAACTCGTTGCACTTGTTCTTTGCAGGTAATTATCCCAACTGTCCGTATTGCAGCTGTAACCAAATCTGTGTTGAATGCCTCTTGGTACTTCAAAATCTTTCCTCATAACCCATTTCCTCTTACATTTTCATTAATTGGTGCACTTAAGTAGGATGCCTTGTGCTGAGATTTAGCTGAACATGTSTGGCCACTTCTGTCTCAGCTTCTTCCCAGTTTATGTTCCCCCACTGTGAGGAGTTCAAAATGGATACCGAATGACATCTTCACATAAAAAAACACTTTTGAGAACAATGGTCCTTAGGTCTTGTAGTGTTAAATTTGAAAAGATGTAGGATTCAAACTTTAAAATTATTTTGACACTTTTAAGTATCCTACATATGGTATACAAATTGTGTTAAAATCTTGGCCTGTACTCAATATTGCTTGTGGCCAAAGCAGGAAGCAAGGTGTCATCTATCTTTGCGTAGTACATTGAAGAGTCAGGCATTTAAGATTTCTTCTCCCTATGCAGTATCTGAACATCTTCAAAAGACCCTTTGTTTTGGAAAAACAAAAAAGAGGTAATAAATTTGTGAATTGATTTTTCATTAAAACAAACAAAGCTTTGAATGATGCATTYGCTGCGCTGTTAAATTAGCAAGCATATTGTGTAGCTTGGTGTTGGAACCTCAAGCAGGAAGCAAAAATAGGGCAAAGTGTCCTTTTTCTGTATGCAGTGCAGAAATAGTTGCAATGACGTTTTGATCAGAAACTACAAAGTCCTTGGAGCTCTGAGTTGATCAACTCCAAGATATCTGCATTTGAATTTTAAATAACTTGGAAGTTCTATTAAATTTTCAGTTGTATTAAATTTTCACTTGTCATAAAAGATTAAGAGTAGCAATACTGACAGTCCTCTAGAAGTTTCTGTGTATCAACTTAGAAATTATATACAGGTGTCTCAGAAGATATGGAGTCCAGATTCGAGAAGATGTACATGCTTGTTCTTATGCTYATTCTGTATTTTTTTGTAACAGTTTCCTTGATGATGAAATAGCTTGGCAGAAAATAAATAGGTTTATCAGCAAGAGCTTTTTTTCAAAGATACTATTATAATTAATAGTTTAACGAAGTAAAGAAAAATAAAAATTTCTGAGACTGTTGTTCTTTTTGATTGTTCCCTTTAGGCCTTTGATAGTAATATCTTCTAAATACAGGATGTAAAGTTGGTAATTGTGGATTAAGACCATCCTTCAGTAAGAAACGTAGCAGTATACAGTAAAAAGTCTACCTCCTCTTTCCCTAAGATTTGCAAAGTTAGTAGCAGATCAAAGACAACAGAGTGGACACGGACAAATGGGGCGAAATTGAAAGAAACCATGGGCACGATAACTTGGTATGAAGTGGTCACACATTAACAGCCTAAAGATTAATAACATTTGGTAACAGTGGCTAAAAAGTGCTTTAAAAAACTGTTTGCCCAAAGATAATGATGTAGCTTTGCAGAYGTTTATGGGAAATTCTTGTGTTTCTATTCTGTCTTCTCTGTCTCCCTTAGGAAAAAAACATAYAGAAACTCTTTGTGGCAAGAGGAAACTAACCAAAGAAATGGCTTTATTTCTTATTTATTTTATAAAATGTAGGTTTTATGTCTAACACCTAAGCACATGATGCATAGGGACCTCTCTACAAGGTGCAAAAGTGGCAAGCTGATGGACTAGCAGGAGGGCTTCCCGAAGAACATTGCTGTGGAGCTCTCACTGGATGCTCTTGCAGGTAACAACAGCATTGGGAGAGGAAATGATGAGAAACAAAAGAAAAACGACAGCAGTAAACAAGACATCTGACACAATGTGCATCTTAGGTGGTTGGTGGAAAGGTGATAATTAGTGGCACACTATAAAATTAAGAAGTAAATTGTGTGTGACCCAAATAAAACAGACTTCCTGGGAGACGCCTGGTGATTTATGTTGGAGGAAGCATCGAAAGTGGATTTACTTACAGGGATGAGTCTGAGGAACTGTCTCAAAGTAAAGAGGAGGTTTTAGAACAGATCAATAAAATGAATAACAACAAAAGCTTTAAAACCCAGGTGGTATTAATCCAAKAATTATCTAAGTTGCTGCTGAACTACCAGCTATGCTGGGTAAGCTATGAACAAAGTAGTCTTCCTAGCAGAGACAGAGCGGGTGGCAAGGCCAGCGTCCATTGAGAGCAGGGCCCTGTAGGATACTTYGAGGATTGAATAAGCAGACTATGATTTATACAGATAAATAAGTCTGATTTTTTTATTGAGCAGATTGACTGAAGTAGCAATAAAGAATAAAAATCATAGACATGTGAATAGAGATGCCATTCTCAGGAAGAGGCAATAAAGCTTTCCTTTAAAAAAGCAGTAAATCATGTCTTACAAATCCAGCTGAGATTTTGGGGCATGTGTCACCCACCTGATATAGTGCATTTTGATTACTAAAAAGCTTTTCATGATGGTCTTGTTCAAAAGTCATTCGGTCTTTAAAGAACTTAGTCTCATAAAAAGGAAGTCTGTGAGAGTATGTGAAGGACATTAAATCACAAATGGTTTGGAGGGGGTGAATAGGGCATAATTAAGCACTTTTTTTTTTAGAAAAGCAATTGTTCACACAATGTGTAATTAAGCTGCTGAACTGTCAGAGAATAAAGAGACCAAAATCATTTCAGGGTTTAAAAAGTGATTGAAGAAATTGATGGAGGATAGGCACACCAAGAGCTATTAACCTAAAACTGTGTAGCTAATCGCTGAGTTAATCTTTGGGCTGTGTATCACGGCCTGGAAAGGTACAGACCTGCTTCCTTTCACGTTCATTCCCCAGGCATCTTCTTGTGATCACTGTCAGGGAGGGGAGGCTGCCAACTCCTGCTGTTCTTATGCTCATCAGYATTTTAAAACTATTTTAAAATATCAATATGGAACATAAGCTAAGGAATGTTTTCTATCTTAATGTTAAATATTGTATAAGTAAAGAGAACAGAGGAAGGAAGGAAATGTTCTGGAGAGACCCTATCATTAATTTTTGGTTTAATCTTTACTATAGCTCAAGGAATACATTATTTCGGACCAGGTATGCAGCTGGTAGAAGGGGATTTAATAGCAATATCTCCAAAGATACGGAGGGAAGATTTGAATTGTCACCAAAATCTTGGCTGAGATGTTGCAGGCTCATGTGTTTCTCCAGGTCTCCAGGCTTCTCTGCTTCCCCCCTGCAAAACTGTGAGAAATCCCACAGTAACTCCTCACGTCCAGAGTGCAGATATATACTTAATGTTTCAAGGTATCCAGAAAATGTGTTTGAGAAGGCTCCTAGCAAGATGCAGTGCCATTAATCTTTACAATTTGTTTACAAGCCCTCAGCCAGTTTTCAGCCCATGCAACGAGGGCTCACATCCAAGCCTGTTTGAATTAATTCTTRTAAGACCTTGTGAGGCATTGAATCAATAAAGTGTTTACTGTTTAACTTACTTATTGGAGAATATTTTACATTAATATAGCGTTTCTCAAACTGAATGGTCCAGAAGCGCTTCACAAACTATGTTAATACAACTGCAGTACTAAAATGCTGCAGCAGCACAAAGGGTAAGGAGAAGGGAAAATTCCAGTCAAGGACAACCGGGCAAACCACTGCAGCTGTAAGGAACAGTCTCAAAGCTTTCCTGCACACTGACTGCATTTCGTTTTTACCAAGAAATCCTAGGAAATTCTCTTATCGACAACAGCACTGCCAAACCAAGAAAGAAACTGCAATCTATGTAGCATTCAGGAGATGGGGGATCCTCTGGATTCCTTCATACCCCAAAGCCATCATGTTTTCCTTTGCTCTCATCTCTTCCCTTCCTTTAGATGTGATGAGGATTACAGATATACACACAAAACTATGATAGAGCCATAGCATTCCTGAATGTGCTTCTCCGTTTTGTAGCGGCTCAACTTCCTGCAGCATCTCTGCTGGTCACAAACCTCTGGTGAGTGGTTTCACTTCCCTTCAACAAGGAGTCAGTTCTCATCCAGAAGAAACAAGGGTGGGAAGCAGCAGTGCTGGGAGGCACGAGCCGTGTCCTCTGTCAGGCCCGAGGCCCCATCGCTGCTGTTTGCCTGCCAGGGAGATCTGGGATTGCACCAGTGAACCACAGGCTCCWGGGCTTTCCATGCTGCTCTCTTCTATCAGGGTACTGTAGACAGGAAAAAAGCCATGGGAGATGGAAAACCGCATGGCTGGGGCCTCCCTATGGAACCTATTCTGACTATTTCCCACTGGAAAAATTATTTTGTTCTCTTTCAGGCTGAATTTACAGTCACCTAGTAGAGGAAAAATGCTGCAGCTCCTGCTCTCTTCCCCATTTCCTAGCAGAGAGACTTGCAAAATTTCTCCTGATTTCAGGGAGGCAAAGATCTCAGCCTGATTTTATTTTATGGCAAAACAAGAAACCTTCTTAGATGCTGAAGTAAGGGATGGTTACACATGAACATTTTTTTTTCACAGTTTTAAGATAGATAAAGAAGCTAGGTAATGAACATGCAATGACATCCAAAGCAATTTTCTGCTTCATGGGTTATTTGTTGGAATTTGCCTGGCAGAAAGAAGCATGCCAAGATTTTTAGGATTTATTTTTTATATACAATTAGAATAATTTTTTATTAAGATCAGYTTTGAAACAGTTTTTCAACAATAAATCTGATGGTGCGTGAAATCCTGAGAACTGTAATGTAAGCAGAAACAAGTCATGAAATATAAGGAGGAATGTTCCGCTTTTATGACCCCAACAAATCTCACTACTAATCTTTGCTGCCCATAAAACAAACACCAAATTGGGAGACTTACTATGATGTAAGAAAAGAGAAAAATAGCAGTGATGATCCACAATGGAAGTTATCATTAGTGCCTAAGAAAACAAGGATGTAGGACATRTGTTAGCAGTGGCTGTGCTTCCAAGCTAGATTCATTCTGCTGCTGCCAAAATCTGACAGGGGTAATAAGTTCTGTGAGGTGCAGATCATCTTTTTATTCTGTGCTTGCGATGTCCAGCAAAATGAGGTCCTTATCCACATCAGAAAGTCCTTTATCCTACTACAATTATAAATAACATAATTATGACCCATATTCTTCCCTACGCCAGTATCTCTGATCCAAGCACAACGAACAAACTGTTCTGAATTCATTCTCAAAGCCCCCCTGTGAGAATCACTGAAAGAAAATTCATTGATTTCTACTAAAATCTTCACTGGAATTTAGATATTTGGATTTTTGCTTTCTAATGAAAATATATTCCCTCTAGCTTTCCCTATCCTTTCTATGAAAAGAAACAAAGAAGAAATAGGAGGAGTAGGATGGATAGAAAGAGAGATAAGAAAAAAGGAAAGATGCAGCAGAGTTCCTCCTGAGTTCAGAAGCAGCAAGATAGTAATGGCCACGGTGCCTTCTAGCTATTTTTTGCCTGGATTACTTTAATACTGGGCTATTCATCTTGTGCAGCCAGGGTGAGTGTGTAGCCTAGCAGTAGCTGCAGGAGACCAGGTTGGAAAGTCCTCAGCTCTATTTGTAAATTAGCATCTTAATTCATGTGGACATCGTGACGGGGCCAGCACAGTTGCCTCTGTGCACATGAACAGCTGTTACTTGTGAATGGTCTCTCCTGAAATCAAGTTATTAACCTATTTATTTCCTGATGTATTATAAATATGCATGTAGCTAATGTCTGCCTGGCAGAATTTGAGAGGCCTTCCAGATTTCTGGATCTGAGTACGCACCCTAGTCACGCTCAGGCTTCGCGTTACACCTGCACTGCTCCCTGTTGCCCTGGGAAGGCCAGTGAGCTGGGCAGGCTGGGCTCTCTGTCCAGGCTGCTGACCTGCCTGATAAGGCCTTTGCAGAAAATATACAGACGTATGTACAAGGCTGCTTCTAGTTCTTATTATTCAGAAAGCTCATAACTACTGCCTAAAACACAGGTAATGTTTAGATCAAATGTGATCAAATTCCACACAAGATTAAAAGCAAATTAGTATTTTTTCCGCAGTTCAGCTTAAAAGGAAATTAACTTAATTGAATATGGACAGCTCTATTTTGGAAAAATATTGCAATCAAAGGTAATTTGTTTGGGGAAAATATTTTAGTAGCCCATTTCAATTTCAATGAGATTACTTACTAGAAAATTAAATACATTTTCTGTTAAATGTAATAATGAATTCCATTGTCTGTATTGCTCAGGCAGAACTACAGTATAATTGTGTTTAATACAATTAAACACAGTCTCTATTAAAAGTAATAATGCAGCCTATTGTCTGCTTTACTCAAGCAGAACTACAATACAATTAAGGTCTTGTATCTAAGTCAGACAGAGAATACACACGTCTTATTACATCCTCCTCCTGAACATTACATGCTGCCAGCCCTCCAGGCTACTCTATCTATCTTGTTTGCCCTGGCCTTAGCGGGCTCTTGCCACCAGCTGCTCACAGACCTGCACAAAGTCTGCATGGCAGTGGCTGCGCCCCAGCTATCAGTGGACTCGAAGCCACTACAGCTGCAACCAGTTGCTTTTCCAAGTGCCCGTCCCAAAACAGAGCCCACACGGGAGAGGTCTCCACGGAAAAGCCATGTCCTGCGCTGGCCGACAGGGCCACCTTGTCCTACCAGATCTGAGGATGGTCTGGCCCAGGCGCCTGGCRGGTCCTGGAATCTCAGCTCTCAGGCGCCCCAAGGTGTGAGCAGTTACACAGCTGAAAGGAGAAAAGAATTATTCACTACTATCCAGACTGTTAGCTACTATTCGCAAACTATAAAAAACTATTTACTGTGCAAAATTATGTTTTAGCATCTGTCATATCTTTTAACTACGGATTTCAGTGCTTAAATATCTTTCTGAAGTGCTCCAGTGATACTCCAATTCCTTAAAGGCGCCCCAGCAAAAAGCACTGTAAACTGTAGTTTCAAAACATTTTTATTTTATAATTTTAACTATTTAAGTAATCTCTGGTGTTTGACAACACAAGCCGGATATTACATTGACCATAATAAGAAATGTGTGCTTCTTCAGAAAATATGATAYGTGAAAGTTTGTGGATGAGGAATCTAAGAAAATGATCAGAGATGCTGGAGAGAGAGTAAAGATGCACAGTGACACAAACAGCTTGTGTTCCTGTTAGGACCGCATTTCAAGCTTGACACTTCGAGTTTGCCCACAGGAGTTTGCTCTTCCTAAACACTGTTAACCCCAACTAAAAATCCTCAGTTTCTCTTTTCCTAGGGCTCCAAAAGTTGCAGGGATGGCTCTAGGAATGTGCAACTAATTTTCATCATAAATTAATCATACCGATGTACACCACCTGACTCTTAATTTCAGTGTTCAACACTAAGGCACAACCAGYTACTCAAAAGCAAGACATTCAGGACCTACCACACAGCTCAGTTTCAGCAGCGCCCTGTACCAAGGTTTACAGCAGTTTGAGGATTGAAAAGGAGATAAAGGGAAATAAATATTTAAAGCCATATACCATCTGCAATTGGCTAAGCCGCTCAGAGTGGTAATTTCATATCAAGCAGGAAAAAAAAATCAATAAAAAATTCAAAGCCCTTTGCACTAGACCTTAATGTGTCCTTCTGTGCATCATAAAAGCAGAATGATTTTATTACTGATTGCTCAGAAGGAGGTTGAGACCAAAGCATTGAACAGTTTCTACCTCGCCTAATCATAGGATTTTCAAGCTTGAATTTCACAATACAGCGTGTTTGCTTGTTTGCTTTTAATTTGATTCAGCCTTTAGGCTTTGAATGGAACAAAACCAACAGCTGATTTGCTTGCTGTGGGATTTGTATTTTGGGGATGTCAAGAGCCAGTGCGAGGAGGAATTAATCTGATGACCTTTATCCCATGAAGCAGGAGCTATGAGTCAGGCTCTCAGAACCTGAAGTAAATTTGAGAATCTTGGAAAGGACAAAGTTATAAAAATCGATGTTATAAATAACAGAGCATCCTCCCAAACCTTATCTCTATCAGACAGTGCAGCCTACCTCACCATGGCAGCAAGCCTGCAGTAACATGGAGGGCAGGGTTATCAAAAGGCAGGAGAAGRAAGAGGCTTAACAGTCATTTCAGTTATGTAGGTATTTGCCCAGCCCTGTTACTACATCCTCTGAGCACTCAGTAGTTAGAACATATCTATTCACGCAGTGCTACCGAAATTAGAAGTTTTCTGTCGCTGATCAAGAGGCTCCGTGACTTGCAATCTGCAGTGACAATGCAGGTAACTGAGGTTCCCATGGAGGCTAGTGCTGTAACCTGTGAGTAATTCCTTCTTGCTCATGAATAATCACCATCACCTCCAGCAGCATCATCTCTCCTTCCTCAAGGGTGAGAACATTAACGCCATAATGCTGTGGCTTATCTTATGCAAAGACTCTGTCCCCTTTTCTCAGTAGCCTTCCAAGAATCAGGCAAGACAAAAAGCCCTGATACAGAGGCCCCATAATGATGATTTATTTGACACCAACAGAATTTTGATGCTCACAGCTCATGAGTTAACTATAACACAGCATAACACTGGAACACTGGCCCTCTGTGAGCTTGGCATCTTACCATTAGTTATCTGGAACCTCCAAAATTATGGATCTATCCATCCATCTGTTCCTGTGATCCCCAATCAAGCTATAATAATGAAGTATTAAAATAATATGTTTTAATCTACTGCAGTTATAAAAAACCATTTCTTTGGAATATTCTCCCCTGAGACTGAGGCTCCTCTTGAACCTGCACCTGCCTGGGACAGTTCATGGGTGTGTTTTGGTAAGTGGTTCTTTATCTGCAGACAATGTTGGTTGATGAGAGAGGGTTAGTGCAGGCGAATAAAAATCCCTGACATTTGTGCTCATTACTTGACATTTGTTGTTTATTATTCATTCAGTCCTTTAAAAAGTTTCAGCCACCCACTGAGAAACAGGAAAAAATCCAGGTAATTCAGGTGATGAAACCCTCTGCAAACAACAAGCAGTCAGTTCTTCTAGGGTACAACTCCTGGCCTTGAATTTGTTTTATGAACCCACTGTTGAGTAGTTGTTRTTGCTGAAGACATCCACAGATATTATGTGCTTGCTTTGAACCAGCCATCAGTACAGCACAGGAAGATCACATTGAATTATTCACCACGAACCCATTCCCAGATCAGCTTTGCTGGGCAAACATGCTGTAATTTTAGTGTCTGCTTTACAGTGAGAAGCTCTTGAACTGATATCCCTCTGCACTGACTCAGCTGCCCGCTCCTGAGGGCCAAAATCATGAGTTGCCGAGACATTTTCCCTTAAAGAAAAAGATTTCTACATTGTTTGGAAAATTATTTTGATTCTTTTTTTTTCTTGTTAAATTCCTGCAAATATTTTGCAAGTATTTGAATTTTGGATCTTTCTGTGATATTTTGTCCTTCCTTACAGATGCCACGTGATTCGTTAAGATCTCCCCAGGTTAATATGGCACTTGCTCTGCTTTTATTTCCTGTCCTAAGCATCTATTACGGGCTACTATTGAAGACAAATTACTGGGCAAGCTGGACTTTTGGTCTGACTCAATATGGACATTCTTATTCTTATGTGACAAAATCTCCAGTTTCAATCACACCACTGTCAACCCCATTGCTATAGAAACCAACTCTACTGCAATTTACTGACTAAACTTTCCAAATACATTAGTGATGTTGCATTTTTACCAAACCTTATGGAAATCAACCAACACTTTTTCTATTTTTTACACTTCTGTGTAATGATCCTGCAGTGAAGAGCTGTCAAACTTGACTAGTGACTGGCATAACATGCAGAAACATTAGACGAGCTCCGCAGTGCTGAAGCTGTGGCCTCTCTCCTGGGACACCAGAGCAATCACTTTGACCGCCTCGCGCCTTGCTCGGGGGCAGCTGGCAGCAGCAGAAGCTCTCCAGCAGTAGGTGCCAGCCCGACAGCAGCAGCAGCAGCGATTAGATTCTGGTTTTGCACAGGGACTCTCACTGCTGGGGAACAAGGTCACATCTAATGGCACCAGCTGCCTAAATGGTCTCTTCCTTCGCACTGCTTCTGAGGGGATTATAGTAGGGACTGACTTGTTGCATAGAGTTTATGCTGAAGGTGCCATTGACTGAAAGATTAATTCGAACATTCATTCAAAATCTTCTCTGCCTGCTGACAGCTGTCCAGTGCCTGTGGTCTGTGCCTCTGTGGCTGGTCAGTCCTGAAGGAGATGGACCTGCTTCAAGCTACTGACCTCCTTTTTCCAGCAAGATTGCTCTGGTGTACATACAACCTCTTATGCACGTGGAAAAACAGGCACTGCCTCTTCTCTCCCTGGCTGATTAATGATGAGGATACATTATCAGAGCTAATAGGAGTCAAATGAAGAAAACTAGTCAAGTGAAACCCCATAAATTGGTTCCTGTGCTTTTGCCTTCTCTTCTAATACCTACTGCCAGGGATTTTCATTCTTGTCCAGCTGGGGCTAAAAAGGAAAGGATTAGAAAGTAAATAACTCCCACATCTGCAATAGGGGAGCAGTCAGCTGTTTCATTGGCCCATTTATTAGCAGGACAGAAATGTAAATCTGCACCACAGAAATGTTTTTTCCTCCTGTACAAGCTGTCATTCTGCTGTGAAAAGTAGATGTGTGCTCTAGCGTCCCGTCTGTCTGTCTAGGTCTGTCTGTCTTTGCATCTTTATTGTTCTCTGCTCAAAATACATGACCCTCCCTGAGGTGAAATCATTGCTGTTTACAATGGGAAACTTGCTACTGGAAAGCAGGCAGGATTTAATCAGTGATGTTCCTCTTGGATTGCCCCCTTTTTTTCTTTTTTTTCCCCCTGTTTCTTTTCAGTTTTAAATTCCCATTCTCTCTGCGGTAGTGTTACGTCTGGTGGCAATAGTGTTGTGCTAGCATAGGCTACATGGTGATGATTTGACGACCTAGCTCATGTAGCCTTGATGAGAAAGCAGTGGGAGGTGGTGCTTCATCCACACCAGCTTCCCATCAGCTCTTGCCAGTGTCTAGCAGTGGTGAGAAATGCTGCTCAGGAAAGGCTGGTCAGGTAAAACCGTGTTCCTGGCTCTGCACAGATAATATCCCAGGACCATCACTTGCCTTCCTTAATGCTCCCCCTTTCTGTCGTGCTCTGTTGCACTTGGACACAAGTGGTATTGAAAATTCCTAATTGCTATTAACTTTCTGCCTGTGAAAATGCAATCAAGAGCTAGTGGATGATGAGAACTATCACCCTTCCTGTGTCGGAGCTGATAATGGTATTTACCTTAGCAGCTGAACTGTTTCCCAAGCTCATGAGAGAAGCACTACTCCAATGAGCAGCTATTCCATGCAGAGTGTCCTAATGTGTGAGTCTCCCTGCGCCTTTTCCCGCACTCTGGCCTGCTCCCTATACCCTGCTGCACTAACACTTTCTTGAAGACATTCCGCAGAGACGCCTGCARAGCAGCTCCAGGCAAGAGAGAGAAGGGCTCGGGGAGAGAAAGCGCAAGCTCATTTCCTATATAGAGAAAGATGAAATCCCTCCCCATGCTCCTAGCTTATTGCCCCCGCAGCTGTGCTGGYTCTCTCTCTGCTGCTGTCACCCGGGTGGGTGATGGTTATCTCCCAGCATGAACAGCCAAGGTAATCTCTCTGCCTTGACACAGAGTTTGATTTGCTGCATGTCTGTTTGATAGCTATTGTGAGACACAGAGTTCCATTATTTTTTTACTTAATATTTCATTTGAAAACCAAAGAAATTGTATGCTTTCTGTCCCTTCATAGTTTAGAAGCGCTGCATTAGGACAACATAAAACAATGCAGCCAGCTTCTCACCTCAGTAGTATTTATTTGAAAGCAATGCAAATCACTGTCCATTCATAATTCTTCTAAATGAAATATCCAGCRGCCCAGTGCTCACATTAAAGCTGCCAGCACTGTGCTCTTCAGTTAGCAATTTGTATGTAGCTCTGAGTATGAAGCAACGTGAAAGCATGGCATTGCGAGGTGACACCTGCACCTAAGAAGCAAATATACCTCTTCCTGGACTGTAAGCACATCTGGATACGGATAGCAACAAGCACAGTGGAACTCAACCCAGACTTACACATCTTATTATTACATCAGGAATGATATTTTAATAATAATATTATTAATATACTGTTTTACTCAGTATTCCTGAATAACCCTGCTACAAGTTTCCATGCAAGTATCCGAAAGCAGCATCACAACTTGCATGTTCTGCGGCACTGCTGAATATCTCTAGAGTGGCTTTAAGTCTATTATTTGAACATGGCAGTGGGGATGAATTGTTATAATTTTAGGAGGTGCTCAAAATCTTTTAAAAAGTAATCTAGGCACATGATTGTCACCTAACCTTCATTTCTGTCTTTTATTATCTGTGATCGATCACTGAAAGAATAGCTTATATCAGGGAAAAACAATGGCCAGAGATGTCATTTGTTGCGAATACAGATATTATAAAGAACAACCACTTCCCAAAATCCGTGAAGACAAGAAGCCTTTTCACATGAGATTTTGGTGCAAGCATGAAGATGATTGAATTTAGCAAAATAAATCTTAGCAAAATAAATAAAGCAAAATAAATAATAAATAATCTGGTTTCATCTACCAGAGCCAGAGTGAGAATGAGTTACTACTAATTACTTCCCAGGTAATTCATTAAATACAGAACATTCCTGCAGCTGAAATAGCCAGTGGGCTATTCCCTTTCAGTATAAATCTTCTTATTTTCCTTTTTCTTTTCCCTTTCCTTCTCCATTTTTTTTTCTCACAGAATTACATTTTATTTCCTAAAGTGCAAGGTATAAAACATGACAGCAAGAAAGAAAAAGCCCCTTGGAAAGTAAGAGTGAATGCAACAACCGGTTCAATAAGGACAAGTGCAGGGTCCTGCACCTGGGGAGGAATAACCCCAGGCATCAGTACAGATTAGGGGTGACCTGCTGGAGAGCACCTCCACGGAGAGGGACCTGGGAGTCCTGGTTGACACTAAGTTAACCATGAGTGAGCAGTGTGCCCTCGTGGCCAAGAAGGCCAAAGGGATCCTGGCCTGCATCAGGAGGAGCGTTGCCAGCAGGTCAAGGGAGGTGATTCTGCCCCTCTACTCAGCTCTGGTGAGGCCGCACCTGGAGCACTGTGTTCAGTTCTGGGCACCCCAGTATAGGAGGGACGTGGAGCTTCTCGAGAGGGTCCAGAGAAGGGCAACCAGGATGATTAAGGGAATGGAACATCTCTYGTATGAAGAGAGGCTGAGTGAGCTGGGCCTGTTTTCTCTGGAGAAGGGACGGCTCAGAGGGGATATGATTAATATGTATAAGTTCAGGAAGGGAGAATGCAGGGAGGAAGGGGACAGGCTGTTCTCACTGGTGGCCAGCGATAGGACGAGGGGTAATGGCCACAAACTGAAGCATAAGAAGTTCCGTCTCCAGGTGAGGAGSAACTTCTTTACTGTKAGGGTRACAGAGCAGTGGAACAGGCTGCCCAGGGAGGTTGTGGAGTCTCCTACTCTGGAGGTCTTCAAAACCCGMCTGGATGCCACCCTGTGCCACATGCTCTAGGTGTGCCTGCTTGAGCAGGAAGGTTGGACTAGATGATCTGTAGAGGTCCCTTCCAACCTTAAATAAATAAATAAATATTCTGAAATCTGAAACCGGGTGGCTAGCGAGCAAGCTGCTCTCCCATGAGATACCTGCCTTGTATCTTCTTTTTGGTTGCTGCTAGACAGTCCCATCCAGCACTAATCCATACAGCCTCTACAGGATGAAAATACTGTTTTACATCATGCTTTCTAATTCATATTGCTATTAAAAAGCTACTCCATTATCACGCTGCCTTTTCTACAATGAAGCTGTAATGTTGATATGAACAGCATATAGTGCTGATATTCATAATAATGTATTCACAGATACTAATTATTATTGCTCTTGATATCTATTAATGCTATTGTCCTTAGATTGTAAGTAGGGAAAATGAGCCACAATAAACTGTGGTGAGTGGGCCGAGACCCAAAGGGGAACATGTGTTGAAGCTGGGGATGGAGTGCAAGAAATCCATCCTGCCAGACCTGTGCTTATTTTATATATAAATCATTGCCTCAGGCCTATACATCATTGCCTCAGGCCCGAGACATTTATAGGCATGCTCATCTCCATGACTGAAGACTGTGATGATATGTGCATTATGTACAGAGTAATATCTTCATTTCTGTGTCAAAGGAGAACTCAGGCTTTGAAATGTTTAGCAAAAAGAAGCRTCTCTGGACACAGCAGGAAATATTCTTCACGCAGTCATTTTGCTTTGGTTAAATTCTGCTTTTATTTTCCAAATTGCTCAGGTATGAAAGTCTTTCTTTGTTCTTCTGAGGATGACGTTCTAGGGGCAATTCATCACAGCTGCACAGGAAATGGTGAAGACAAATCTATCAACCTTGAAAAAGATTGTAGAGAAATTTGTCTCCTAATTTAAGGAAGAACTAGTTTGCCACTTAATCCCATCAGATGACAATAAGCAATTATTTGAGTAAATTTTGTGAGTAATTTAAAACAAACCCTTCAGCGTCCGGCTTCCCCTGCRAGCAACCTGCACCACGGGCCCACTCGTGGGTCTGGTCCCTGTGGAGCCAGCTCCCCAGCTCGGCTGCGCGGGGCCGCGCACTGCGGAGCCTGCAAGCTGCAGCCTCCCTCACGTCGCGCCCTTTGGGCCATGATGGAAAACAAAGCAGCCAACTCGTGAGAACAAACAGGTTTTCTTTGGCAGTTTTCTTATGCTTCAATTCCTTCCAACTCCTCTTCTAGAATATTTATACTCTGCTTTAAACAGTGAACAGAATCATTATCTTTTAATTTTCTGTGAAAATATTTTACTTTCCTAAGGCCATTTGTCTTTCAGCAGTATCAGTTTTAGATTTCTTCATTCATAGAGTCACACCACATTCCAGCATGATGACTATTTTTATTGCTCTGCTTTATACATGGAAACAAAGGCAGAAATATATAGAGCTATACTGAAATACGAGTTAGAAGTCAGTYACTCCCTAGCCAATACATCAGCCTCTGGTCTGGCAAAACATATTAACAATAATGTTGGAAATATAAATAATTTTTTTGAATGTCCTTTGAACTTCGTCTTAAGCAAATTTTCTGAATTTCTATAGACGTCTCTGCTCTAACAAAGCATGGGGCTTCATGGAGTCTCTAACACAATTATCCTGATTATTACCACAGAATCTAACATTGCACATTTAGTTAACAAGTTAACAATTCAAATCTAATGTCATTATTATTTAAAAATTGTAACTATTTATGGAAGGTTAACACATTTTCAGTCCATTACTGGATATTTCCATAGCCTATAAATCGCTCCAGGATGAGGCTATCACTGATAGCCACTGAAACTTGTGAGTGGTAAACTCCTTCTCTCCTCTGCTTAGACTTGGTCATGTCTTACATATATAAAGCTGCTTTTTCTATTACCTTTTAAGCATAAAGCTCTCTCAGAGATTGCTCTCCCTTTTCTGCATGTCTCCCATTCCTTCTCAAGTGCCTGTGCTGCTCTCCTGGCCTGGGGAGATGCTGCTTCTCACCTGGGGAGGAAGTGTGGGGTGAGAGGCCCACAGCCCTCGGACACTTGCCGGGCGGCTAAGGGAGACACAAGATGCCGGGCAAAATGCCCATGGACCAGAGCAGACCTAACTGCCAGCGCTCCTCCATACGCTGAAGAGATGAAAAATGACTATTTCCACTTCATTCAATCAATGAATCATAGACATATTCTCCCTACTTTCTTGTCCCTACTGAATAACAACTTCATGACTAACAGGAAGTTGCTTAACAGATAAATTAGGATGTGAAAAGCACCTTTCCACGGCATTCTTCTTTCAACTCTCTTTTATTTATCATTGTAACATCCATATATCTGTGAGTGAGAGAACAAGCAAGGACATGACTCATACGTATAACACTTACAGAAGCTGGAGTTGGCTGCAAAGTCAATAAAACATGATTTTGGCAGGATCTACCAATTTCCTGGGATTGAAACGTTCCGGAGACGCGATTTGATCTTGGCAGAGCCGTGTTGGAAGGAGGGCGCCATCGGTGCTCCGGTCGGGTGCCCGGCCCTGTGAGCACCTGGCTCTGCAGCACCCCACGCGTCGGGCCACGGAGCCGAGCCAGGAAGAGCCGGCACCCAAGGACACGGACCAAGAGGTCCGTGTGTCCTCAGCTTGTGCAGCCTGGGAAAACGAGCTGCAGCAGTGGCAGCCTCCACTCCAGGGCTGCCCTGGCTCCGGGTCAGCTCAACCTGCTGCACTGGGGATTCCCGGGGGCTGCAGGTCCTGGGGAGGAGCCCTGTGTGCTGGAGGCCACTGGTGCCAGGGCTCTAGCCTTTTTCCCATGCAAGACAGTTCCAAACAACTTGCACTTCTGTTTAGAATCATGTTTGAAACAGTTACTTGTGTGTGAAATGGACTTCCCTATCTCTGCCAATGCCATACATGAAGTTATTAATAGCAAAGAAACCTCATACTTGTATTTTTTAGTAATCCATTGGTAACAGAAGTGAGAAAGCTATTGTTCCATGATACATTAAAAGGTATAGGTAATGCTCCCTCAAGAGAGAGGGATAAAAGAAAGTGAATATTTTGTAAATGCAAAGAACCTCCCACATAAGAATTATAGTTACTCTTGGATTTAGCCCTAAGGTGCTTGACAAATTTAACTGTAATGTAGCAATGAGCCATACAGAACTAAAAATGATGTAGCCAATATGACATAGGAAATCTTGAGAACCCAGACCCTCAGAACGCCAGTCCTATGACTTCGCCGTGCATTTTGCTGTCACTCTCTATTATTGCATAGCCTGTAAGGCTTGGTATTTACGTAAGGTGAATGGAGACATGCTTGGCTGTGTTCCCTTCAGCACAGAGAGTGTTGGAAATACTCTGGCAGGTTGAAATGATGGGCAAGGGGTTGCTCTCTGCTAATCAAGAAGCCAGCTGACAAGACACCTTTTCATCCTCTCATTGAAGTTCCAATAATCACTTACAAAACGAGAGTTCATATCAGAAATTTCCTTGAGTGATGCTTAAATCATTACAAAAAGGTTTTGCATTCTCTGACCTGCAGCTGAGGTTGAGTAGTAACTATGATGCCTGAAGTGAATAACAAATCCTGGTGCGTTTTATGCCTTCTCTGTGACTTTGCCAAGTCACGTCAAAAAGGTACTGACTTTCTGAGGTGTAGGATCTACACAGATTTTGAAGGCAAAAAATGTACTTAGTCCATTAGATGTGGATRTGTTTGCGATGCTAGCAGCAAAACCGTGTCAGCCTGAGACAGGTCTGGTACCCTGGTACGGGTCTGCAGAAGCTGCTATTGAATAGTGGTGCTGTTCACACSACACAGTCACAACACTCGCATTATCATTCTCTTTCCCTTTCAAATTTTAAAGTGTATTATCAGGAGCCAAAAGAAACCAGCCTGACAGCCCTGAATACTGAACTCCTTTGTGAACAAGCTCCATCCATGCAGTCCTGCCAAGGTGCCTTCAATGCCAGGCAGTGAATGATCACAGACACTAAAGGGTTGTTCTGCCTGGGGGTGGTTTTCCCACATCTGATGCAATGAAGGGCTACAGGAAAGGTATTTRCAAAGTAAGATGTGTCTTAATATGCAGAAAGAGGGCATCTGGATAATTTACAGAGGTCTCAGTGGCTTGATTCAGGAAAGTGTGCTATTTATTGTTCAGACATTGCCACAAACAAAAGTAATTTCTTGAACTGAGGTAATGGGCAGCTTGCCAAAGCCTGACAGAAGCAAAAGATAGATTTAAATTTTTATAATGTCTGCAAGTCATGAAATGGTAGCAGTAAATGCTGAAGTTAACTGAAGAGTGTGTGAGAAACTGAAAAGCCTGTGAAGCAGGGGAGCTGGAAGTGATTGTAGCTCCGCACTGGGGAGCAATGGGGAAGCGCTCCAGTCCGTCTACTGGAGCTGAGTAACGGACTGGCTGCTGAGGATCAGCACCTCTAACCTAGAGTCGCTGAGATTAACCCTGCAGTGCTGCCACTCCCTGCTTCCATAGGAAATCTTGCTCGTTCATGAGAAAATTTTAAACAAACAAGCAAACCAAGCAGAAAAACACAAACATCTTCTATTTCTATTAAACCAGGTTAGATATCTCCTAAAAGTCCTGTTATGATCAGGTGTGCTAACATTTTGTAGCATCTGAAAGTGTTCAATCCCCCTTTGATTGATAATCATAAGTGAGAATACTAGGAACAGGAGCAAAGACTATATGGCTCTTCTTCATAAGAACTGACAGAGAAAGTCCTTTGCAGGTCTGGTCTCATCACGTTTCCATGTTTTTTTATTTCTCACTGTATAATTACAGCACTTATGGGAGGTAAYTGAAACTAAGAGCTATATGATCCTAAATGTTCCGCATAAGAAGAGGTAGGCATAGCTGATATCCCAGAAACTCAAGGACAAGACAATCTAAGCGTTCTGTGTGCTATCAACAAGACTACATTAGGTGTTAACAAGAGAATAGACAATCAGATTTTTAAGCAAAAGCCAATTTTGTGTAGAGGTCAAAGAAAATGGGGTATCTCCACTACTCTTCCTAGTAAGAGAACTGAGACCTTTCCAGGTTCTTCAGTCAATGGAGAGAGACAGAGAGAAAAAAAGGATGATTTTCTGCTGAAGGCGGCAGCAGAGACACAGAATTACACCACAGTTTCTCTGTGACATGAAAACAGGATCAATAGCCTTGTTTGAAAAACTCTCTCCCATTACCTCAAAGGGATTTTGGTTAAAGTCAAAGCAAGGATACTTTGCTTAAACATCCATGCGATATTGAAATTCGATCCTTAGAAATAAAGGATCATACTAATACAAAAGTGTATAAAATTAGAGCTATTTATACTAATGTAGCATGAAATTGGATCATCCTGTCAAATCTATACCTCTTGAGTTTTTAATGTATTTAAATTGGATTTTTTCTTTTGCCTTGGCTTTTTACTTGAACTCATGCGTCGAGTTCTCCAAGTTTTATGAGTGAGGTGGGCGCTCTGGCAGTGCCTGGGTAGGAGCGGGCRCACAGACGGTCAGTGTCAGTACTGCCACACTGACTGCAGAGGAGAAAAGCTCTGTTTTGTAAGGAKAGCTGTGCATTATGTCAGCATTTTAATCTCTACGAAGATGGAGTTGGGTGTTTGATGCAAGGCTGGACTAGGAAGCGGAGGGATAGAGCAGAAAAGGAGCAAAGGCAAAGACCAGACAAAAGCTGCTTACTCTCCTTAGTTCAGCATATGGGTATTTGCCTGCAGATTCTTAGGGTTACTGAAATGTGGCAATTTAAACAGAAGCCAGGAGTTATTTGCTGCATCTACCCTGTCTGACAGACCACTATATTAGCTGAACTCTCTGATATCTGAAAAACCATAAAGAAAATTTAAGTTCCGCAAGCAACAACAACTGTAAAAGAAATTTAGCTTTAGGTGAAACAGCAGAGCTCTGCTTTGGCACCTGGTGATAGACAGGATGCTTAAGCAGTCAGCTAATGATGTACAGGTACCTGCTGAATCATTCAGGGCAAAGGCAACTGCACACATCTGACTGGGGAGGGCACGAAAACACAGCGCTGACTTTGTCTTAAGTATCCAAGGGCTTCATGCCCAGGAAAAAAATCATTTGTGTTAGACCTCAATGCCTGGAAGAAACAAACTTCACTATTTAACAACACACTTTGTAACAGTTCAGAGTGATAGAAATACAGTTTTTGGTGCCAACTTCCTTAACTCACATCCCAGTAAATCCAGGAGTTTMACTGCATACATCATCATGCACCACCCGTGCTCTTGGGAGCAGGACCTGCCACTTTGCAGGTTCTCTTCACAAAGGCCTTTCGCCTGCGGCTGGGAGAAACCCGGAGGGTTCAGGAGCATTCTGGGGATCTTCAGGAGCTGATTGCCAGTGAAAGTAAGTGATCTACAGCACTAAACTGCTCTTTATACTCATGGAATGTCAATGTATATTTACTGACATTTAAAGATGGGCCTTATTACCACTGGAGGGAATACTTCACAGATTGCAGTGAAATAAGGGTAGCTGAAAAGCATGGAGAGAAGCGTGAAAGAATCCAGCCAGGATCGTCTGCGTCACCAGYAACCGAACACGCTGCAGTCATTCTGATGCAAATTCTCTTCCTTTAAATCTTCTCCCTTCTCTTCCCATGCCACAAAATCAGAGAGGACAATAAATCTGGATTCTCTGTATGAGGTTGTTTCACTTCTTTCCCCCRAAGTTTTCCTCTGTAGTATAAATCCAGCATAGCGTGCTCAGATTAGCCAAGTTACTTAACAGAACAGTCTGTCCTAGTGGCACATTTATTAATATCGGATATAATGAGGATGCAGTAGTAGAGTTACTTTTCTGTCTGTCTAGGAACAGGAGAAAAGGACACCCCTTCCCACAAAACACCCACAACCACTAGTGAAGTTTAGAGGGCTGGCCCATTGCCYGTTGCCTGCAAAGATAATTTATAAATCCAAATTAGTTTTAGACATCGCATGTTGGAAGCTTCTAACCCACAGTCCATTCTGCTATGACTCTTGGAAGGGAAAGAGCACATCTAATATTTGTTGCAGATGCAATAAAATAATAATGAAAAATAATTATAAGAAAATCTGGCTGCCGCCGTGCAGGCGGGCGGGAGTCCTCCCTGACGCCAGGCCACACAGGAGGAGCAAGGCGCTGACTGGAACAGAGCCCTTGCACAAAGGGGTGTTACAGCAGAATCCTACCTGCACTTTGGCATCTGTCACAGCTTTCTAAAGCCRCTGTGTGACTCGTGTCTGACAGCACGAAAATAGGCAGTGACAGATATGAACTCTTCATCTAAGAACAGCAGGATATAACAATATTTTGACTGCTAGCAAGGTTGGAGGCAGTATGGGGTAGTTATTGTGCCTGTGTTTGGGAATTTTCTCTGGGAAAGCAATCTTTCCATCTAGGGGAGGTTTATTTTTGAAAGCTGAAACAAGTAGGAAGCCAGAACATTGGTTTCTCAGATAAAAATACATTAAAAATAGTTAAAAAAAAAAAAAAAAGGAGGAAAAAGACACCATGTAACAGCTCCTCTTTTCATCTGGTACCTATAAAAGGTATGTTTCTCTTCCCTGGAAACCAAGGTCATTTAGCCATATTCTGGGTACAAAAGGTAGCATCCTAGTAGTCATTAGGCCAACTTAGAAAACCACCTAGAGTGGTTCGAAGGAGAATTGAACTCCAAGTCTTTGGTCCTTCTGGTGTGAGTTTCTGCTATGGGAAAAAAAAATCTGCTGTAATGGTGCTGCAGAGGAGGAGCACATTTGGTTGCTAAGAACTGACACTAATCCTGTATTTATTTTATTATAACTGGATAATTATAATAATTATAAAATATATTAACAAATTATTTTAATGTCAGCATTATAATCCTGATAATTTTGTGCTGCAGTATAATGAACATGGGCTAGAGGCAAAACGGAGACCACAGACTAAAACCCCATATTCTACTGAGCGCATCCTCTGCGCTCTTCCTCCCGCTGTCCAGAAAGGTGTCCAGAAAGGTTTCCAAAGCAAAACTGTGATGGGGACCCTGTATCAGCGGGGAGCTAGTGTGTGGTGCTGCTGCTGCAAATTCTTGCACTGTGTTGCAGAACTGATGTCCCCGGAAGGGGTGCTTGAAAAGAAACAGGAGGCTGCAGGAGTAGCAATATCCCCAGGTGAAATAAAGAGAGAGAAAGAGAAAACAAGAGAGAGCAAAAGGGAAGCAAGCAACCTGTTTCTGATCAAGGGAAACAGTTTCCTGTCCCCAGGCAGTCCTTCATCCATCACTGACCCATCTAAGCCCAGACACCTCAGTTCATCTCTGGAAAGGCAGAGGTTACTTTTTGAACCTTGGGAGTTCGGGCTAATTTTAAACTTTCTTCAGCTGAAATATTTACTGTATCTTGTCTTCCTTATAAATTATGTCATATTCAAAAAGTGAAAATCCTTATTTCAGCATCATCAACTCAAGTGGAAAACTGCAAATCCTCCAAGAGAAAATTAGCAAACGTTTGCTCTGTCTGTCACAGCTCAAGGGTGTTGTGTTCTTTCYCTGCCACAGACGTGTTTAGCTTTGCTAGCTGCTGAAACTACTGTAACTACTCTGCAGTGTCCCTGCAGACTGGCGTCCTATGGCTACAAATGAGTGTATTATTTAATCATGAAGAAGCAAGGCTTTGAATAAGACAGAAAACATTTCTAAGAGAAGAGGTACCAAGGACGCTGCAATCTTTTTTTTTTTTGAATGGAAAAGGAATTCTGCTTAAGTGATGTGCGCTACCATGCAGCTTTGGGAACAGGTCAGCTTTGTAGATAAGAGGGCAGAAAAATGTGTTCTCTGAGCACCTAACAAGCAGTAATTGCTTCACGCCACACTGAAGAGAGATGTACTTTGTCCTGCACTTGCAAAGTCGGCAACTTCTGGTGTTGCTGGAAGCTCTGCGGTGCAATCTCCAATTCTTTCAAGGGGAGAAGACTTCTAGAAGGTATTTAGTATTCTCTCCCTCAAAGTRAAAGCTTTTTGAAAATGCCTCTGGACAAGCATTCAGTCCTGAAATCTAAGCTAAAACATGACAAATTATTAGCCATGTGTGAACTAATTTTGTAATTTATCCAGAGAGACTTGGCAATAAAAGAGTTTCTGAGGAAGCCTAAGCAGCAACTATAAAACTAATATTAGAGAGCACTTTGAATGTACCACACTTGATCTCTTCCTTTCCTTCATATCTGATTTTATTACTACAGTTTCAACAGGTCCCATTTTTACTAGTGCAGTTACTGAGACTAAAAATGCTGAAAGCATCATCACTTTATAATGGTCTAAAAGAAGCAATAGGTTGCCTAGAAAACTCTGGGAGCACATGGAAGTGATTTAGCACTGCCAAAATAGTAATTTTCCCAATAATAAACTAAAATTAACTTTTATCATTGAAAATGTCCAAAAGTGTGTGATACTAGGATTAGCATTTATAACATTTTGGGAGCTGATCTTGCAACAATCTATGTGGTGGTCTCTTTATGAACTGCTAGTGCTTTAGAGAAAAACCTGCAGTGTAGGTAAGGGAACATTTCCTTTGGGATGATAATATAAGGGAGTTGAGGGACTCCAAGCGTTAGATTGAACAGTTTACAAGCTGGGAGCTGAGATTTTCTGTCCTTCATCTTTCATAGTGTCCCATGTACAGAAACACTGCAAACTTAGATTAGCAGTTTATGTTATCTCTGTTTTTTGAGATCAGAAACTTGCACATAATACAGGTCTGATTAAAAAGAATAAAGTGCTTATAGTATTGTACTATCACATTCTGAATGATATCACATTGATTTCTGCATGATCACAGAGCATTGTAAATCACGTTGAGATCTGACAAACTGGTTCTATAGTGAACAATATCATATAGTCTTATCTATCAATACTTGGAGAAAATGCAGGTGTCAGCTGCTTTGAAGTTTTACTTCTAATCTTAATGAGACCTACAACCATGCAAGTAGCCAAAGAAAGGGAGAATGCACAAGGGAAAAATTGAGCACAAGAATTTTCGGGTAGTAGAAAAGATAGATCGAGAATAAAAGCAGCAGAGGCTGCTAAAAAGCAGCTTCTGTTTATAATCAGCACAGGTTGGGACACATGACACAGATGAGCACAGAGGGGTTTGTGGCACTAAACCCCATTCTGCTTTGAACCTACTGTTAAGATTAGCCAATCATCACAAAAAGCCTCCTGAGTTCATACCTTTCACTGCATATTTTAGGTCCCAGAAGAAAAGACTTTCGGATAGCCAGACTAGTCAGGAATGAATGCAGTCCAGTTTAAGCCTTAAGCTG
The DNA here is from genome assembly GCF_003342845.1 of Nothoprocta perdicaria. Classification (NCBI taxonomy): domain Eukaryota; kingdom Metazoa; phylum Chordata; class Aves; order Tinamiformes; family Tinamidae; genus Nothoprocta; species Nothoprocta perdicaria. The sequence continues at coordinate 516,857 of NW_020454649.1, forward strand.
TGACTGTACTAAAAATAAGGCCATTTTTCACCTCTTCATTTACATACTTCAGTGATGGTTAAAAACTAATTCTCACTTCACTATGGCAAATATCATTCTCATTTTTCTTCTGGACATCTGGGCTCTTCTTCCCTCCTTCTTTGAAGCCACTAGCACATTTACTTGGCCAAATTACATCCTTTAGATGCTTCTTCATTTTGAGAGTAACTAACTTAATAGCTGGGGACTGGTTTGCTGAAGCACAGAATACTACCAAACACGGCAGATGTCAGCGCTAACAGAGCTGTGAACAGATAAACTGAGATCAAATATTAAACAGTCTGCAATACCCAGAGTTTGGTTCTCGAGCTGGACACCCCARGTTAATTCAGAGCAGCACACTGCGCCTTTGCTCCGCCTGTGCAAAACTGAGCAGAAACACAACTCTCTTCACAGGGCTCATATAAATATTAATGCACCAGTGTTTGCTAAGAACTAAGGCACAGCATTAAGAATACAGTAGATCAGCCTGTAATTGTACATTCAGTGAAGGGTTTGGACAGCGCATGGTGAATAGAGCACGGGAGACCAGGCAATCAATAGAGAAGATGAAAGGCAGTGCTGAATGGCTGCCGTTCAGCCAGCCCTGCCCAGGTGGAACATTAAATGAGGCAGGAGACCTACGGGGATGATTTCATCTGATCTTGTAATTAAGGACTATCATAATGCATGTGCAGAGGGGATGTGAATGAAGGTTGCTCTGATTAATCTTAATTCTGGCATTTCCTAACTTTGGAGGATTTGATTTTGCAAACTTGATGTTCTTTTAGTGTCATTTTCTGGAGGCGCATAATATATACCATACTTGCATTTTTTTGTACTAAACTGCAGCTGTGCTCACAGCTTCTGAGGGGAGGAATTTTATTGCCGAGGGCATAAGTGAATGGTAAAATAGCTTTGAAATCACAAAGGAGAGTGACAGACCCGAGGAGTCACACTGAACAATATCAGAATAACAAGGAGATGCAAGAAGGCCATGGTCCTTTGTATAAGGTCAGATTCACAGTATATTTGTTAAAAGAAAAGTTTCTTTCCAGTGAAGCCCCATTACTTAAGCAATTTTAAGACTAGGCACTGGAAAATGTATGAAAGAGAATGACCCTTTTTTTGGCAGAGATGAAGGAAAGAGCTGATAAAACCTGAAAGGTCTTGCAGGAGCTCACATCCCAGCGCTGTTTATATTCACTTCTGCAGTAGGATGGCTAAGTGTTATATATGTTACTGTTCTCTCTGGTATGGGATTGAACTTTATCTGAGATAAATGAAGCAAAGCTTCTATCTAAGGGCTCTGATTCCTAGCCAGGGAAGGCGTAGCCTGAGATGCCTGATGTGGTTTCTCAAATGCTCCTTGCAGAAGTTTTCTGAAGAAAACAGCTCTTGTTCTGTTGCAGCTTTTGCACCACAACATTCCCTGTAAAGATAACCTATAACTGGTTCTGCTTCACCTTAATGTACTGCTGCTGCAGGACTGACCTACACAAACACGTGCAAGCCCTGGAAGCGGCCTGCTAGTGTGAGAGCCATGTCTGGTATAAAAATGTCATGTAGAGCAGAGGAAATTACTCACACTGTAAGTGATGGGGATTCCTGATGGTACTATTTCTTAAATGCTAGATGAAAATGCTAACCATGAAATGATAATGACAAATAAATGAAAGAAAAACCAACTTAACCAATCTCCTTTCCCACCAAAGTCTCAGTGTCCTTGTGAGAACTGTGCTTGCAGAGCAGAGTCCTTGCTGCCCTCCCAGCCTCTGCTCATGGTGAGGCAGAGGCCAGGACCGCAGCAAGCAGGCACCCYGGCTTTCCGAGTCACGGGGACGGAGCAGACGAAGCTCTGCAAGGGAAGCTGCGGCACTTACTCGTCTGCATCTCCTCAGGGGGATGGACTAAGAAGAAGGACTAATTCGCTCCAGCGCAGGGCCGTGCAAACACAGTAACGCCACTTTAGAGCTAGCATCTTAGCACAGAATGGGGCTGCGTTACGTGGGCTAAGCAGCATATTCAGGGTGAGCTTGTCTCCAGAGAGCAGATGCTGTTTATAACCAGCCCAGGTTGGGACACATGACTTCCTTGCCACAGCACTCACTTTTGCCTATAGTCAATTGCACCKTCAGTCACAAAAGTCTTTCCTTCGCCAAGCTGAAAATATGCCCTGAAATAGTTGTGATTAGGTAATTTTCTTGACTATTACTATAGCTATTAGTATTAAATTACAGGCCAAATTRCAGGATTTTTTGTATTACAGTGTGCAGCATTTCATGTGTTCCTCACATTCCCCTGCACCCCAGACATTCAGGGTACTACAGTGCAGCATGTCTACACCACAGACAGCTACAAGGTACTCCTGACACTGTATATAGTGGTGCCAACAATTGGCTAAACGACAAATTTTTAGGTAAGTACACCGACAGACCAACAGTGTTTTTTCCAGTCTCCATTTGAGTGATAYTCTTTATTTCTTCAAACTCCTAAGTTTAAAAATGGAAAGAAATAGCCCACRAATAACAGATTCACAGGTATTCTAAAATCATCACCACTTCTGTTCAAAGCGCATTCCAGTTTGTGATTTTGTCAGTTAGCTGTCCTTAAAGCCAACTAAAGAAGGAAACTTGTCTGATCTTTCTAGTAAACACAGCTTCAGACACAGGGGCAGTTTTATAGTGCAAATAACAGCCAGGTTAAATTACCACTATAAAAGCTTTCTATTCGTGAACAGCAATTTCAACTTTTCTTAGAATATATTTACTTTATTACTTAGCAAAAAAAAAAAAAAAAAAAAACAGATTTTTTTCTTAGTTCTTGAATTTCCTACTGAATATATAACAAGACCCATCTCAGTAACTAAATCAAGATAAAAGAGATCAGTATTTTCTTTTCCCAGGGATGTATCAACCATCATTAGGAATGCAGACAGTAAAAAGGCAATTTGGGACTCTGAGAGCAGGTTGCAAAAATAATTTACAGTTGTGTTCACTGTTGGCACTACACTAAATCACATGCACACTCTTCATTTGTTCAGCCTGCATTCAGTATGGTATTAAAAATAAGACTTTCCATTGGTATTTTTATTGCCATTCATAAATAGGTTATTTTCCTGTAGATACCTAATGTGCCAATGGAGTATCTTTGCACAGATACTAATTAGCTACATGGTAATGACAGGCATTACAAAGTAGGCACAGTGTGGAATGAAATCATGACTTATTAAGGCATTAGTCAGCCAAAATTGCTTCTCCTTTCTCTTTAATTATATACAGGAACAGTTCTATCAATGCTTATATGGTAAATACACTGTCAATTTTAATTACTGAAAATATAAGCCAAACACACTGAAGTTTTATGTATTTCACAGCCGTTTCTTTCTATGATAGCTTTCAASGGAGTGCCTCCTCCAAGTGCTTTATAAACTATGAGTCAGTTAGAAGACTCCAGCGCGTTAGGTAAATATAGTATTATTGCCCCTTCTTATGAACAGCCTATACTGAAATAAAAGAATTACGTGATGAAGATTTCAGGCTGAATCAGTGGAAGTGTCAGGAAAAGAAACCCTCAACATTTGCTAGTTATTTAGGTGATACACCTAAATAGCTAGGCTGTGTTAGGGTGCTACCAAGCCAAGCCACTCTATGTTGCCTCCAGCTAYTATTTGACGCAGAAGCTGTGGTGATCTAACTTGAAAGTGGGATTTAAAATCCTCTTAAGGGCTGCCTCTTACATTTGTTTTACGCTCAGTGGTTCTGCTGAGCTCAGAAGAACACCCTCCTGTTTCGATGGCTTCCCTGCTTTATCCTTCCCTGTGCTACGCTCCAAACAGGCTGCACTATTAGGCTGACACTCTTCTGTCCCCTGAAAAGTAAAGGTTGTGCCTGAGCCCTTGTCCCAAGGTTCTGCCTGAGCCCTTGTCCCCTCCGTGGTGTAAAGCACAGGCCTGCAGTACCTGTGCCAGCTCGCTTGCCTGCACTGCTTGCTTTCAGCACGGCTCTGCAACTCGGGCTTGCAGTCAAGAAGCAGCACCCAATTACTGCCTGCATAAGCCATTTGACTAAGATTTCAAGCTTATCTTTTGAGACTTCAAAGTCAATCACACTGGTAAAAAAGTCTCCTCTCTGAAAATGTTAAAAGAATTTCTTGCTTTGCAAATTTTAATATTTTTTACTTATTCCTTTGAAAAGCTATCTTTCTTGAAGAAGAAAAGAGATTTAGTGAAATGAGGAATGTTTTAAGCCAGACTCCAAAGCTCTGAGGAACTCCGAATCCTCTGAACTTTCTGCGCTTCCCTGAACTGCACTCAGGCTGTTGGTCCCCTGGCTCCCGCTCGGCTCCCGGGGCTCCACTCCTCCCTCTCCCTCGAGCCAGCGCTGCCGGGGGGCCCCCTTCCCGGCGCTCCTGTCCCGCAAAGCAAGCAGGGCCCGCGCGGCTTGCTCGTGGTGCTAGGGACTCACTTCCTCTGAGCTGCAAAGTTAAAAGGCTGCTGAGACGGCTTGCGGCACCCTGTCAAAKACTGTGAATTGTTCTCACAGCTCCATATTTTAAAGGTGACGGCAGTGTAAACTTAGGGGTGGGCATGGTTTGAAGGCAACACTCAAAGTCAGATCGGGGGGAACCAAATCTGCTCTCTGTCAAGGGGGTCAGGCGCAGATTGGCTCAGTGAGGAGCCAGAATATTTTTTCTGTCAAATCTTCAGACTTAGGCTAGGCTCCAAATCTCATGCATGTTGGCTCCATCTCGCACACTGCGCACTCATGGCACGTGAAGAGGCACATGCCAGCCCTCCCGTATTTGTATTGTCTTTACAAGCATATAATTGGAAACTTTTGATTATATTAGTCAAGGAAAATGATGACACTAAACCTGTGTCATTCTTTGTGTTACTCAGTCTCAGATCTTTGTGAATCTTACAAAAAACAATGTTGTTGTTCAAGACAGAATAAAATGTAATTATTAAGTAAATGTTAATGCATATCAGACCACTAAGCTGATGGAAATAATTCGCCGAATTCTATATATRCAAGTTATTGACTTGTGAGCTGAGCCACAATAGCTGTAGCCTCTTCCTTTGGTACAGAAAAAAATTGTACTTCAATTATATTTATTTTAATATGGACTGATTCCATTTAGGGAAGGAAAATTGGAGAAGCCTTGAAAAAAAGGTTAAAATTATTTTTGTTCTTCCAAACTATATGAATAAAATATAGCTGTAAAAAGGGAAGATCAACTCATTTTATAACAATAAAGGATCTGATGATCAGAAACAACCTCTTCAATTCATTAATAATAGATGTTCTTTGTTTTCTTCTTCTAGTAAGTCAATTTTTTGATGATTTGGAAAGATTTATGTGAAGTTAGGCCCAAAGCAATTCCATTTACATTTAAAATAAAATAAATAAGGAAAACATGATTCTGAGGACATTTCAATTTCCTTTCAAATATGGCCTGGAATAAATTGTAAGATAATCATTATTTAATATATAAAAATGTATATTCATCATCTTGTAAAAAAATATGATAATTATGAAATTGATTTTGGCAATAGATTAAGCTGTCTAAATTATTTAAGTCAATACTTGCGTATGTAGCACATCCTCCTGAGTTAGCAAAAAGAAATGACATATTATACAAGAAATAGGCTTCCTTCAGAAAATCAGCTGAAATGCACCAATAACAAGATTAAAATAAAAAAAGTTTAAAAATAATTTCACTGATTTAATCAATGATCAAAATCCAATAGTTCTAATATATCTATGTGTTTAAAGAGAACAATCAAATAAAGCATGGTTTTGTTGCACTGATCATCTCAAGAAGTAATAACAGCACATATTATGTTTGCTTTGTAAGAAGAGAATTTACCGAGTGAATTTTAGTGAGAATTAATATCGTGTATGGGTTTAGTTTCTGCCCCTGTACCASAGAGTATCCAAGAGGTCCCTGGCCTGAGGGGATGCATTGCTTAGGAGAATAAAATGGATGGATGGCAGCATTTTTTTTGGCTCCGGAGWTCCCAAATAGCTGGATCACGGAAATTCCTCTCCGTGCTTTTTCCCCTCTCTTCACATAAAATGCAGGCTCAGTAGGAAATGTGAACAGGTTCCCTGATAGCAAACGTGACAAAATTGCATGTGCTCAGTAGAGACAGGAGGTTGGGTGCAGGAGGAAATTAAATCTGTCAGGGCATCTCATTGCCCATCAGTCTCGAGCTATGATTATTCATATCTGACGTAAGTGCAAAGAAGGCTTCCCTGAATTAAAGGGAAGACTTGAGCCTGAATCATGATTCAAGAGTGCAGTTTAATCAGCAGCATCAGGGAATGGTGTATTTAAATTATGAATATATTTATATTTACTGAAATTAAAGCTTATGAAATATTCCCTGGATGACAATTCTAGAAGTTAATTTCTGTCATTCCATTTTATGTCAAGCCTGGTGGGGCTAGGAAAGGTGCAGGCAATTTCCCTCGCCCAGACAGCACAYGGAAAGTGTCCTCCACAACACGCTGAACACAGCTAGCACTATTTAGAAAACCAGCCCATGCCCTTACTTCAGGAGCTGGCAGCCGTGCTAACCTACCGAACCTTGCAGGGAATACTGATAGTTGAATATCGATACTTAACATACGACTGCCTTTCATCTGCGTAGGGAAAGAGCAATTAGGATTTCCACTGAGTTTCCTGACAGAGGTGTAGCTGAATTAAAACCTCTTTATAAATCTTTTAATATCATAAAACAGCCTCAGAGCCCCAGCAGCATTGTAAATATGCCCCTCATTATGTTAGAGGTTGGTGGTTTAATAGCAATATGCAAATATCTCTGCAACAGAACCTGCTTTTGTCTCTTCCATTGTTTTTCAGGCAAAATGTTTCTCCCAATGGGGAGTTTGGAGAGAAACTTGCTATTACTTTCAATGTTTAATTGTATGTATAGGACCTATATTTATGTTCTTTTATCTCAATCAAAAGCTTATTTTCATCAAAACTTCACTTAAACTTGGCTTATTATCATGAAAATCATGAAAATGTTCTTCATTTAATGAACAATGTTTAGTGGCAGGGCCACTGTTTAAATTGTCCTAACTCCATTGAYTGCAACTGAGAATCTTGGCCTGTGTAAACTGTCCTAACTCTATTGACTGCAACTGAGGATCTGTCCCATAAATCCCATTTCCAGCACTCTCATCCCTCTGGTCTCTTTCCAGAGGGAAGTGATCACCCAGTACTAAGGGTGACTTGCTGCAGCTGTAAGCAAATGTCTGTCTGTCTTTTGAACTCAGGTTTTCTGCCTGAAAAGTAATTGCAAATGTATCTAACTTACAGATGTGTTGCTTTTTTWTTCAGTTTATAAATTYCTCATGCAGAACCATAAAGACCTTTCAAGTTCTTGCAATCATTTACATCTAAAAGATTATACTCATCAAGCTTGAACTACTGATTAGAAGAGAGAACTTTTTGGTTTGAAATATTGTAATGGTGAATTTGATGCTGAACTCACACAAAGTGAGGTAATTCTGAAATTCCACTAAAGTCAGAATGGCACAGAGCCAGGACAAACAAAATCAGAATTGGGACGTGTTGCAAAAGACATTCATATCTGAGAGCACTGAGATGCATGAACTAAGAAGACACAAGGTGTCAAGCTGCAGTGAAAGGCAATGGACATGGACCCCAAGGAGCTAAGAGCCCATTTCACCTGCACAGCCAGAACAGGGCTAAATCCCACACTCTGCAAGGGACATTYTGAAATCAAAATTTCTTACAATTTTGTTGCTATTAATTTATTTGAGTATCATGGCTACACAGGGAACTGCCTTCCAACACCATGTAGGAGAGAGCAGTGTGAGGCCCTCTGCATCTTTTCTTTCTTTAACGAGGTAACTTCATCATTCATCATTAACTTGTGGTAGTATCTTAGATTTTCCAAAATTAAATTCCTATTATAGCTATTATCAATAAAACTTCTTTAACTCATCTTTCTGAATTTATATACCACCGAAAGCAATTTATTACATTTCTTATTCTGAATCTTGTTGAATTAGCTGAAATGATACCTAACAGCTCATAGATCGATAAGTAATTTGTTTCGAATGCCAGGGATCATTTGTGATCTAATTTTGCTGTGGGAGTCAAAATAAAACAAGCACAAAGCATATGCTTATGCTCCAGAAAAGAAGCATAGACAASGCAGTTTGCATGAGTTCCTGAACAAGAATCATCTCAAGGAATCAGAGAGGAGAAATGGAAATGACAGTCCAAAGTGAAGGTAAAGTGAAGGAATGTTGCTATTTTCTCAATTAGGTTTCCCCAAATGTCCATCACTGAGGACAATTGCAGCTAAAAAATGACAGTTTGGAATGATTTGGAGCTGTTGAACTACAAGAAGACCATAGGGTATGGCTTCAACACTACCTGGCTTGGCAGCGAAACAGTTTTACACCTGAGCTTTCATATACAGGTCACACCGTACCACGTCACTGGGGGCTACAGGGGAAAATCCCGGGCATTCCAGTCCTGCCCTGGCCACCACAACGCTCTTCTCCATGGCAAAGAAAGACTTCCAGCTCATGTGTAGAGAGACCACCGCAAACCAAGTACCTGGCAGAGTCACCTTGGTAGAGTTTACAGTTTTTGTACTCCTTCTGTTTACACACCAGTGCTGTTAGGAGGCAGCATAYTGTTCTGTTCCCAGTTACTTGTATTTCATCTAGGCAGCTCTGCTGAAAACAAGGATAGCTCATTTGCTTAATTAGAAAACTTGGAGGTAATGGAAGTTCTGATAAAGTTTTGTGGCTTTTTGATACATACTATTATGAAAGAAGCCAAATGTTAAGCGCTTAACTGAAGCCAGCAGCCTTGTGTGTGTGTGTGTGTGTGTGTGTGTGTGTGTGTGAACAACACCTAGGATGTAAAAGCATCTAAGAAAGAGCTAGAAAGACAAACCCTCAAAATTCACATATAGAAAGCCTGCTTTTAATTAGCTATTTGGTAAGCGTTCCTTACCAAACCCTCATCTTTATCATGAAGCTAACTTCAACAGGCAGGCTGCAACTGGTCAACCATTTGAGGGAAATGAAAAGTACTCACAGGGGAAATATTGTAAGGTTCCAGTAATGACTTCCAACTATTTGCTCTGTGTCACATCTGAATGGTATTTCCCTTGGAAGGAACCTCAGTTTTGTATTAGATCTGGCACTGTTTATTGGGCAATGCTTATTGGATACAAGTCTTCTAAGGCTGCTTGAGCCTACCTGTGCTCACTATATGAGAACTGGTAAACACTGTGATTTTCCAGGAAACTCACGTACTTGGAAGAAATCGCTATTTTTTCTATCAAGTAATGTTATTTCTCCAGAAGTCAGAGTGCAGACATGGGAAGAAATCCTTAATCTAACTTGTTCGAAGATACAAAAAGTTCCCGAATTAAAAAGTAATTATCATCCATGACAACTCCATCTTGTATGCCTTTTTCGAGACAATGAAGAGAAAGCAGTTCATCCACAGCAAAATTAGACAAATTCAGTCTCCTTTGAAGAAGATCACACATGGCAACATCCTGCTTCATTTTTCTGGGTGCGAGATTTACAGCAGAAAGCTTAATTACTGTCTGTGTAAGCTTGAGACCCAAGAGTGCCCTCCAAGATGTGTATGACCTGTAAATATTGGTTTATGTTTGTGCCAAAGCAGAAGGGAGAGGGGGAGTGAAAGCTCTTCTTTTATCAGAAGATGCGATGTCTTCTGACAAGGTCTGTTATTCCCCGGAAGGAAAAGGAAAAGGAAAAAAGGGAATGTCTTTATATTGCAACAAGATCTAAATCACTCCAAATGTCAGCCTCTATCAMGGCACACCAAGCAGGGACTTGCTTGATTGCTAAGCCAACTTGTCCATCACTTTTTGAAAGGCACTAGCAAACATAAATAAAAAAATCGGGATGAATGTGACTCCCCAGGCATTATTACGGTTRTTTTCCATAGACGTAATCCTCCCTTCTTTTAACTTTCATGTCATTTAGGAGAGCAATGCTAGGAGCAGAACCCAGTGCCAGCGCTGCCCCAGGGTTCTGAGGAATGTAAAATAGTTTTTCTGTTTATGTTAATATAATTCGAAAAGAGTGTTCATTCATTCCAGGAGGCTTGTACYAAAGGACATAATGGGTCATTTCCTGAGTCAATGTTTAGATCACATTTATGCATTGTCTAACATGTGTAAATTAGATAGCCTACACCAATAAAATTTCAAATGCTGGTCACCTTTCTGTATCCAAAAAATTCTCAGTGCAATTCAAAGCCTGTTTCTATACAGCATGGAAGCAATTTGCCTACTCCTGGAAGAAGGCGGAAGCCAGCTAGTAGATCGTATCGCTTTGGCTGGTGTCTCTGGCTGCAGGTCCTCAGCAGCCCCTCCTAGTGAAATGCAGCCAGCAGAATATCTCCAGCGTCCATCATCTGAACACCGGGAGTTGGTGAGCCTGAGAATCCACCAGGCTCTGTGGCACAGCAAGCAGTCACACTCTTCCAACAGGAGGGCAGACTGTACTGCTCCGGCCAAGGGAAACCTCTGCAAAGTGGCGTGGCCTGGGCTGTGAACCTCTGCACTTGCAGCTCCTGTTTACACGTCTCATCATTTGAGCTCTCACTATGTGGGACAGCATAGCTTGTTACCCTAAAGTTTCAGTCTTTCCTGAGGTAAATTTCCCAGCAAGGAGAAAGGAAAAGAAATTATCCAAGCCAGGTTACCAACCAGATAACAGCATAAAATACATTTTGAAGAGAACTACAAATCATGTCACTTTAACTGTGCTCTTTCATTTTAATATGCAAGAAAAGAAATGGGATCCTAAGAAAACTCAAAATACAGTTGGAATTTAGAGACTCCAGCTTTGTAACACCTCAATAGCACTTGTTCACCTTTCTCAAGTGCTTTAAAATCTGAAATGTGCTCAATATTGCTACTCTCACTGTATTTTGCATTTCAGAGATTCGTCTACTGACTTCTGAACAGAGGTGTTTTGTTTTTTTCTTTCTGCCGTTCTGCAGAGCCTCCATGACTGACARCTGTGTAACTCTGAATGGGTGAAATCTAGGCTGATATTTCTAGGATCAGTTGAGAGGCCATTTTTTGAAAAAGGAGAAAAAAAAAAAAAAAGAAGCTTGATAATAGCATTAATTGAAGTTTTGCTACAGAAGGATTTTATAGAGATAAAGAGATTCTCACATAAACTTCTGTTTCTAGAGACTGGGCTTTTCAACAGTCACCTGCTTTATCAAGAACCTGAGTCGTGTCTGATGAGCATTACTAAGGAGAGCCCTCAAATGACGCAGCAAACGACTCTTGCAAGTCTTACGGCTGCAGATCTCTATGCCTTCCTCCTCAGCCAAATTAAAATAYGCAATTAGTCTCAGAAACACCTAGGGCATCTTCCCCAAACAGCAGACTTCATGGTGCCAGGTGATGATAACACTCCATAGACGTAGTTACTTCATGTCCTGCGGCTTGGTCTTATCAATCTCCACAGACCGTGATCCACTTCAGCCTTTCACTGCTGGAGAATCTGGACGGAGTGAGTCCAGAGTCAGTGTTTCCAGGTAGGCCTCCCGGGCGGCAATCCCATTTGATTACGGGGTGTTTTCCTGTGGCACCTCTGCTATTTGTGGCTATTTTCCCCAGTGAGTGGCACAACAGCACATCGGTGAAGTGCCAGCAGCTTTCAAGACTCAGATCATACTGAGGTTTCTTGTTTTGCACTCACTGTCTCCTTGTACTTCTGCAAGTCTTCCATGACTCCGGCCTGCCTTTCTAGGAGAGCAGCCACTCGGGTTTTTAGTTTTCTGTTCAAGAAAATGTCAGGAGGTGACAGCTAATGCTGTCAGCAGTATCAGCACTATTTCAATCATCTTTGTATTTGGGGAATCTTTCAGTTACTGAAAAGATTTTTATTGTTCTCTTCTTCCAACTCGAATATTTTTGTAGCTTGTTTGTTTTTGTTTTGTTTTACTTCTTGGGTCATTTTTCTCGTAGTAATGGAACGTTTGAAACTTACTTGCCGTAGTTTGAAATTAGATTAGCTATGCCTTTAGTTTTGATGAAATGTCTGGAGAATGAATGCCCAAATTAATCCTTTAAAATTCTTCAGTTACTTCAAGTTAACTGGCAAGATTTAACATGAAATAAAACATTCTGGTGAAGAGACGTCCCGGGGTTTATAAAAGTCTTCAAAAAAAAAAGTCACGTGGGAAGCTCTTGGGATCAGAATTCACAAGAGCAATTCTCAACCCATGCTTTGGCTGCAGATTTTTCTTCCACACATCCTCAAGGTGCTGAGAACTAGTCTCTTGATTGCTGTGACAGCTCAGCATCYTGCAAAYAGCACTTGACACTTCAGAGGCTCAGGATTGAGTGTTCCTGCCGGTATCTTTAGAACTGGGTAGATCCACCGTGGGCAGGAGMCTTCAGCCTCCCCTAGAGCACAACCTGGGCAGCTGCCAGAAGGACCCAGGAGACCTCTGCCCAATCCTGAGGAATCGCACACTGTGACTCCCGGAGAGGAAGGAGGCTGCCTCTGAGGAACCCACAGCTGGCCACGGAACAAAACTCTATGGAGAGGCCTCATTAGACCTTTGGATATGGACATTATACCCGAAATAATAAAAATAAGTAATAACTACATAGTGATAAGGAAGAACTCATATATAAAGTAAAAACCATATCGTAAGATATGATATGACTAGAACCTGACAGACTCAGTCCCCATATGATRTAGTAAAACATCATTTGTATTGAACAGAGGTAATATTTGATCTACATAATCACACTGCTTGCATTTTCCTCTTTATCTAGACTAAAATGTAAATCTGGAGCTGTACATGTACACTGACAAAATTCCTTATCTCACTGGTAAGGTCTATGTATGTAGATAGGTGTACTTAGAGAAAGGCTGCAGAAAAATAAAAAGCAGATATGTGTGTAGATTTTATAGATGGTTGAACAGAATGAAAGGCAAAAATTATTACAGATATGTTTGCAAATCTTAAACCAACAAACAGTTCAATGCAATTTATTTAGTCAGGATAGGCTAAAAATTCACTACTATAATAACAGAACCATTTGTCTTAGCAAGTATCTTGTTATTGGTGATCAATAACGTAGCTGAGATGACTGATAGCTTTGTTTTCTTGTGGTGTCTCAGCCAGTCTAAATTATTTATTTGACGTGCTGCCTCTTGGCAAATGCAAGGAAACAGTGATAAGAAATTTGCATTGCCCCAATCTATACCTCAGAACAAACACAAGACATTTCTCAAGCTTTTGGTGAATGACACATGGCTGTAGTTTAAGGGACAGTTTTGCTGACCAGACATGGTTTTGTCTCCTGGCATGAATAGCAATGTAGATATCAGAATGAAAAACAAGTTTGGGTTTCTCCTTTTGGCTGCACGTGGCAATAGCAAAATGCAGAGGAGAAAATGGGGGCATTTGCATTAACACTCAGGAGTTGGGTGTCTTTGCATACTCCAGGGTCTGCCCCTGTTTACCAGGGGCGTTAAACTTTTAAGGACAATGTTAGGCAGTCTTAAGAGAGGGATAAGGAAAGAGGGAGCCAACAGGGAGGCAGGATCCTAGGAACTTAAGCACAGAACAGAGCAAAGGTCTCTGGGCTCCCTATATGGCCTTGGCTACGGCCAGCAATGGAAGCAGAAGGGGAGAATGAATATAAGTGAATAGCCAGCAAAGAACAGTCTGGCCCCTTCCTGTCCTCTTTTGGCTGTCTCTTCTCCAAGCTGGAGAGTTCCTTCTTATCAAAAATGTGCAAATCTTCCAGTAACTCTTGGCATCCTTCCTTCTTTCTGTATTCTTCTCATCTCCTTTACAGCCTGTTCCAATATAGCAATCAAAATTGCGTTCAGGGTGCGGGTGTACATGGATTTACACACCGGTTTAACAACATGCTTTCTTTTTTTCTCTATGCCTTTTTTAATACATAATTCATAACATTCTACTCATTTTTCACATTTCCTTCTATTTCATAACATTCAACTGTTGCTGGGCATGAAATTGGAATTCTCAGAGGCCCATCCACAGTAACTGCAGCAACTCTTTCTTGAGCAGTAAGAAAAATAATAGCAATTTAGAGATTGCCTTTGCATTTATTGACATTGAATTTAATATGTTATTTTGTAACCCGGTTACTCAGTATCATGAGAACCTTCTGCAAGCTACACTGTCTGTTTGCCTTTTGAAAATTTTATCCTGTGTGCAAACTTTGTCACCTATCTATTCACCTCCTTCACCAAGAGGTGCTTTCAGTGGCACAGGTCTCAGTACACAATCCTGTGTGGGACTGTAAAGAAACTCCGACCCTGCGTAAAGAGAGGATGAAAACACATTTGTAGGGACAAGGTTTGGCCCTGCTAGGGCTGGCGAAACACGCCTGTTTCGCATGCTGCTCATAATGTCCCAGAAATATTGAGTTCTGCTCCCTACCTCTGCCGCTCGCCTCTGCAGGGCCTGTGGGTCCCAAAGGGAGGCAAGGGAAGGGCGAGCGTCACACCCACCTCCAGGCCGCGGCGGAGCGGGTGCTCGCGCGGGGCGCTCCCTGCACCGCGCGCTTCCCGCCGCCTCCTCCGAGATGCTCCGGAGGGCATGTTGGCTCACACGGGCAGCTCTTTCCCCTGCTTTACGTCCTCTCCTACTCCTTCCAGCGCAGAGCTGCACCATTACTAGCTCACGCTCCCCGCTAAAAGCAGCGATTCTGGAAATGACACTTCTGTTAACCAAAACCCTCCTGGCAACAGCATTTTAAGGAATTCTGTTTCTGCAATGGACGATCACTGGAAATACYGGGAGGCCTTTCTCACAACACAAGCGCTGCCGCTGCCGGAGCTCGGGGGCGGCCCGGCAGCCGCGCGGTGGTGCCGGTGCGGGCGTTCCCGCAGCTCCGTGCTGCTCCCGCCTCGCCCTCCACTTCCCTGGCAAYTTTGTCCCTGGTCCGGCACAGCTGGTGGGTGGGCTCCAGACTGGCTCCTCACTAGTTCACTGACACATCCCTGCCATTGTCTTTGGCCCTAAGATCGACAGTGCAGCTAGAAGAATCTGTAATGCTGGAAATACTGCACTGTGTCTTGTCTTGAATCCTACAGAGCAATAGCTGYACTTGGAAACTTCTCTTTATTGTTCCTATTCAGATAAAATTAATGCACTTTGAGGAGATAAGGCAGGGTGGATAATTACCAATGCAGCCGAGAACAATTAGTTCTTATTTGTTTAACAGCATTTCTTAATGTGTTGCTGTAAAACTTTCCACAGGACTTTTAAAATACAGTCACTTTCCCTTGGCTATTTCCTAATAATTCAAACTGAGTGCAGAACCTGACACACAATCAAGCTAATACAGGTCAATACCCATTTTCTTTTAGTTAAAYAGGAATTTTAACAGAGTGGCACCAGCTGTGGATTCACAAATCGTTACTGTATATCTATTTACCAAACATGCATGCCGAGTGAAGATGTTTCAGCTGCCATTTATACAAAATAAAGCTCATCAGTATATCTCATTAAATAAAGCAAAGGATATCACCAGTCATTAAGATGTAACTAGTCTGAGAACATCTCAATGTCAAACACATTTTCTACAGTTCCATTTTATCTGTGCAACAGTAAGACTAAAACACTTCACAAATTCAGTATCTGACCGAACCCTTTGAGAAAATGGATATGAGAGATATTCTGCTACAGCAAGAAGAGTTATAGCTGGAATTGGTGGAGTCAACAAAAGTTCCATATATAAAATAAAACAAAACAAAACATCTTTTGCCARGTGCCCCTCGCCTCTGTTTCCAGCACCATGCAATGACAGCAGGTGGTTGCTGGAGTGTGAAGAACAGTTCTGCACCCAGCTGATTTTTCCCCAGAGCCCTCGTGACCCCGTGGGAAGGCACTGCCAGGAGCTGGCCTACAGACCTCATTTAACTGTATGCGAGAACTGTGAGATCTCCAGGACTTAATTTTACTTGTCATCCAAAAAGTGCCACATTCCCTGAGATGACATAACAAATTGTTCATGCATAAACTTAATTATCCATATGACATTTATCACAAACTGCTATCTACATTGACTGGTTATGAAGTCTGAAGCCTGAGCTTTTAATGTGACTCTGATGCAGTCATTAAAACAAATTAGGGACAGATAAAATTAATAATGGCTTCATTTTTTGCAAGTAAAATAGCTTTTGCTTTGATAGCTGTTCTCAAGGCAGATTGACTGAGATACTGCTGATGCATCACTCCACATTAGTGTTATTTTCGATCTAAAAATGCCTGACCCTTAATTTTGCTGGATCATAGTTTACAGGAAACAGCTGTGAGGTTTAAATTCAGATTGTTGCTAGGTCTGAATGTATCATTTTCTTATGTTTGAGAAGAAGAAAAAAGTGTTTATGAGTGAAAAGGAAGAATAGATCCAMATCAGAATGAAATTATTGAGATGAATGATGGGCTACATAAGAAGCTCAAGGAAAAAGAGCACGGAAAAKCATGAAAAGTGGCCCTGGGCAAGTACTTTCATTAGCTCAGTGTGTGATTTATTCTAATACATTCACTTGACTCCTTTACTTACCATTTTACTGAAAATAAACACATTCATTTACAATAGGACCGTTCTCTTTGAACAAATGTTTCTTTCCAGTAGGACCTTATGGTGTTTCCTCTATTTCCTTGTTTCATATTTTATTTAATATCCTGTAGCCAAACTTTTCTGAAGATCATGATACAAAGCAGCAATGCTGAAGAGGAAAAAGCCATGTAAAAGAAAGAAATATTGTAACCAAACAACACTSTCCCAATATTAATGAACTCAGAGTACAAAAAAAAAAAAAGAAGTCCATGATGTTTACCACAGAAAAAAACCTCAACTGCAGAGAGAGGAGCAAAGACTTGCTCTTTAGCAGGACATCTTTGATGAAAGTGCACAAATTTTTGCAGCTCGGTGCAAGGAGGCACCTATGCGCCGTGCTTAAGAAGCACCACTTCTACAGCAAAACAGAATTAGAAGCAAAAAGAGCCTCTGTGTACCCCTTCCCTCTAATGCACTTAAATTACGAAGACCAAATTTAGGTCTGGGATTGGCCACTTTCACTTACTATGATTTCCAAGGCACAACTGTGAGAGAAACATTACTCAGCATGAGTAAGACTGGTAGAATTTGGCCATCATCCATATGCAGCATATAGACACAGAGTATTATTCTCCTAAGCCAGATTCTACATTTTTCTATCTCTTCTTAAATAATGCTGGTTTATTGCTTAAAGACAAGCTTCAAATGGTCTTCCTCAGGGATTTTTTTCTTCTTTCATTTCTTTCTCTCTTTTTCATTGCTGTTATCATCCAAAACCCTTTTCTGCCAACCCCTCTATCAAATCTGAGCTTTAATACTATGCTTAATACAATTTGCATGGAAAAAAGAGACTGACTGTTGCCTGTGGTTTGGGTCATCTGAAGGAGAACACCTATTGAAAGAACTGAGTGGATTTTACCAGTGGAAATAGTGTAGGAGAGAAAAGTTTAAAAAGTTTAATTAAATTTGCATCCCTAAAGGTGACTTGTTAGCACTGTTGGGAATTGGCGCGTCAATGTGACTATGAAGGCTGTATCGGTTGACTTGATGTGTCACATCAAATCATGGATTCAGCCTGAATCCATGTCAAACAGGGCATCTCTGAGGAACAGCTATGGAAAGCAGAGAGTAACTTCTGGAGATACCATCAATGTCCACAAAATTCCTGACTTTTTTGTTAAACATTCCAAGGAGATTTGCAGCTAAGAAGGAAAAATTTAGAGCTGAAGCATTCTGGTTCCTGGAAACCCAGGAGATAATGGAGAATCCCTGAGCGCATTTTTAACAGCTTACCCTCCCTCCCTACTTTATTTCACACTGCAAATCACACTGAAGCTTCAGTGACTGACACAAATCTCCAGAGCCAGGAGCAGCTTCTTGCACAGAAGTTGGATTGTCATCGAATTTCCTCAAAATTATGTATGGAAGGTGAGCGGCTGCCTCTCGGGGTCACTGTGGAGTTGTCATGCTCCTTTAAAAGGATGTATTTCTCAGGACAGCCAAAACTAATGGTTTAAACCAGGTGAACACTGAACTTAAAAAAAAAATCTTTCCAAAATGCAGTGCACAGAAAAGCATTGCTGAGGAGCTAGGAATTGCCCTAATGATCCTAACTGATCTAACCTGAACTCCTGCCTCCTGTCATGTGAGAACAGCTTGGTTTCTGTATTACTGTCACAGCCAGAAAGACCAACAGTCCCTATGCTGGAACACCACATCTACCAGCATGGCGAGAGACCGCAGCAGTTCCTCTAGCCTTGCACGTGAACCGTGCCCGCRCAGCCTGGTGATGCAGCGTTCTGCCATGTGCAAAAGGGCCACGCTTGCGTTCCTGGCGCCTCAGCACAAGATGCAATCACCCCGTGCACCAACAGCACGGATAATGGCACAGCCTCACTTGGAAATCGCCAATGCAAAGTGGGAAGGAATTCTGCTTGCTTTGAGATGGAATGATTGAGAGCTGCGCCTGCTGAAGAGGTGCTGGGCTCCTCTGAACTGTCTTCCTCAGTCCAAGCAGCTGTTCCGCAGTAGCTGGTTTCCAATCTGTGCTGGGGTTTCCGCTGGTCCAAAAGGACAGGTACAGACCACCATCATCATGCTCTGGTTCAGTAACGTAGATTTACTAGATCTGTAGATATCTTTAGAAGCAAAAGCACCAGCCCTTTCCTTCCTTATTCCTTCATTCCTTTCATTTCTTACACTATTGTATCCAATCTATTGTRAGAGGTGATGACTTCATTGTTTGCCTAAATAACTGATTCTTTTTAAACACTACATGACCTAAATAACATTCAGTGCCTGTGATTTCTCCCAGAGTTAAAAAAAAAAAAAAAAAAGATTTCTTTCTACATATTTTAAATGGGTTGTCTGAAATCTCACTAGGTTTCTTCCTTTTTAGGGAGTCATGACTAAAAGGAAATACTGCATTGGCCTTTTCTGCGCTACTTGTATCATCAGAGCTGTTTTTTATCTCATCTTAATCTTTGCCTCCTCACTGCAGTTTTATTCAGTAAATCATGCATGAAATGCGTACTTTGCATAAAATGTATACTAGCAGTTTCTAATACTTTMCTTGATTCCTTTGTATTATTTTAGCATTCACTCTCCCTATGGCCTGGGGCCTGGTTTTACATAAAAAAAAAAAAAAAGTATATATGTTTTTAATGACTGTATTTAAGTTGTATATAACATACCTGCCTAGGCTTGGAATAGAGATACTCTGATTTCAGTTACATGCATCTTTAAAGTACTTGGGCAAAAGCATAGCTCAGATCCTGACCTGTTTGCACCATTAAGCTTGATCTTCCCCAGTGCAGTAGCTCCGGGGAACCTGAGCTCTTAAAGCCGCGCARGCTCCTAGGGCCGTGTGCCATAGGCAGCCAGGGAAAGGGGGAGTAAAGCCACCCAATTTGCATAATACATTTATCAGAATTACAGTTCTTTAGTTTCCATTTTTTATACAACACCAATGACAATTACACTGTTTGCAGAAATAAAATGTTAAAATCAGGTAGGAGTGAGAGGCTTCGGAAGAGTCATCCCATGATTTGCCTCACATTTCTCCCGTCAGTTGTATCTCTACCCCCATTTCTATTGCTCCAGCAGTGGTGGCCCCTGAACCTGGGCTTGGCCTCTGTCATTTCCTTCTGAATCAACAAGATTTGTGTGAATCACCAACTCGTGTGAGGCTGGGCTGAGCTTCGCTAGGAGGCTGTGCGACATGAGGAAGCCACAAGGGATCTCAGTCAGAGGGTTCCCTAGGGCCATTACACGGTGAGTGGCACCGTGAGCCAAACCAATGCTCTCAATAGTGAAAAACGAACAAGTTGCTCTAGGCTGGCCCTGAGGCTGGCTGCCCACCCCTGCCATGTCGTAGCTTGGCACCATCCTATCTGCCTTTGAAGGAGGAGCATCCTAGAGACATTTCCTTCATTTTCTCCCAGTCTTTGGAATGGCAGCCAGTGTTTCCTGGAGCTGCTGCTGCTCCCATCCAGCAGTGTTTAGCAAAGGCTCTCAGGACTTGGAACATTTTTTCTCCTTTTCAAATGCTTTCCTTATAAAGCAGGGAACATTCATCTTGCATCCTTCAAATCAATACCAAGGCAGCAGGGTGATCTGCATACCAATCGACTTGCAAATTTATACTCTGTCTGGCTCTGCCAACAGGATTAAAAATCATTCGTGAAACAACAGCTCCCTGTAATCACATCCAGCCAGATTTCAATAATAACTCAGGCATATAAAAGCCTCGTGGTTTCAGATGTATTAAAAATATTTTTTTTCACATTTTCTACCTCTTCCTTGGATACTAACTTCCCATTTTCTTGAAAGCTTTCTGCTCTGTCTATGCTTTATCATCCATCCTCCAAAAATCCCATCTACTTACTGACGGCAAATATTTTCCTATTAACCAAAAGGAAAGGTGACAGATTACCTCAGCTGACAGAAGACGGATCTGAAAGAAGCCAGAGTCATCACCACTTCACCCCAGATGGCAGTCATTGCCTTCATTAAAAGTTATGGCCTAATTGTTGCTAAATTTTGATGTACAATGAGTTTGGTAGTTCTTAATTTGCTCCCTAGGGAAAATGGGTCTGTTTCAAAAAAGCCACCAGGCTCCTGTGTCACAGCTCACAGAGATTATTCAATCTTTAGTAAACAAAGCAATTAGACTTCTTCACTGCGCAGCTTTGATTTTTGCTACAGCATTTGATGGGTCTATAGAATTAAATATACTGCTAGCTGTCTACTATTACGCTGCATTTTGGTCTGTTTTGATACAGTGACATTTTTTGCTACTGGCCTGAGCAGCAGAAAGAGGCTTCTCTTGAAAACTAGAAAAAAAAATAAAAAAGCCATAAATGCTAAAAACGCCCTTCCTTCTGCAGTCCCTTTTGTTCAGGAGAGCAAAGACAGCTCCCGTGTGACAGCTCTCCTGATCTGTGAACGGCTTTTGCCTTTCAGTGACAGTGCTGTGAAAGCCCAACTCCAGCAACAGTTCCAGAGCTCCTGGTGGGGATCGGTTGTCAGTTCATATGCAGCAATTCCTAGGTTCCCAGCCTAAAAAGTAGTARCTACAGCCTGCAGACATAATGGGATGTATGAGTTTGGAGGGCAGAGCAAGGTTTGGGGCAAGAACACCTTACAATCAGTGCAGACTGAATTCAGTTTGAGGGAAAGCACCTGAAAACAAGAGTGCTCTTTAACTGTTTCAGTGCTCAGAGCATAGATCTGTAACTTGGCCCAAACAAACTACCGCCAAATAGATATGATGRGAAAAGCTATTTTTTTGTCACAGTTTTTTCTTGCATATAAGCATATTTATTATCATGCTAATAATGTGCTAAGAATATAAAGATATTCTCCTTGTGTTAGCAGGCCAAAATAACAGGCAGTCACAGCAGGAAGAAGTAAAGAGGAATAAACTGAGATGCTAAGAATAGRGCTCATGTATAAGACAGCTTCTCCAGACACCACCACTGTGGCAAGGTGGAGGTGCACAGTCACTTGGCCTCACTTGTGCAAGCAGTAAAACAACCCCTAGCACCGGCACCCACATCTCTTCTCTATGGGATGTTTAAAAGAGCAGTCCTTCTGTTTCTTCTGTTGTRTGGCGAAATTTCTTGCACACGTACATACGCAGTTAGAAACACTGAAATAGGTATGAAAGCAACTACCAAGTGGTTGTTTCTCCATTACAAAGCCAGAACACACCCTTACATGGGAAGAGCTTCTCAACAATGTCATAACTTACCTCATCACTACTTAAAAATATGGCAATTTGTATTTGCTGCTTCAGCAACGAGCAGCTGTGCTGCTGTGGCTGCGGGAAGGGGAAGTGGCAGCCTGTGCTGTGTCGGCACCGAGAGCTGCAGGGGTTTGTGCTTCCTGCCGCTGGAGGGATGAGTCCTCAAGGGACAGCAGCAACTAGGGGTGCTGCGGGAAGCAGCGCTCTGCCCAGCACCACCAGCTCCGAACACATCTGAGGCCACTGCCGGCAGGAGGGACCAGCCGGGCTTTCTGGGACTGGCTAAGGGCCATGGCTACGACCCTGGACCATGACTATTCGTTGCTCTCCGTTGTCTCCTGCCCTCATGCACAGCCAACTTGGCCTATGCTCTTCAGTTTATCAGTCCCCATACGACCTATCCAAAGTTACCCACTGAATTGTGGTCAGGTAGAGAATGTGATAAGCTTGGCAGACAGTTCCTTGCTTTAGCCACCAAAACATGCCGGGGAATCATTTATGCTAAAAAGCCTAGTTCAAGAGGCTGTCTTATCAAATAAGACTTCAGACTTGCAGGTCTTGGAGCTGTTAAGATCAGTCATGAAAGAGTTTCAATGCCGTTTGGCAGGAGCACRAAAGGGAGAAATTAGAGAATTCTAATTGAAGTGCTCCCTTCCAGTATTTGAAGGAATAATAAAAAAGGTCTCCAAGTTAACATGTCCTGCCACTTCTTTAATTCACCTGTTTTACATCATATCCTGTTAAACCTATGTATGCTGATGGAATCAAAATTAAAAGCAGTGGGGTCTACCAAAGACATGGGACCAGAATTCTGCTCAAACCACAAACAGGGACTTCCTGTTTCCCTACTGACACAGTTTGCAGATACTGAAGATGAAAGACATGTGAGAAATGCCAAGTATTTCAACAGCGCAGCTCTGCTGTTCCCATGTAAACGCATTTACATGGGAACTGCAAAGTCACACACTGACCTTTAGCTGAAATCAGCTATTAGTRATAGGGCTGAATGGAGCAATATTGGGCAGTGGGCAGGGAACTACACAGGAACACTGTCCTACTAATACATTCAAACATACTGAAGGGACCCTGGGCGTTGAACCTTGCCCACTAGAACATTACCTGGCACCTGGCCCATGCTAAGGAGCCCTTTCCCAAACAATTCTGAGGCTCTGCAAGGACCGTTCTCAACAAGTCGTTTCCTGGCACTACCCTGTCCTGGAAGCCAACAGAATAAGTCAGGGTGGGCCTGGGGCTCTCTTTGCCAGCTGGCATCAGCACCTGGGAATGTTCCTGCACACGGTACATTTACTACTGCAGATGTAGCTGAATGCCTGATTCACTAGGTGCGCTACTGAGGGACTGCAGCCCTCTCAGTCCCTTGGCAGTTCTGCATCTGTTTAAAGTAAGCAGTGTTGGTCACAAAAGAGAGTGTAGAGAGAAAAAGGTATGGAAATGAAATTATTTCTAAACTATTTGGCTTGCAGTGCTTAATAAACTCGCTTGTCAGAATATCTGCTTTGGTATTCATTTTCTGGCCAGAAAGATACACACGTAAAATCCAGCCTCTTCAAAAACAGACGTCATAAGACATTAAGGAGGCAACTGGATAAACGCCAAGAAATATCTATAGGTCTTTGACAGATATGCCAAATAACGCACATCACACTCGCTAGTCAGCTTCTCTTGAGTCAGGCTGCAATTGGGCCGTGAAAAGAGTATGCTAGCGCTCAGGGCCCGGGCCCACCTCCTCAGCTACAGCCAGACACGGAAAGGAGGGAGGAAAACGTCTTCTCCTGATTTACAGGAGAACTGCTAAGATCTAAAATAACGTGTGTCAATGAGGTGAACTAGACCTGATGATTGCAGGGGCTGGACTTGATATTCTCTCAGCCTACAATGCTGGTAGTTGCTAACTCTAGTCCTGCCCTTTCCTCCCTGTGGATATGGTGAGGATGGCTCAGTTCTGGACTGGTTGTAACACAGGGGAGACATTCAGCTGTTAGACACACAGCTCTTCCCTTCTTCCTTTGAGGGAAAGATAGGCTGGATGGTCCATGTGAGGGTGAGGTTTAGTTGAAAGCCACCAGCTCAATAGCGCTGATTCAGAACATCCTGAGGGCTATTGCAATGGCACTACCAAAGAGCTAAGTTCAGTCATACAGTGTTTAGCACTAAATCCCCCCATAACAAAGATTTTGAATCCTCACCGCTTTGGGTTTATCAGACTACAGTCCAGAATAGGTTCTTGGAAAGGTCAACTAGGTGCCAGTTTTGTCATATCAGAACTTTCTCCCTTACCAACTGCAACAGAACCTCAGTGATACAAATCTAAGAACGAATGGGAAATGCTGGGCTCTCTGCATCAGTGAGAAGATAAGGAAGTACAATATATTATTTCTGCTTATCTTCAAAGCTGTAATTACACTTACAATTATACCTATAGTGTACATAACTGAACTACAAAATGTTTTATAAATATAATAAAGACATGATAATGTGAGGCTAGACTATATTGGGAAAGATGTGCTTAGATGTGTGGTGAGTCTCTGATGTACGTTCAGGAGATTGTAAAGTACAAATGTCTTTGAACTGAGCATTGGAATCTACATGGTACAGAAGAGGGCATTGTATTAATTCCTAACAGAAAATTTTGGATAAAATGATGTGATTAGGATGCTTATCCTTGAGTGATGAGATACTAAAATTAAAGGACCTTGATTTAATGAAGCTTCATCATTTTCAGATAGATCCACCCAAGGCACCACAGCTCTCACAGAATGTATGGGCTAGAACTAACTTTGGTGCAAGGGCTCTCCTCATGTTACTTAACAAACAGGGATTAATTTGATTTCTCACTGAAAGAGTAACTGGTATTATTCATACATGGCACTTTTTAAAGCACCTTTTCTGTTTTTGATGAAGTATGGAACATACTAATTTATACAAAGACTTGTGCTTGTGTTTCTTCTGTCTTCTTTTACCTTTCTTCCTTCACAGCCAAATGAAAACAAGCTGCTGAAAGAATGCCTTCCGGAGAGGAAGGCCAAGTCCTAGCAAAGCAGCGCTCAAACACTACCTGGTCAGGTGTACCCCAATAGGTGTGCTGAAAAATTGACTATTTATCCCTATTCACTTTTTTGGTCAACACTGAAAATCTGAAATGTGACRTTGTATCTTGCCAGCGCTACAGAGGGAAAGCAGAATTTGCTGGTCCCTGATGGACAGARGCAGACAGAGCAGAGAAACACCTAAGGAAGGGGATAGGCAGAGTAAAGCCGAACTATCAATTCTGGGCCAGATATAGATGCTACAGGAYACATACACAACTTCCTGATAATTTTAAATCTAGATCTTTAAGCACAATTTGCCTTTAAGAAACAAATTTGCCCACTGCTACTAAATCCTACTGCAGTCTACAGCAGCCATTGTGAAATGTTGTAACATTTGGGCTTATAAAAGCCTGACCAGAAAACGTGAAGTGTTCCAAAGTTCACTCCGGCTTTGCTCATAACACAACCACAGTGGCTACTTCAAGTGGGTAATATCTCCAAGTTCTCTCTACAATACAGTCAGTGAAGAAAAATTAAGTCCTGCACAGGCTGACATATTGGGTGATTGARGCTACTTTTCTCTCTTCATTGACCACAGAATAAACCTCTAGCTGCTAAGGTTTTGAAGCGAGACTTTAGTTACATGAAAATTTAAAATGATCTAAGAAGAAATCCCTGGTTAATCATTTCTTCCTTCTCCCTTGCTCCAGTCCCAATGTGCATTTGACCTATGATACTTTTCAGAGAGCCCTACAGGAAAAAAAAAAGAAAAAAAAGAAAAAAAAGAAAAAAAAGAAAAAAAAGAAAAAAAAGAAAAAAAAAGAAAAAAAAGAAAGAAAAGAAAGAAAAGAAAGAAAAGACTTTTATTGGAAATGGACATTTCATCAACTTCCACCAACTCATCAGATAATTTTAAATGTTCTTTATTTGCTAGAGTAAGCACCAGCAAAGTCATTATTATCTCATTAAATTGTGTTTTTATTGGATCAGTTGCAATTAAACACAGCTTTGAGCACGGCAATTCCATTCTGCAGGACAATGTTACGGAGCATGTGAGAAGACAGAGAAGCAGCAGTTTCAAACCTCACCTCATCAAAGCTCTGAGTAATTTATAGGAATAGGTTACACCTCTGCCAGGCCCTCATCATGCTGTTTCAGAGAGGGAGAGAAAATGGCCTCACTTTCACAGAGACACAGCCACTTCTGAGGAAGAACAAGGAAGTTGTCAAGCAGCAAACAAAAAGAGGGCAAAAATAGTAAAAAGCTTGGGGCATGAAAAAACAAGAACTAATGGAAATGAAATGCAGCATACAGGTATGAAGCTTGGTTAAAACACCATTAACAGCATTCCTCTGTGAACAATTCCATTAGTGGAACTAATAACCACAGAATATTAGTTTTTCTTGATTCAGATTGAAAAATTACATACCTAGCAGCATAATGTCTCATATCAAATGCCAAAGACTTCCTATTTTCAATTGACTGAAGATTGTTATTTAATTCTGCAGAACTGCATCACATGAACCCCTTACATTTCACTGAAGTTGGTATCTAGCTCCTCACCAGCACAAGTTGTGGCATCTGACAACAGCACAGACTGAGACAGCGTAATCATAATACTACTTGGCATTTTACATCTTTAAAGAGCTAAGGAAATGTTAATTAATTCCCACAACAGCCCAGGGAGTAAATATTTTCATACTGACTTTACAGATCAAAAGGATGAAATGTGTGGACACGACTCCTCTAAAGCCATCCATCAAGTAAGTGTCAGAGGTGGCACTAGAACTCAAAGCATCACCAGGCCTCTAAATGAGGATGCCTGTGGCATCTTTTTTTCAATAAAAGAAATAGTTCAAAACTTTCAGATACTCTTTAGCATTTAATTTTTCCCTGGATTGATTATTTACAGTAGTAGCTGAAGACAGCTGGGCTCCCATTATTCCATTTTTACAGTTTAAGCTCTTTAAATTTTGGCTTCAACTTCAAGATTCTTTTCCACAAATTTAAGTGCCTGCAAGAAATTAACCCCCCCAGAGCAGCACACATTTCATGTGCCAAATTCGCCTCACTCCACTGTCTGACTGGGTATTTTCTTAATGTTATTTCATTTTTATGAAAGTGAATTTTTAGCTTGCTGTCTCACTTTTATTTTCTTTTTGCTTTGTCACAATACAGAGAACAGTTCTGTATGCATTAATTTTGCTTCTACATTCTCTTAAATCCCTTGTTCTCTAGGATCTTTCAGAAAGTTTTTGAGATGACAGAACAAAAGGCTCAAAAATTAAAATGCTTTTCTCAACAGATCAACTCAATGATCAAAATGCACTATATCTAATGAGGTAGTAACTCTTATTTACCAAAGCAATGTGCCTAGATCTTCGCATTAAATATAAGGACTAGAGAAAATAGGTTACACAGATAGGTGACTCTAGGGGTGCAACATATTTTGCTTCCGTTCTGGAAGGTGTTTGCTTATGTGGGTCCAAGAGCAAATCTCAAAGCTGAAGAGTCCTACTCTTTTGCTCAGCTTTTTTGCTTCCTTTTTCAGTATCTGAGAGCTGGTCTCATCACAGAGCTACCCAATGACTATTTCTACTCTATTGCACCACACTGCACAGCTATGAAATTGAGCCACTTCAAAACAAAACATATCCTTTTTTACTGTCCCACTTTTGTCCATGTTTAACCCCTAAGTACTGTTGATAATCAAGAAAGCAGAAATTCCCAGACAGCACTAGTCTCATGCAAAATCATCCTGTTCCATTTTCTCTTATTTAGAAAAGCAGTTGTTTGGCAACATCCTGCAGATCACTTGCCCAAATCTGTGCCCCAAAAGTGTATTTCACTCCCAGCTCAGTAGAACTCATTTTAATCATGGCTGTGATGATCAGAGCTGGCTGAGCTGCAGGCACATTGTATTTCTTAGGTAAGAGGAATAAAGAACTTCTATAAAATATCTTGGGAAAGAATCATCTCAGGATAGTRCACTTGCACATTTTTCAGTACTGTGTATACTTTAATTATTATGTCAACAAGGGAAAAGACATTTAGCAGTATGCTCTTCACACTAACATACAGTAAAAAGCCAAACCAAATCATTTGCTTTATTGCTTTGGTGTTTGCAAAGCTGCCCAAGATGCTAGCATGCGACTAAGTGATGTAAATTCAAGAGATTTCTTCAAGTGATCCCTGTGGGTGCTATGTGACTCATTCTCCCTTTTCCACTCCTCAGGAGCTAGAGATGACTGTTCTCTTGCAGGACTGACCACTTTCCACTTGAGACCCATTTACAAATCTCCTACTTTACACACTAGCTTTCCTAAATAGCTAGGAGAGAAATGAGAGACAATATCCTACTAAATTACCAAACATTGGACTGCTAAAAAAAAAAAAAAAAAAAAACTGTAAAAGAGTTAGGAAAGGCCTAAGATAAAGTTCTTCAGATTAAGGTAATTGGTTCTTAAATTGGTTCTTAAATTGGTCTTAAACTAACATCCAGCTTAGAAGGGTTTATAAAACACCACCACCACCACCACCACCTACAACCCCGAGCCTGGATGCTTCCCTATCCTCCTCTAACACTGCTATGTACGGAGCATGTAAAATCCTATATGCACAATCTGTATGACTTGGTAGCCACATCATTCCCAGAAAAATGGATATAGCAGCAACATATGTCGATTAAAGAAGCTTTCTGTTCCTTTAGCAGTCATGAGGCATAATTGGTCTCAGTGGAAGGGGTTCAGCATGGACCGGTTTCTGCTTCCTCCTAGCAGGGTTCCTGCTTTTTACACAAACACTTGCTGTCTTCTCTCTGCTAATCACTTATATGGCAGTATTCTCTATTTCCCAGCTGTAAAGGTATGTGTAACTCCAAAGCTTATAGACAACCCATAGCCTTAATCCCTAGCAACCTGTATTCTCCATCCACTGGAGGTCTGGCAGGGAATTAAGCAGGGCCATTTTTATCARGAGAGGAATCTTCAAAACACAATGGAGGTCAGGTCCTAGATTACGAAAAACCTTCTTCAGGTGCCCTGCTGTGACATGCAGAGACAGATGTGCTCATTTACTGTGAACTCTCAGACTCTCCAGTCTTGGGAAACATCTGAGCRTCACTGTTTACCCTGAAAAAGGGTCTGAGGGAGGTTACACAAGAGCTTGACTAAATTGCAGCTCTCAGTGAAAATGGCCATTTAGATATTGTTGCAGCAGGCCACCAACTTAGAGAAGTTTGGGATCCAGACTGGAAGGGTGAACAGCAAAGACAGCATTAATAATTGTTTTTCCTCTTCCTATCCTGTAAGCAGAGTGGGTCCAATTCCATAACACGAGCTTACTGGAAGAAGAAATCCAAAGTCCTGATCAGTTATGGTTCCTTGTTCACCAGGTTGTTGATGGCCTAGTGCCCTTTTCAAGTGCTCTCCTCAGAATAACTCCTTTTTGTAGTGCCAATTCAGTATATTACTGTTTCCTACCCTCCACTGCTGTGTGGTTGTGTACTCTGCTATTAAGAGCTGTCAAGTTGGCTACTCTTCATCAAGATCATATAATGAACTCTGGAAAACTGTAGGATGAAAGACACTATGCAAATGCAAGTCATTCTCACTGCAAAGTGTCTAAAGGCAATAGCTCTTGGATGTTTGGAGGTTTTATATTTAATTAAATGAATCCTTCAGAACTTGGAGCACTAGCAATTTTTTCTTTGTTATTATTTTGCCTTTTTTCCCCCCCAAAGGATTGTTTCAAAGTAAGAGCATTAGTCACTACTGTCGCCTTTTGTCAGCTTTGTTCCCCTCGAGGTAATCTGAAGGCCTGTGTGAAAAGTGTTGTACCTATCCCTGTCCTAAATATGCATCAGTGGTTACCTGAAAAGCTGTGGATGAAAAACTGCTGTCACCTCCTGAATAATTGGAACAAGGAAGGAGGACACTGTACGCATTGATTTGACAAAGGACTAACCTGTCTCCCTGCCTGTAAAGTTGTAATGGGCTCATTCATTACTCATAGAGCTCCATGACACTTCTCGTGCTGGGAACAAAGCCTCTGGTTCACTCCACAGGCTGGCCTGCCAAACCATTGAGAAAGAAGGGACAGGAGCCTGGCAAGAGTGGTAGAGGAGGAGGAATATGTTAGATAATGATAATTAATAGGGATATTTACTGGGGTAATATTTAATTGCCTTTACACACTGTTTTCAAGCTTTCAAAGTGCTTTAAAACATTAATAACCTTCACAATTACCTGTGGAGATAGCAAAGTATTGTTATCCACCAGCACTTAGTGATTTGCCTACGGAACAGGCATGCTTTGAGACATCAACAACAGCACCAGAGAGGGACAGAGAGAGACGGGGTCAGGGAAACAAGAGGAGAATCTGTCTGCTAGTGATATACATATATACTGCAAAAAATCAAGCTGTGCAGAAGTCATTCCACTTTATCCCACATGTCTTCCCCGTGCTGTAAGCGGCTGCTGCTCTGGGGGGACAAAAGGAAGCAAGGAAGCCCAGGACCCACCTCTGCAGGGCGGGCGCAGAGCTGGTGCTGCCGGCTCGGGCAGCCGGTGTCTGGCCGCGCTCGCATCTCCAGCCGGGGCCCGCAGCCCAGCCCTGCGCTCCGCCAGCCTCCCCACACCAGGCTGGCCCACTTCCCTCCGCTTAAAATTTAATCAGAGATTTTACTGCCCATCAACAGCTTAACGGGAGCAGTTAGAACTCTGAAACTTTGCATATTGCAGCTTAATTACTGCTAACAGACAGATGCCACTTTCAAATAGTCTCCTTCCCGGCCCCTGCTCCCTACAGCTGCACTAATGTGGAACATAAATTTATTGGTTAAATAACCTGTAAGCGGCAAAATGATGAGGGATTAATGAAAAGACAGAAATCTCCTTATTTCTGCTTGATATTTTATTTTTGGTTATCTCTACTAAACCGCAGCCTGGCCCTCCCCTTTGGCAAGATAACAGCTCCTCTTTCCCCTGCTCTAAGGCAACAAGGAAATGAGACAGTCGCCTAGATGTGCTTGCCAGAAGCTCTAAGAACACACAGGTTGCAGTTTGTTCTCTGCTCTGCCTGACATCCATGCACCCTGAAGAAAATGGACCACAAGTAGTTCAGCATCCAGAGCCTGTGAAGAGCAGGATAGATTCCATGCGGCAGGATAGATTCCATGCGGCAGGATAGACTCTGGACTCTGCAATGCTGGCGTTGGTCCACTGCACTGACTTAGAGCAGATACTGCCTGCCTCTTGTCCGTGTAGAGAAAGTAACTCTTCGCAACCTGTACACTTGACAAATGTAGAGGACACCTCAATGGGAGGGCATAGTCTCCAGCAGAAACAGTTCTGAGCCTATTTCTTGTCTGTATACAGGAAATAAAGTAAAGGTCCTGTTCTTGGTACTCTCCACTGTGCAGCAAAATCCCACACATTTGAAGGTTAAGAAGTTGGTGCCATGTCAAGTGGTTTTCATTGTGCTGCTCTAACTCAGCATCTAGCAGCTCCCTGGGAGCTGTTCACAGGTGGAAAAATTTAGAGAAACACCAAGACTGGCCTTAATTTTGACAGGGTCAGCATAAATCCAAGTAAAATTAAAAAATAAACTAGCTTTCAGCTGCTCCTTTTCCATTAGAAATTGATTACAGAAAAGGAGCTAGGCTCCTGAGTATTTTTAGCTTCAGGTAGCTCAAGATTTCCAAGGAGACTCTAAGGTTTACATTAATAAGTGTCACGAGCCATTTAGTTTGGCTCTGCAAGTATCCACTTTTCTGGAATTCCCCCTACCCATTGAAGACATATTTTTAGAAGTGGGAAGACAACAGYTTGTTCCCTGCTCATCATGGTAACTGGTGCCTGAGGAGCAGGTGCCCTTAGAGCTCTCTTTTGAAAACATGCCAGGGCTAACTACAAGTGTAGTGAAGTCTGGATTTCGAAGACAATGATGTTTGAATTGCATAACTGTGGCTTCAGGCTCAGCCAGAGTTTACTCAGTTGTCTTGTTTTATGGAGAAAATATTTCTGTAGTTKGAGGGATCAAGAAATCTGGGTTCATCTGTTTTTGCCACAAATACTGAGTAGCTTTGACCAAATCGCTTAACCTACCTTTAGCCTGCATCCCTATTTGYAATGGGAAGGCAATTCCCTACCTTGCTAGTTGCTGGGAAGCCAGACTTGTTAATATATGCAAAGCTTTCTGGAACTACAATGATAAAAGCACTTAAAATGCCACAATACATTTATACACCTATCTAACTGACATCTATTGAAAGAAAGGACATATCTTTGCATTTTAACAGAGCTGTAACATCATGGGCAGTTATTCAGTTCCAAACACTTAATCTCCAGAACACTTTCCCTCCAATGAGCAGCACAGCCTRTGAATTCTGCAGCAATTACTTGCTCTTTTGCAAAGAGTTCTTGTGGGGGAGGGTATTTTTAGATATGGGAATAATATGACTCATTTTTTTCCCCTCGTTGTCTCCTATCTCAGCAAGCAATAAAATGTCAGTGCTGTGGTAGGTAACGGGAAGGAAAAACCACCTCTATTCACTGAATGGAGATACAGCTGTGCATTTTCATCCCCATTCCCTTTGTGCCGTATGTGCAGCGCAGACTGCAGGTAAGAGATATCAGAGATAAAGGATGAACTGAATAAGAACCAAATACTCTAGCAGAGGGGAAAATGGCATCATTGCAAATGGAGAGTTCTATAGACTGCTGAAAGTTACTGCATTTTATTTCTACATACTACTGACAGGACTGGGGAAAGACAAATGCTGTATGTGACAAACAAGGAAAGAAAAATGCTACAGTCATCTACCCCATCACTCAACTTATACAGAAGTAAAGTGCTTGAAAGGATGCTAGACTATAGGTTTCCTAATTTAGGTAAAGAATGTAATTAACTGAAAAGAGGAACTCTAGTTCATAATTCTCAGTGTTCAGCTTGAGATACGGGCACAAGGATATTTATTGCTTTTCAAATTACAGGCCCCATAAGAAGTCTGAAGTTTGAGACTATCAGAACAGAGGCATTTGTAGATCTTAGTGCTTTTGAAAGCATTCCTTCTACATTTTAGATAATGAAAAACTCTGGGAAAATTTTGGTAATTGATAAAAGGACATGAAGCAAAGTTTTGATGTCAGAAGGGTCTAGCGAATGGTCA
This sequence comes from Nothoprocta perdicaria, assembly GCF_003342845.1. Lineage (NCBI taxonomy): Eukaryota > Metazoa > Chordata > Aves > Tinamiformes > Tinamidae > Nothoprocta > Nothoprocta perdicaria. The sequence goes on from NW_020454649.1 coordinate 549,961, forward strand.
TACCCAACATTCATGTATTTAATTTAGTAATTAATTAGATTTAAAGAATTAGAATTAGAATTAGAATTAGAATTAGAATTAGAATTAGAATTAGAATTAGAATTAGAATTAGAATTAGAATTAAAGGCAGAAAAGTTGCAAACTGAACAACAGGAAGGCTCAGAACAGATTTCATGCGCTGTTCAGCCAGGGAGCAAGATGCTGCTTTACATAAGGCCGCTGTTCTCAAAGACTGGTCACATCAAGCAAACCTCTAAACACCAAAGCCTGGGTGAGAAGATGGGTTCACTTTGCCATTGCAAAGAGAGCTCATCTGGGAAGGAACTCGCTCACTTGGGTAGAGCTTAAGTGCCTAAGGGTAAGGGCTAGGCGCTTGCCTCCCCTACTGCTACTGTCTTCATAGGCTGCCAACCTCAAGCAGCTTCTAACTGGTGAACAACCCCTTTTGACATACAAAATTACCCTTTCTAACTCACTGCTTTTTCAAGTCTGACCTCTCCATGGGATGGTCATCTGATCTCTCTCTGATGTTTGATTTCAGCTGTCTCTGGAGCAAGCAGCAACACAGCAAGGAGCAGAGCTCCCTCAGACATATTCCCAAGGAGCTGCAATGTGTCCTCTCATGTCCCATTCTCAGGTCTCAAACTATTCTAAGGAACCCACAGCACCTTGYAGAAATTCCTAATTACTTCCCCATGTCTTTCATTAGTTTGACAAAACAGGTCACAAGTCTTGTTCTCTTTGAAACCCTGCCTAGAAGGAAAGTATTTGCTGTCCTTTATGTGTTGATGAGGTATGTCAACAGCTTTAGAATTTCTTGTCTGAATGCCCAAACTGATCTTCTCAGTGTCTTGTGCAGAGCAGGTAAGAACTACCCTTCACAGATTAGAATAGACGCTGCCTTGCCCTGTAGCAGTGTCAGGTGCTCTAAGGAAGAAAAACAATTTATAGAAAAAATATAAAGTAGAGGAATTTCCTATGCATATAGGATGGCACTAGGAACTTCTTTCCCAAAGGCTCTGTACGTTCAGGCTGCGGGAGGGCTCCCCAGAACCGCACGAGGCTGCCGGTGAAAGGCAGCGGGAATGCCGGAGCTGGCTGGCACGTCCGCGAGGCGCCTGCTCGCGCCCTGCGCGCGGGGAGGGGGCTGCGCGAGGCTGCGCGGCGGCCTCCCCACCGAGCTGCACACAGGGAGTGTGTAATTAATTGTCACTGGTCATTTATTTGTACAAATCAATGCTTTTGCAAGTGAATGCCACCCAGGGACAATTTAACAGCTGACATGAGACAGCAAAGGCAAAATTTCCTTCTGCCTAACAAAAGGAGCTTTGTCTCCTCTCCTTTCAGCTCAGCCCAGCCTCACTAGCTTGACTCTCCTTAAATTTCATCATCCTTCAGTACCTGCCTGGATACGCTGGGAGAGGCTTATTCAATGGACTGTAATTAAGTCTTTTTTAAAACAAAAACAAAATAAGATCTCCTTAATTCAAGCAAGAAAGGAGTATAGCTGCTGGGCAGAAAAAAAAAGGAAAWCAGAAAAAAACACTTTGTACTTCATTTTCATTGAAAACCACTGTATATTGTTGCCACTGGCTTCCTCCTGAGGCCCTGCTTCCCTGCTCAGGAAAGTAAATACATGCTTAACTTGTGTTTAGATCCCTGCAGCTAAGTTCAGGCACATGTTTAAATGTTCTCCTGCATCAAGATCGTACAACATATTAGAGTGTGCACTGACATTTCTATGAACAGTGATATTTGATGTGAAATCTTTCTTTAATATTTTATTACTGTTTAACTCTGATAAATGGGAAAATACAGAAGAGATGCACTTTACACTTGCAACAGGCTGACTTTGGGACTTTCTGTAGGTATCTGGGACTCCCCGGGTTGATCCAATTTCAATTTTAAGAATATGGCAGAACTGCTTGCTAGTGAGTTAGGAAACTTAAGAAAATAGTAAGAAAAACGGAAGCTTGTAAAGGACAAACAATAGATCTAGCTAAAGCGATATTTGAATATATTCCAAAGCCTTGCTACTGAATCACTCCAAGCCATGCCTAATGAAAATGCTATGCACCTCCACGTAGAAGCCCTAGCTCCTATTAAGTTCAATTACATTGTCCTACAGATAAGGGAGCCACGGGTTTTGCACCTGTTTCACCAACATATTAACACAGTTTCATGTCAACATAAATGAATTGAAATTCATGATTGTGAGACAGCAAAGAAGCAACAGTTCTGTCTGATAGCCTGCCAGTTCAGAACCCCAGCAGCAATCATTGCTAACGTTCTTATTTCTGGCGAGTTGGCACTGGAAGTGTGAAATTGAGCCTCTCAAATTTAACCTGAATCTCCTCAAATAGTCATAAAATGCTGCAAAACTTTGAATTCATAGCAGGAAAGTCAGTAATTATATATTGATAAAATGCCTTTCATCCAAAAATACTTAAGTGTACTAAAGTGTACTTTTCACACTATATAAAAGGAACAATTTTACTTGTCACTGAAGTGGGAGGTAACAGCCATCTGCAAGTGTACAAAAACATTATGTGACAGCTTTGGACAGGAAAGGTGAAATTCAGCCGTGTGTTTACGGCTGAAATAAACTTCCAAACAACTTATATTCCCAGATCAAGATCCCAGGCCTTGTTTGGGCCTTGTGCAAAGGCCCTCACTTCTCTTGAAGTGACTGAGTACAGATGAAATTGAGGTAAACTGAATAAATTCTGAGAGCGACGTTTGTCCAGGGTTCCTGCATTAAATCATGTTCAAAATACCAGCGGATCTTTAGCAGCTATATCTGAACTCTGGCTTTGTGCCTTTGTGAAGACAATCCTTGTGGCAAAGACCCACTTCAAAGGCTTCACGTACATTAGTTAAAGACCAACAGAGAGAGGAAAAAGGAGAAAGGAAAAAACTAAGAATTTTCAAAATAGGATTTTCAGCTGAGATTTGGAGACATGCATATTAGATATAGCAAAAAGACAGAAGTAAAGCTTCTTTACATAACTTTAGCTGCAGAAATGCTGTTTCACATGCTTTTAAGAGACAACAAGATATCGATCCTGTGATATCTTTCCGTTATAATGCCTTGGTATAAAGACACTTTCCTCCCTTGCCTCTTTGCCACCACTCAGCAGCTCTAAGTGTTATTTGTTTAAAGTGTAGGTTACAGACCCCATGTTGCCATTCAGGACAATTGATCTTTTCTGAAAGAGAATTTCATGGCCAAAATAGCATTTTGCTGTATGAGTGAAAAAACTTTCTTGCAAGAGAAATATGGCAGTATAGATGCTAAAAGTGGAAAAAAAAAAAAAAAAAAAAAAAGACTTTGCTTTCCAGTGAAATTTGTAGAGTAGCTTATGTTCCATTTTGATAGCAGAGCAGGTGACATGGCTGGACTTTTATGGCCTATGGTTTCATCCCCATGTGTGGAGAACTGCAGCAGCAAGCCCAGGCCTGGGGAAGGAATGGCTGCTCTGCAGGAGGCAATTAAGTCTAAGTCCAGAGCATKCATTTCTCATAGATGAGGTCAGTGGGAAGTTTTCTGTACATACAAAGATATATTGTTGAAAAGTCAGAAAAATGTTTTTCTACTGATAAATTCTGTTCTAATTTGGACCTCAGGCATTTTATTCTTCACAACCCCTTTCACTTCCTTACACTGCTACCCTCACATCCTAATGAGGCATAAACTCAAGCTTCTCTAGACAGACTTCTGGTGGCTTCTTTCTCCATGTCCCTGGGCATTATTAAGTGACCTTGAATGAACTTCGGGATTAGATAAGCCAAAATTCTCTGCCCCTTCCTAACACTACTAACTTTGCCTTTGTAAGATCCACTTTGGTTTAAAAGCAAAACAAAAACCCCACAAACGCAGAAAAATGTGAACAGAAAGAGCAGGGAGACATTTACTGAACACCTTGGAGAGCCATCTACCCGTCACTAGAGGTGCGCTCTAAGGAAWAAACAGCAGAAGCCAATATCTACTGGCTTAGTTACCTGCCTGTAACATTCCAATATATTTATCTGGCTCAATTTTGCTAGGATTTGGTGTAYAGAAATAAATTGTTCTTGTAGGTTTAATTTATGATTAAGCCATTGCAAAAATCCTTTGATTCTAAAGCACATACTGTACGTGCAGCATACAGTTTAGTTTGCTGTACCTAAGCACATTTGTTTATCAGTTACAGGTGGAAGTCTCCAGGGCTACACTGTCAAATGCTTTAACTCGCCTGTAGTTCACTCAGGTCATTTTTATCAGCTTTGTGTGCACAAGCTAAAATTCTAGTATTTTCCCCTCCAAACAATACACAATTCACAGGACACTGTTATAACAAACAAGAATGCCAACCAGTCCTTTGCTCAGCATCAGTTACTACTGCAGACAAACCAGCTCTGGAACGGCATGTCCAGAGAAGCAGCCTAAACAAGACATTTGGCAAACAAGCACACTGTGTCAGTTTGGCTTGCTAACCTCAGGATAACAGTTTACAGCTGCTTTAAATCTAGATTATGATTCCATTTAGAAGTCATCATAAAATAAGGGGTTGCGTTTGTGTGTGTGCATATATTTAGGACGCTGTAAAAATGTAGATGGCCTTAAATGTTGCTTTCACTTGCTGAAGCAGTACTCTCTAGCAACAGACAGATCTAGTTTAAAAACAAAATCCCATCCTTAACTGGCCCTGGAATATTAATTTGGCTTTTAAAATTGTTTGCCAATGAAGTCTGAAGGCATCTAAATTCTCTGGGACTCTTTTCTCATCTGTAAAGGGTGAGAATGAAGAGCTTTGCTGCCCAGCAGCAAATACTTAAGTCTTTGTGGATAAATCAGTTATCCCACAGTCACGACTTGGAATCAATGGGCTGCTGAATAAGAGCCAAGGATTAGGTCATGAGGCCAAGTGAAATGAAGGGCAAGATTTCTTTCTAAAGATGCACTACTAAAAGCAACAATCTAGAAAGGGACATATGCAGAAAACATCCCTTTCTAGGATACCATACAATTCACAAGCCACTATTATAAGCGGCTTTATTTTTCTTGCAGACTAATGGATTTGTTATCAACTTGCAGTATCTCCTGAAATGTATTATACTACATAAAATTAATACATGCTGCCTTTTTTACTATGACTTACAATTGATTGTGGCTTATTTATAGCACTTGAAAGTAAACTGCTGTGGACTGTGTCGTATATGTAATTACTTTCAAAGACTTTTATCAGTGTAAAGAACCTAGCTGTGGGTACATCTCCCTCAGCAAAARTAGAATCCCTTTTTATTCTATTTTAAGTCTAACTTGCACTACATCCTTACTCTAAATTGAGATGAGCAATGGCCATAAGATGAGATAGTCATAGCAGCTGCCAGTTTGCTTATTCCAAGCAGTAAGCGTTCACCTGAAACATGGCCTGGAGACTTAAACTGCAAGATCYACAAGAATAAAAAAGGAGGAAGTCTACAAAGAATAGGGAGAGGAAATCAAATCCTATAAGACAGACTCAGGAAAAAAGCAAAGACTTGCTCCTTAGACAACAGTCTTACCCTTTTATGCAACAGCTTCTGAATTTTTGCTATCTTTAATAACCTACTCATATATTCACTAAGTGTCTTCTAAATCACTTCCATCTCACACAGCCTACAAGCTAGCAGTTAAGTATTTGCAAAGCCAATTTTGACACGTTACAGGATTATGACTACTCTGGATTTGTTCTTGCTGTCACACTGGATTCTCAGTAAGGTCCAGACTTCTAAGCCCTACAGAGGTTATGTCCATAAAATGGATCCCTCTTCCTTCAGAAGCTTTCAGTCTTGTAATGAGGCTACTATGAAGGGCTTAAGGCAAGATGGGCTGAATATGTCTGAGGCATCTATCCGTYGTGTGCAGAAACACAGGTCATCTTTTGTGCTTCTGCTAAGCAGATGCAGAGTGAGTTTTGCACTGCCACTGTCTTACTGCTTTGTTTTTAATCTTAATCTTGCAAATACACTGAGGAAGCCTGATATAAAGAAACAAGTCCTGATCAAGTGGCCAGGAACTGATGAAAGGCAAGCTTTTGATATCAGCCTTTACTTGTTTATAGCATGACATAATTCTTTTGCTAGTGAACCACCCCCCGCCGACAGAAAAGGAGCTTCTTTTATTTGTTTTTAATCTGATAATCATGTTCAGCCAAGAGCCCAGATCTCCCAGTGTGGTTAGAAATATCTATGGGGATGAGGCAGGTCCAAGTCAAGTCTGGAAATCAGTCCAGGGTCCGACCTGTTAGAATGATCACCAGGCAGATCCAAGAGAGGCTGGCAGTCCTGGAGTGAGCCCAGTGAGGATAACCAGGGTCGGTTGCAGCCCTACAATGATGCAGCCTRTGGTCAGTCTGGACGGTCAGCCTGCTGCTCAGGAACCTGGCCTGTTCTTAATATTTCCTGTCAAAGTAGAAGTAATATCTGAATGTAAATGTCAGGAGCTTGGACTATCCAGCATTTTACACCTGATTGAACCTGAATGACTGAACAGAGAATGATTTACACCTGAATGACTGAACAGAGAATTTTGTTAATTAAACTTGTACATACCAACATATTAGGATGATAGGATAAGAACTCAAAACATCCTTGACATACAAGTTTGAAAAAAACACTGAAACTTAACAAGACTAAGTACAGATTTCTCCATTTTCATGTCTAATTTGAAATAGGCCTGGCAGTCTTTTGCTGAAATCAGTGGAGAGAGGAAATCATCCCCAAGCAGAATTCACAGAACAACAATCTAGGCAGCAATTCTGCCAAGAACTATACAGTAGGTCACATGGAGAAAACATAGCAAAAATGCTAGGCACTTGCTAAGAGGTAAAATTTATACTGAAATGTCTTAAAAAGATTGATAAAAGTTTGAAGAAAAAAACAAGAATGTGAGAAACTTCCGAGGCTGGATTCTGGTCTCAAGGTCCTCTTCGTTCTCTGTACTGCCTAATGAACTGCTCTTAATGTAGAACTGCTCTTAAAGCAGAAAAGAGCAGAGGAAACAAAGCAATCAGTGTAATGAAGAGGGCTGTTCCTGAGGAGGAAATTTAAGGAATGCTAACTTTGGGATTAGCTGATGTAAATGCTAACAGGACTATTTAATAGAGCCAGGTTTCCACCAAAGTGTAAAACTCAGATACGACACTTATGATGTATAGAAGGGTGTGTTAAAAATAACTTGTTACCCTGTGACAAAAAATGTAAATGGCAAAATATGAAGTGGAAAAATCTACTGGTTGTTGTCAAGTACAAAATCACAGAAATGGTGCTTAATTCTAGACTGTCATAATTTCAGCTTCAGTTCTGTTGCTTTGGRCTGCAATATTCTCCTGAACAAAACCAGTGTGTGACCAACAGAGGGAAACCTCCCCTTTTCCCTCTGCCTCCGCATCAGTACTCTGCTTGCAATGAGTGCAGACATTTCAGTTCCAATTCACTGGTTTTACGCCTACCACTGCTCTCTATTTTAATAGAGAGTGCCAGAATTTTCCAGAGGGCTGCCATGTCCTAGATACAGCAGTGTTCTCCCCTGCCAGGGTCCTCGTGCTGTGCAGGGGCTTCCTTTACACCTGGGACAGCCTTGCATATGTTGCATGCAGAAGAGTAGCAGCTGTAGACGTAAGTTACTTGCGCAGAAAATGTGTATTTTCAGTTTTATCTCTGCTGCCGGTTTTAGATTATGCCAAGAATTTCTGAGTAACAACAAGGAGTTTTGCAAAGCTATTGCTAGAGGCGCTCATTCCTGTAATGAACAGCTTGTATCTCTATGTATCTGTGTATGCTATCTGATCAATTTGTSTTATCTAAGTTACCTGAAATGTGTCTTTTAGTATCCGTGAAATTTTCTCTCCAACTTCCTTCAAAAATAAATAAACCCTGAAGAAACCCTGCAGCTGGCAAATTTTGGATGCCCTTGCAGACCAAAATCTGGTAACTCTAACAAGTTCTTGATCAGACACCCCTATATACAGTATATTAACTACAACTGTGTCACCCCCATTTGCCATGTTTTCCTCTAGGTACCATATAAAACTACATTAATACAAAGCTCTGCAGAAAAGCTCTATGGACTATTATAATGAAAACAGACCTTTAAGAAGCCTTTAGCCAAGTTACAATAGTGACAGATCTTGCTTTGCAAGAGTTTTATACACTCCCAGACTTCTTCCAAGAAAAAGCCTATTAGAAAGAATGAGATAGAAAATGAACCCAGTAAAGCTTTACTAAAAAGCTACCATGCAGTTTGAAAATAAATGACATTTATTTTTGCTACTGCKCCATACAGTAAACGAGCTCGTGCCTAAACCCTCGCCTGCAGTTCAGCAGCACAGTGCCGGAGCACAGGACGGGTAAATGYTACACCATCTGCAACCCGCAAGGGGCTTTGGCTCCAAATTCAAAACAAGCAAACCAAAACGCAGGAAAAGCTCAGCAAGGAATGCATGAGAATCTTTTTGCCATTCTATTAATTTTGGTTTTGCCCACTCATCAAAGTTAATCCAACTCAGGCACTAAAATATGCAAGATACGTAAAAGCTAAGATTTCTGCTTTGCATTGCATAAATATACATCATAAACACTATTTGATGTCCTAATACTTTAAAGAAAACAAAGTCATTTTTAAACATAAGAGGAGAAGTACTTATTTTACTCCTGCAGGTGTAAATTCATCAACTATCACAGACTTAATGCTGATTTATGTCAAGTAATAGACCCAGGCATTTTATGTTGACACTGACTGGCTTCAAAGGCAAATCAAAAAGTGGACAGACACCCTGCATTTCATTAGAAAATCATTCATCATACTGCTCTGAAGTCTACTAATGGATTACCATCTTGGGAAAAAACTCTAATAAAAGATTCTTCCCCAAAATGGAAAACTACTGTTTTATGCTCAAGGCCTTATGGGTCTTAAGTTTGTTATTTACCCAACAAGAAGAGACTTTTCACACTAAAGGCTAAACCTATCTCAGAGTCTTTTTCTTTATGTCCTTCAGGATAAAATAGCTCCCTCAAAATGCTGTGTTACAAAAGCTGCACTACCCGCTGCCCTATGCTGTCTGCAAAAATAACATGAAAAAATGAGATCATTAGCTTCTTTCATTCCTTTACAAATGATTCTGCACTACCTAAAAAGCGCTTTATGTTAAGCAAGGGTGTGGATTAGTGGTCTCAAACACACCATTGCAGAGTCAGCACAAGTTACACTGCCACTTCTGCAGTGCCCCTTACAAACTTATACATTTGCTAATACTGTATAAAGAATTCCCACAGCATCCTACAGGGCACCCAAGTAAAGGCCTCTCTGCATTAGGACACTGAGGAAACTGTGCTACCAAGAACTCCAGGTTCCTTATTTTGAAGGAAAATTTATTTATTATTTCTTCCTGCCTGGTTGCTTGGTTTCAAAAACAACTCAGGACACTGAGAACGCTGAGATGTGCAAAGCCCCTGAGCACTCAGAGCTCCCGCTGGAGCCTATGGGAGATGGATTGTCTCAGGGAACCAGCTCTGCCCCAATTCTATACCTGAAGTTAAAGCCGAGACAATGGAATGCCTCAGTAACACTCTCCAGGGAAAACATTCTTTCCACTTTCTAAATTTTTCTTTCATATGGAATAGTCTATTCTGCCTATCACATGTGCGTGTAAGCTTCCTTAGAGTAAGGCAGCTGCTGGGAAAAAAAAGTATGAGACAAATTTTCATCTCATATAAGCCAAAATTCCATAGAAACTTGTTTTTTTTTTTACAAGGTATATATATATATAATACATCAAGATACAATATTTGGAAAATAAAATTGTTAGATACAGTGGGAAGTTAATATCTTCCTCAAATAAAAACTGGTATTTTGAATGCCTATCCTGTTATTTCCTCCAGTGTCTTTTCAACAACTATTCTAACGAGGACAGAGGTACTCAGAGGCTAGAAATGTACAGGCATTCCCTTTGCCATCTGTTTTAGAGTTGATACTGCTTTTTCTCTGCACTTCCTTTCCACTAATGTTGCTTATTTAGAAGAAGTGGCAGGTAAATGACAATGTGGTGCCCTGCCATAGGATGCAGGAAGATTGCAGGCAGGGCTTTCTGCATTGCTGCACACTGAATGAAAAGCAAAAATAACATTTTCCAAGTCCTAGATGGAATTGAATTTAAACCAAGCTGCACCAGTTAATCAATTTGAGAGCAAATGAGGTGTTCTGCATTGTGGCTGGTGTTGAGGATGGTGCCTTGTTCTGTCTCCCTTTTGATTGCTATTAACACAATCATGGGAACTTTTTCAAGAATTACTTTATCTGGCTCAGGCAAAGAAACGGAAAAGGAAGAAGAAAGAAAAAAAAGAAAGAAAACAAAAAGAAAAAAGTAAGAGAAAGGGAAAAGTGAGGTTTTCTGTAAAAAGAAAGAAAGCAGTAGATCCTGTTGGAATGAGGTTAACTCTGAAATGCTAAGTACTAAGCTGTACAGAGTAGGCTAAGTTACTTATTTTTTCCTTTATGTGGCTTATCCACATCACCATTTCTGTTAGTTAATAAAATAACTCAGAGAAAATGCTGASCCAGCAGCACAGGCTGCAATGCTGCTGGTAAGCTCTGTGGAGATGGGCACTTTCTTCCTTTTTTTTCTGTGTGTGAATAAGAGCTAATGTAGGTGCTAACCCCCTCACTGACTGCAGCTGAGTCACAGGGGCATGAGAGCGATGCACAGGCAAATGCAGCACAGAGCTTGCAAGCTGCTGCATTCCCTTGGCACTGCTGAGCACGGAGCGGTGGCCCACGAGACTCAAAAGCAGTCTGGCAGCATCTGACACTGCTTTGCCAACCTGCGTAAACTCACCCTTCATTAGAGCTTATTTGCTCCGAGGCTGTGCTGGGCTGGGACAGCTGTGCYGCTTGCACCTCTGAAGCAGCAGTGACGGCCGCGAGCTCAGGGAGCAGGGTTTCCTGCACACTGCACGCTGTGGACATGCCGTGGTCTGCCTGAGCCTTCAAGTCCCACCTGTAAAAGGAACAGTGGGTTGCCCTACAAAACATAAACGTAATAATGCATTTTCACAATATTGTGAGATTTCCCTAGAGCTCAGTATAGTGTTGGGGGCCAAATGAATAATGTAAGTATTTCASTATTTCAGCACTCGTGAAAACAGCATGGAGGCTTTAATTTTGGATCCTCACTGTCAGTGGACAGTATTGAAAACRCTGCTGTGAATGTCCCAAGACCTAAGGACCTAAGGCTATAGGGGTGTCTCTCCAAAGCTCTGTTTCCCGGCTGGGAATCTCAAACCTACACTACAGCCTGCTCTGCTATGGCTACAGTTAGGACCTGTAGGTAGGCATATGCATGCAAAYATGCTCAGATTAGGTCCTGTCCCTTTGCTGTGCTCGGGGCCACTGCAGGCCCCTGCATCAGCCTCTGTGGGATGCTGTCTGTCAGCAAAAGCAGAACCCACGCAAGGCCTGCATTGACTCCCTTCTTGCAGCGCACCTGGCCATGCTGCTTTCTGACAGCTGATGCAGAGTCAAGAAAACCCGACCTTATGCTCTCCTCTGACCAGGACAAATCAGTCTTCCACCCGATGCCCAGCACAGCTGCTGTGGGGCAGCTCGCAGTCCCAGCTGGCCGCTTTGTGCCACAGCCTGGACCACTGTACGGCTAAGAAAAGCATTAACATCAGTGACACTGAGAAAGGAAAGATACTGATGGCTTCTAACCTGGTATGACTGAACTAGAAATTAATGTAATTACTCATACTCTCCTGAAAAAGCAGGAATTTTTTACTCTGTGTAGTTAGCGAAAGGGTGGGGGTAGAGGTAACTGAGACTGCCCATGTGGTGAGGAAGGCAAAAGCAGCCTCCTGACTTCACAGACGAGCAAGGATTTCACTGAAAGTAGAGGTTGAATTATAAGGATTCTGGAGACTATAAACCTGGCACCAGCCTGGCTGGAGCATATGGTGACAAGGCACTTGTGACCTCCCTTCCAGCAGCACGCTTGCAATGGTTCTGCTGAATGCTGCATTAAACTGACTCTGCTACACTTGACTAATGCTTAGCACTTACATTGGGCTTTACATCTTCAAAATGCTTTTTAGACATAAACTAATCAGTAGCATTTTGATAGCAAGAAAAAAAAAGAGAGAAAGATTAGAAAGATCAGAATTACTTCAGCAGCAGTGAATAAGTGTGCCATCTGTTTTACCAATTCTGCCTCAAAGACAGCAAGGAATCAGGTAAAACAATGCTGATTAAAGAAAGCCTGTCAATCCTGCAGGTTARTTCTGGCTGATGGGATCTGAAGGAAAGAGGGTATGAAGAAAATTTAACATAATTTCTGGAGTTCCTTTTGAAAAAGAAACAAAGGGTCCTTTAGTGTTGCTAATTACCAAGTCCTAGGAATTTCAGTTGTGCAAACTGAAGACCTCTATGGCCAGGAAGATATGGCACAGATTTGCACTGTAAATTTGTAACAATTAACTCTCCCTTGTGTGTCCTCTTAGAAGTAGAGGACAGAAACTGCTTGTTTGGTTTTGTTTTTCTAATGAAATGATCAACAACTGTGGCTTGAGATTACTTTGAGACTGCTCACACATCTTACAGTTCACCAGAATTTAAGATCATGTCTGTTCTYCTCCCTCTAATCAGGTGTCAAATCTAAATCAGTAAAATGTTGTGTCTGACTAGTTTTTAGTATTTTGTGCTGATTTGAAAGAAAATGCTAATAGTGAGGAGGTTTCATTTGCTAATTGTTTATGTACACCACRGATATGACTTTACATAGCTATTATTTCTCCTATCTTTTTTTTTTTTATGTTTAAGTGTAAGCTATAAGTCCAAAAGCAGAGATTTGCATGCATGTGTTGCTGAGCAAAGGAATTGTTGATAGGTCCTGCTATCAAACTTGCACATCATATCAGCCACATTGATCACTGATCTTAAGTGCAGCATGAACACTGAGTGTGTTTTTACTTTAAGTCTAATAAGATGCCCAGTGTTCATGAACTCCCACAATTTCATTCTTGCCTCTTTGCCTGGCCTCATCTACTTTTTCATTAAGTTGAATATCTAAATATTGACTAGAGCTCCTGCAAGCTAGCTCGTCCCATCAGACTGCTCAGTTTCTCCAGCTGGTATTTTATGTCAATTAACAAATGGGAACCTTAGTGATAGACAGAGGAACAACAAATAAATCCTGCTTTCCCTGCCTACATTCAGCTGCTCTTCAATCATGTTAGCTAGGTGATCCTTCCAGAATCTCCACAACGCGGAGATCTCTTTTCTTGCTTGCTTTGTACATCAAGACATTGATAAAGAAATTACTTGGCTTTCTCATGGCCTCAAACAAGCTGAGATATCCAGTCTAGGGTGGTGTACTGCCCATGCTCAACTAGAGCCAAACTTTTAGGCTTGGGCCATTGGTATTTTAATATAGGGCTGACTAAAACTTAATTTGGGCCCTTTCAAGAAGGCCTAGCTGTTTCTCCACATAGCTGTACACTCTGTTGTGCAGTCTCTCCTTTCCTAATCCTTGAGCCCTGCATTTCTTCATTTATAGCTCCTGGGCTGCTTCAGAATGAAAAGCAGCTAAGGATGGTGACTTTGGGATTGTTCTTGTCTTCTTTGCTGTCGCAGTCTAAATTAGCTCTCTTGAAAAGTARGACTCTTAGCTGCTAATGCAGAAGGAAATGGATTTAAAGATGGGCAGAGTGTATGTGCCTTCTGAATGAAGTTAAAAAACAGGACTGTGTAGAGAAGGCACTCCAGGAGGACCAGGTGTGAGGACCAGGTGTGAACTAACCTACTTTTTTGGTAGAGAACTTCACACTTAATTTCTAGCCGTCCCTCCAATAATCCACACCAGGATCCTAACCCCAGCTAAAAAAACTTTTCTCTAGCTCCTTTAAAAAAAACAAGCAGATCCATCTGAAGTATGGCCAGGAAAATGACTGACCACCAGAAGGGTGATCAGTGCTCTGTAATGTCCCCCATCCTTGCTGCTCTCTTGGTCTCTCTGTCAGACACAATGAACTTAGTTTCAGTGGAAAGATTGGGCATAAACCTTCCAGTTTGTACTGGAAATTACTTTGTTGTAAATGAGCAATGAATAAAGGTACTAAAGAAAAACATCACTTTTTGTGGTTTCATGTAGTATACAATAAAAATATATAGTTCCCCAGTTATAAAATCTATCAAAGTTTTTCAACAGTCCCATATTTTTTACATGCCTTCACAACTGCGAGCAGCTGCCTCTGCATATGTTCCTTGATTTTATGCCCACATTACAATGGCATCAAAGTACTCCTAGCTGTGCAGGCACATTTTTTATCCACCCCCAGCCTTCTGTTGCTGGGACAGTAAATGCATTTGATGGAAGAGGAATGGGGGCATGGGGGTAATACAGACTGTATGTGGCACAAAGCCCCTAACAGAGCTTGGAGGCACTAAATCATAGAAGCATCCCACCCCAAGCGGAGCACAATATCCTCTAGGAAGCATTCCATCAAATATTCAATCTGGCAGGCCTGCTTTATAAGGAGGCTCACTTATCTTTCATGGTAGGGGAGAATTTTATACACTGACTTTCATCTGAAGATCTGAAAATATCATTTTCTATACTACTCACTACTTCCCTCAGAGCAGAAGTATAGCCACCCCTGAAAGAAATCCCCTCAGGAAAAGCTTTGCAGTGCAGGATGTAGGGAGGGACAGGTGGGTATCCTCTTCCAGCAGCAAGGAGACTGGGAACCCTTCAGCACTCTTTAGTTTGCTCCTTACCATAGGTACCCTCAGAGGCCGTTAGAGTGGAAACAGTATTTTCAGGCCTTATATTGTCATTGTGTGTGACAACATTATAAATATATTAGCAGAGCATCTTGTGCGTAAAACCCTGCTGAAAGGGAGACCATGTCCTGGAGGAGCTACCTGATACTGGCCAAAACTGAACAAGGTGGCTGAATAGAGAGAGCACTTTGAGTCAAAACAAGACAATATGGAGGAAAGTTCCAAGAGTTAATCAAAAAAGCATTTCAAAAAGACCACTGGGGGTCCCAAAAGGCCACCAAGGACCACAGAAAGGATAGAGGATGCTAGTGTGTGAGGATGGGACATATTGTAATTAGTTGCAGGAAACAGAATGATTATGTATGATCAGCCTGGGAAATTCAATGCATATGTATGTAACAGGGTGATACAAGCTTTGACTAACACAACACGTGGTAAGCACAAGAGGTGGAGCGATCCCCCATGCATCCGCTGCTCTTGTAACAAGGATTCCTGCTTCTTAATACTACATTGGTGCTAAGAGCTTTGTTTGCAATATTGGTGACAATATTGGCACATGTTTTTAATGTGATTGATACTCACAATAATGTTTTTTTCAGACTGCAAAGAATAAAAGATGCCACAAAACACACAACAGCTCAGGACTAGAACCAATTCATTTTCACCTGCAGGAATTGGCAGAATATCATTATYTAGTGGAAATTAATCAGTACAATCTAGTAAGCCCCTTTTCAAGGAAAAGAAAGCATTAAGCTGTCTGGGTAGTTTCATAGCCAGTAATAATAGAATATTATAATAGAAACATTCTATTATAAATTATTCTGCTTCAATTTTCCTCATGTTTTTCAAGTTTTCTATTAGGTGATTTGTAAACTAATCTTTAAAGGAACAGAGTTAAGCCACACTAAGACTTTTTTTAAATGTCTTCATTTAGAAAAAAAAAAAAAGATAATTATTGATATCCCCTATAAAAGCAGGCTGCAATTCCAGTCCAATTTCAATTAACTCTTCACATGTTTCTAAGCCACTCTCATTTCTGGACTCTAGAGGAAACTGCTTGATTAATGCTTCTGAGCCATTGAAAACACTAAACTCTGTTAGCCAAGGCAAATTCCATTAAGAGGTGAAGGACATTTCCTATTTGTGTTCACCAGGATGGCAAATCTGGTGCTTTCTCCAGTCTAGTTTTAAAGGTCTGAAGTAAGGAGGCTCCACACTCCTCTTGGGAGATAATTCCAACCTAATAGATGCCTCTAATATTTCCTGCCTCTGCATTTCCCGAAGTGCAGCCAAAACTTTATAGCTCCCATCTGTTGATAAAGCCAGAAAAAGAGCAAGGAGAGTTTTCCCACTTGGAGCATCAGATCAGTAGGTATGATGTCTTGCCCTTCTTTTAAGCCCTTGCTCAGAGGGAGAGGAGCAAGCAGCACTTAGTGCACCAGCAGAACAGGCTCAGCCCTGGCAGCTGTCATGGCAGCATGACCATTTTCTTCTAGTCAGACAGTTGATAAGCTTAATCAGCCAAGACAGATGTTTTGGGACAGATCACGTCTGTCACCAGATCCCATGTGATGCAGGAAATTGAAAATGTTGGTGAGTTTATATTCCCCAGTGTCCCAGGAGCAGATGTCCTGACATCTTGTGTTACTCGACCAAGATGAGCTCCCGAGCGAATTCTGCATCAACAAAGGCTGAGTTAGGCATGGGCAACATGAGCAGTTCCTTCCCTTCTGCTCTGTCTTCCCTTGCTTGCTCTTGCTATGGATGAAACAAAGAAAATGTTCATGAATTTCCTGTTTGTGACATCTGCTAGACTGAATTCACATTTTTTTTTCATTGAGTTTGGATGGTTAGAGGTATAGGGGGTAGTAGAGAGCATATAYAGTAGCAGTAGTTCCTTCAACATGGGGAAATTCTCTGCTTGTGCTCTGTTTGATGGTTGTCTCTTTGTGCCACTGGAATARTAAAGAGCTGTATCCCAGCACAGATGCATTATGGCATCCCCTTGARGGGGTGTTTTTTAGTTTCATCTCCCTATAGGGAAGCCCTGCTTAAGGTTTTAATCATGAAAACAAATCCAGATGTCTTTGCCAATTGTCATGTGCTTATCTTAAAAGGAGTTAAGAATAAAAGGAATTAGGAAAAAAAAAAACCACAGAGGATGAGAATTCCATTTAAGTTACTGCAATTGAATTTCATCTCCTGAGCTAAACAGTTCAGTAATTAAAGCAGTATTTACAATGCAATAAAGGCAAAGCTAATTACTGGCAAATGTGAGCTAGATGATGCTCTTTCCCAGGGAAACTAGACCAGGATCAGGCCAGAGCAATAAATCCTTCAATAACCTCATTTGTTAATTATTATCTTCATAATCCTCTTGCTGGTAATGATTATCTAATTTATTATTGCCAAACAGGAAAGCACTGTGAGGGGAAATAACTGAGAAACTCAAGTGAGCCCAGCATTTCTAGGCATAACTCCATACGCTGCATGTGAGATGTGAATCTGCAGGGAAAGTGTTTCTGTAGTTTGAGAACAGGGGCACAATGTGCCACGAGACAGAGGATGCTTCCTGTAGGGAAGCCTGCTGGACCATGTTATGAGTTGCTGCTACTCAGCAAATATTAATCGAGATCCTTTCCTTGGAAGACCTCCCTACCACAGCTAAGGAATACTGTGGATTTCTCAGCCACACATTTATCTTAAAGGCCTTTAAAGGCTTCCAGGGAAGACTAATAAACCTGGTTGCCGAAGTGATAGAAACTATTTTTAATATATAATTATTTGACGCATGATTACATAAGATACACTGCTTTTCAGAAACCACACCAACTAAATCRCAGGTTACAGATCTGAGTTCTCTGTAGGAGTGAACAACCACGAGCATTACTGCACGGACAGCAGAGTTTCCTGAGCTAGCGCTGTGTCTGCTAAACTATTTATGGCAAATATTGCAGTCCCATAGAGACATTATCATCAATCCTGAAGGCAATTTGGCTCTGTTAATGTGGCATTGCTTGTAGAAAAGAAGTTCTTCCTCTCTGGTGGGTGCTGTTTGCTGAGGTGCCATGTCACGGTGACGAGGCTGTGCAGCTTGAAGAGAGCTAGGATAGGGAGCTGTGGTCTGCACTATTCACAGCTCCCTATACTAACATCCCCTATGTGTGAGGCAGGACACAGCAGAAGGCAGATGGGTCTCCTGTGTGACTGAGCCTGTGTGATTGAGGCACTTACGCCCTGTCAGTATATTTTAAAGTGTCTCTGTAAAAATCTAAAATGAAAGGGGATGCATAGGGCAAATTCAGAAAAGAATATGAGGCAACCTAGACATATCACTGTCAAGCAAGCTTCAGGCCACAGCAGTGAATCCTCTGAGCAGACCGTACAGTGGCCTCCTGTCAGTCCCTCAAGCTCCAGTCACCCTCTGGAGGAAGCTTGCAGCCTCAGGGAGACGCTGGCAAATGGAGGGCTGAGCAGGACTCGCTGCTCACAGACTGTATCTGGTCAAGTGCTGCTGGGAGAAGAAGTAAGAGAAAGACAAGAGGGAAGAAGATAATTGACTTAACATGATTTTTATGGGTCTGAGAGCTGAGTGACTGATTCTTTCCTTAGCTGTACAGGTAGGCTGGGGTAATAAAATATGTATTTTTAGGGATGACGCACCAGCAGTGAATCAACAACAGTGGTGGTTATTTTATTCTTTTTTACTTTCTCAGCTTCACAACATTATTACCCTTTTGCGCTGTCAGATATTAAAATCATATTAATGATCAAGAACTATATTAAACTGTCTGAAAATGAAATAATAGGGTAGAACATTTGAAGGTTAGACTTAGCCCTTGAGTGTAATTCACTAAACTGTAATCTGCCTTCCTGGGACTGTACAGACAAAGCAAGAAGCATTGTTTCTGGGAAAGCCATTTCCATTAAGGTATACCTCCCCCTAAATATGCACGGAAACAGCATGCTGTGCTTCTTGAGCTGACGTTGAAGCTAGACAGCTGGAATGGGGCAGTCGTCCAGGCATAAACCAAATTAACAGACAGTTGTCTTCATTGTCTTCAATATGAGAATCTTCCTTAGCAGAGCCGTAAGAACTGTGTTGCTCCTACTAAATGCAAAGGTGTAAGAGAGGGCCGGAAAAAGTTGTTCTAAAGATCAGAGCAAGAATTAGAGACACAGCCCATTGTCACAGCAAAACAAACAGTTACTAGGGGTAGCTTAAGAACTTTTTGAATGGCGACTGAAACCCGCTAGAAGAAAATATTTTACTGGCAATAACAAGACTCATAGCCAATTTTGAAGTATTTGTGTTTAATAAAAGATCTAATATTTCTCTGCCTCTGCTGCCTATTAATGGAGCAAGGATAAATCCTACTTTTACTTAGCCCTCTCTAAAACCCAAGYGAGCTCTTAATCCAGACTCTAAAGAAAATATCACTCAAGTCTACATAGAAAAGTTATACTGTGAAAGCTGTCATAAATCATGTAGAAAGTTGGGGCCCAAATCTTTTCTGATTTTATCTAATTTTACATCTCAAAAATGAAGAATGTCTTATCCAGCAGCC
This sequence comes from Nothoprocta perdicaria, assembly GCF_003342845.1. NCBI lineage: Eukaryota > Metazoa > Chordata > Aves > Tinamiformes > Tinamidae > Nothoprocta > Nothoprocta perdicaria. The sequence continues at coordinate 569,326 of NW_020454649.1, forward strand.
AATAAAATTGAACTGAGTCCATCTATGATGTTTATAAGCCACTAATTAAAATATTTCTTCAGAATTTAAGCTCATGCTGAAAAGGCTAATTCATTTGGTACTTGGCTGGGAGGGAACAGTAGAGGGAGATTCAGGGAAGGAAGAACAACACTGTAATATTTGCCTTCCTAGTCAGCCCTTCTCTAGCTTCTTGCATCTTCGTGGATCTATAAAAATGATAAAACTTTTAARAACATAATAAGTTGTATTAATATAATAAGTTACATTAATATAATAAGTTATAATAAGATATTATATATAGTAATAGGTTTTATAAAAAGTTTCATGCTAACTACATGCTACATAGATGAGCTTGTGGCAACATTTATGACCTAAAAATAATTACACGATGTTTTCTAAGTGGTAGTTARAATACAGGAAGGTTCATTATAATCTTATTTTTATAATGTGGAGTTATAAATGTTTGAAATGCTTTCCCCTGCAAAGAAGTCAACTGCAGATAAAGGACAGGATACATGTCACTTTATTGCAGGGACAAAAGAAACACAAACATATAAGATAAAAAGTAGTCAGGACCTACACTATCCAGGTGGTATATAAACTTATGAAAGTCAGGAATGATTTCTCTGCACGAAATGCTACATCTAGCACCAGTTATTTCATGTGAATAATTGGAACAAAAACAGAATCAACAAATGTCATGACTGCATCCAGGTGCTAAGTTGGTGAGAGTAATGTRTAGGCATTTGAGATCACAACTGAGAGCAGGGTACTTCACTAAAGCAGCTTGCTACTTAACTGCGACAACTCTTTGTGTGGCAAACAGCATTTTAATTCCACAGTTCTCTGTTCATTGGAGTGCCAGTCAGAGATAACATTTTTTATTTTTTTTTTAGCTAAGGTGCTCCTCATGGATAAATACTAATACGGATAGCATATGGGTCTCTCTGCACGCACATTAATCCATTTGGCAGCATTCAATATACTTCCTATTGTAGTGATACATATTTTTGAATTAAAGCTTTCAAGAAATAGCTTTTTCAGGATGACTTGCTGCCATTCTGGGTTATTTCCAATGTCTGTCAAATCTACCAGGTTRAGCAGCATTCATTTCCACCATCCCTGGGTCTCCATTACCATTGGCTCCTGTGGCTAGCAAAGTGGTTCCTTCTGTTAATCAGTAAAGTCCTTGATTATCTTGTGGCTGCTGTGGTGGGATCCACTACCCACTCAGCTAGGCATTTTTCTCTTTCCTAGAAAAGTGCAATACTGTCCACTGTTGTACCAGGGGCAGCTTCTGAAAATCTAGGGTTAAAAAGACAGTTACACATCCCCTGATAACAGAAGATATTGGCATCATCCTGATTCTAAACAGAATTATGGAATAGCACATAGTTAAACACCTGTTTAAAAATCTGAGGTGTATTGCTCCTTAATGGGGATGCGYGCTTTTCATTTCCTACTGCAGGTAGGTAACTGCAGGCAAAGAGGTGGGAGTTTTACACACATTAAGGCAATGAGCTCCATTGTTCTGTCCTTTCCAGCAAACTTTTATATTATGAAATCTTTATGAGGCGGCATCTGATATGGAGTGCTTAAGAGAAATGAAATACATTTACTTGCAATAGTCTCAAAACACATTAAAATCCTTCTAAAAGAGGTAATTGTATTTATAGATAAACTTTTAGCTTTATATTTTCTAGTTGAAAAATGATAATTTTAAGTCCACTTTCCTTAAAACACTTGGAATGAGAAAAATGTTATGGTGTTCTTCTGTGAAGATAATTGGACTATATCCTGAAGTACTACTTCAGATTTTATTAGGCTAAACTTCCATTGAGTTCAGTAAGAGATTAAAGCCTCAGTTCTGAAAATATCATCTAATTGGATATGCACAGCAAATGGATAATTTTATAAGTATTTGTAAGATAGTTGCCTAAAATAGTGTATCAGCCTATGTGTTTGATTTCTGCTTCACTTCCTGCTGTTGAACATGTTTCAGTTAAATATGCAAACACCATGAACATATGAAGTAGCTGATAGTTAAATGGATATTAGTAAGGTATTCCAATTCACAAAGACTCATTTGTGATACAGTAACATTTAGAAATTACATTCAGGGACAATTACCTGTGAGTGAGGAATAAATCATCCCTCCACTCCCCATCTTTAGGACTGAGGGAGGCACCTGGCAAATCAGCCAAGTCTCACTTTCAGTGAAAACCTCATTGCTTATATGGCATTTTACACTGTGCCTGCTTCCCAGGAGGAATTAGGGTCTTTGTACTCAAACCATAGTGGAGAGCATCTCTGCTCAGTGAGGTCTCTGTCAGCCATGCACAGATCTCAGGTGTTAATTCTCCCACTCAGCCACCAGCAAATTCAGGAGACTGGTTGAACAACATGTCATATGCAGGGAAAAAAATCCCACATATTGAATTAAACACAGCCTAATTAATAGGGCCTTGACTCTTTCTGAGTGAGGGATACCTCTTCTGCCTTAGACATCAGGTTGTGATACCTTTTTTTTTTTTTTCCCCCTCTGGAACTTAGTTTGCTCCCTCTTTGTAGAAGTTGATCTGGAGACACTGTTCGATAGCTGCACTGTTCAATTCTAACTAAACACCATAATGGATCTAGTGGTCTGTGCTACTGAGGCAGAGCAGGGATGTAATTAGTTACCAATACAAAAAGATTTGTTTAAACTAGTTTCTATTACTGTCAGTCACCACAGGCTTTAAGTGGATACATATGGAGAGGACTTGGGAAAAACCCACCTCAACATCTTTCTCTTAGGCTAAGGACATACGTGGGAGCAGATTCTTGTCACCTAAGTCATTTGTTCCACATCCTTCTCTATTTTAACAAGAAACTTGCACATTTAGTTGTAATCTTTCCTTTGACCAGCAATGCATTGCCTCTGCTATTCAAAGCATCTGCTTAGCATATTTTGCACTTACCCCTTCACTGCATTAGCAGACTCTTCCTTTAATTAATCTAACAAGTAAAAAAWAAGTCATAATTCAACATTTATTGATCACTGCTACCTCTGTTACCTATTTTAAACCCAGAAAAAAAACCTGCAAAGCACATTAAGAAGTGTGCAGAGGAAATATGATGACATTATGTAATATTTATAAAGAAGTGAGCATATTTAACTAAGTACTACTCTATCTTTTCTGTAACCCAAAAGGCTGTGCTTTGTGTTTCCTAGATAGTGGTGGAAGCACGCTTTCAAATGCCAGGCAAGATCGCAGTGATCAAAATCAAAGATCTTACAAGATAAATAGTTTGAAGTGAACTAGCTGTCATAAATCAATGGTGCATTTTATTTCATTTCCATTTCTGGATCTAAATTATTTTTCCCTCTGTATTTGCTCTGTAGTTTTCCATGATTTTACAGTCAGACTTTGACGGGTAGCCCCTCACTTTTTCTGGACTCTTTCCTAAATAGCAAATACAATACTTGGCAACTCTTTGGCTATTATACTGCTTGTGAAGCGGTAGATGTTGGCAAAGCGCTTGCTGCCAAACCAGCACACAACCACGTGTGCCTTCTGCATGCAGCCACAGCACTCACCTAACTGCTGATCAAGAAGAGAATCAGAGAGATTTTCCTAATGCTAGACTGAGGGTAGATTGTGATCTCTGCTGAAGTTTCTTTCCATTGACTTCTGCTTCCCATGCAGCTGGTAGCTGTTCTAATGGAAGATGTAGGTCTGGTACTTGTGCAGCAATTTCATCTGAGTTCACCTATCCTACCAGACTGTATCCTCCCCCTGAATTCAATTTTGTCAGAGGATTAAGTAAGAGGGGAGAGTAACTTTGTTCTAGGTTGTTCCTCAGTAAATAGTAAAGATAGTGAAAGTAGTGATTATTAAAACATTTTAAAATAATTTTGACTTTTGAGGGCTTTGGCTACTGCCCTGTGGATTTTATATAACCTTCAACATGCCAGGTTGACCATAAGGTGTCCAATAAAAATTTGGACATTTAGAAAACACAAACATAAAATTCTTCTGTAATGGATGAGGGAAGTGGTTTGTAAAATGTGGACAGATGGGATTATTTTGTTCCAATGTGCAGCACACCTCTACTGAGATTAACTCTTGTTTTACTCTGTCACATCCTTCTTGAAAAGCAAAACCAGCTCCTGCCTACTCTTGTGTGGAGTTTTTCTTCTAGTACCRCAGAACAATTCACTTTGCTTTGTACAGCCTGGAAGCCGATTAAAAGCCATCAATCCGTGTTTATTCAGCTAAGTTAAGACCAAACTGTTTTTCTCTCAGTCATCCTCAGGAAGAATTACAACTAATGTGAGAAAGCATTTCATTTCCAAACCAGGTTTAGGCACAGAGCCTTTACTGTAGTCCATGTATAGGAAGCCAGTAAAAGACAGATGCATCATACTAAATTTGTGGCATGGTCAAAACGCCAACATGTTTGCAATTGGTTCTAATACCCTATTTGTTGGTGCTCGTCTAGAAAGCTGCCAGATGGTGACCGCTCTGGCCAGAGATAGCACAGATCTGATTAAACCAAGCCACCTACCAAGCAAAAGGCTTAGCTTCTGTTAAATCACTTCCTCAGTTCAGCATCTTGCTTACTTTACAAGAGTTCCAGCCTGTGGGAATGGTAAAAACTGCTGTGACACGGAGCATGTCACAGCTGATGGAAGCTATGTCTCTGTCTTCCATCCACTACGGATGATCTTGCTATACTGCATTTTCCCTTTTGTTTTGCCTTCCCCTTCTTTCAGTGAGGTCTGAATCACTTGTGCAGAAAAAAATGACATGAAAAAGGTCCATATATGRCTTACCCTGAAATGAAGATTTATTGTTTTACCATTGCTTTTTTTAAAAACTTAATTCTCCGAAGTTCATTGTTACTTTTCACTTCATTCCATGTTAAAATGGAGAATGGAAAAAAAAAAAAAAAGTAGAAAATACAGCATTTCATGCTGGTAACTTTACTYTGTCACAGCTTAATCACTATGCTCTGATGAGAAACAGTAAAGAATAACCAACCAGTTAACGTCTCTGAGATAGCATTTATTTTATTCATACAGAATAATTTGTTCAATAAAAGCTGTATATGCTTTTTTCCTGTCTATTAGAGGGTCACTGGCAAARCACAGTCTCTCATATTAACTATGAAAACAGAACCTAAGATTCTTTCTTTTATTCACTTTCTAGAGATAGCTTGTTATATGTTTCCTTTCAAATTTCTACTTAGAGACAAGACAATAGGTTTCATTTCTCAAACCAGTGTGGGGCAAGGGAGGGCTTGAAAGTCTCTGAAAAATACCCAAGTCAGAAGACTAGAGTTATATTCTGAAGCAAATTCACTTTTTTGGGGAAAAAAACAGTCTACATCAAAATGATTTCAAACTATTTGACATATTTTAAAGTGAAGACCTCCAAGAACAGCAAATCAATTAATGCCAGGGATCCAGGATTCCATATTTTTAAGAAGCTTATGAGATTGTTTTGCACTCATTCAGAATTAGCTAACCTAATTCCACTTTCATATATTTCCTACTTGCATGTTTAGGAACTTTTGATTTTGTCATTTTATACTCTTACTGCACTTGCTATCGTTATTGTACATGAAGATAAACTGAGTTTCTGTAGTGCCATTTCTCTAGGGAACTGCCAGTTCTTATTTCTTTTTCCCTAAATGTKCCTAAAGTGACATCCTACTTAACATTTTTCTGGATTTGTTGAAATTTTCTTCCTAAGGACTATTGTTTTATTTTATGCTCTCTCTTTTCTTTTTTTTCCTAAGACACTTCCAGGATTTGTACATTTTATTTCGTGACTGGTCTCATTCATATTACTTTTCATCTTTGTATTCTTACAAGATCCCCATTACTAGAATGCAGTCAAGGAAACTATGGTTTCATGACAGTCCATGTCCTGAAGTGAAGTCTTTCCAAACAGATGGGTAATTAAAATCTGCTATTGCTAACAAGTCTTGTGGGCTGAACAATTCTATTAGTTTCTTATACTCTTTATCTATATCTGTTATTTGATTTCCTGTAATATTTTTCACTACACTGTCTATCTTGGATTCAGAGCTTGAGTTGGCAAGGCCCTGAAATACCTTGGCAAGGCCCTGAACAACTTGATCTAGATTAGCCCTGCTCTGAGAGGGAGGTTAAATCAGAGGACCTTGCAATAGAATTATTCCACAATTCTATGTTTTATCTATACTCTGATACTTGCAGCAGAGTTAGTTCCATCCATTTTCCAGACCTTGGATGAAATGTTGGCATGATATATAAGACAGTTCCTTCCATTTGTTGTATCTTAACTTAGRATACCCTCATATATTTCAGGTACATGAATTACTGTATTAAATCTATGCTAATTTATATAAAACATTTAAAATGTCTGGAAAATGACTCAGTATTTATATAGAGAACACAGCTTATCCAATTAGCCTCAAGTAAACGGATACGTGTAGGGAGTGACTTCTATGCAACATTTGGGGATAAGATACATCCCAGGCGTGTTTATTTTCACTGATTTCTTCTTTTGTTAGATAATGAAGATAGTCCAAAGTGCTGGACTCTCATACAAACATCTGTGGTGTGCATAACAGTGCAAAATAAATACCACTCTGGAAGATATAAATACAAAATCCAGATCTGAATTAACTAAAGATGAAATGTGAATCTAGGCTGCTGGAACCCAAGGGCATGTATCAYCAGCCTCCTGAACAGGAGCTCCTGTGAAATCTTCTTGTTTCAGAGGTCTGTCTTTGAGCTTTAGCTATGAGCAAATGTTCAGTGAATGACAGATACTTTGCCCTCCACAGATGAGGTTTTACTCTTTGCAGCTGGGCACACACATGTTGCAGAGCAGGATAAAATTAATTTTTGCATTAACTTTTTCCCTTGGGCCTGTTTTTTTTTTTTTCTTTAGTTAGTCTGTGCTCTATGTGATAACTTACTGAAAAAAAAGTTGCTGACATTCATCACTTTGAATTGATCACTCTACAGGCTCAGGTATCACTGGTGTAATGATGGAGTTGTATTTTTGGTGCTGGACGTAACAGGAGATGAGTAGAAAAAATCTGTTTCTATAAGTCCCAGATCTTAGCTATGTTTTTAATGTCAAAGGAAAAAAAAAAAAAAAAAAAAGGAGGCATTAGCAAGATTTCCAGACGAGGTTGATCAAACAGCCTTGCACAAAAGTCATTGTTTCCTGAATAGTTATGTCACTATGTCACCATTAAAGATTAACTCAGGAAAAATGTGTACAACCAAAATCCATCTSGCCCCAAACTCTGGTTGTGAAGCAGATGTGAACAGCACCGGAAAGAGCAAATAAGAACTGCAGAAAAGCCAACAGGGAAGCTATACAGATGTTTTACTTTCACTTTTTGTGAACATTGCTAGATTTGTTTTCAAAGTAATGAGGGCACTATRATTAAGCAGTTGCCTAAACCACCTTTCTTAAGGGGTTTATTCTTTTCACCTGTTTAAGCTGGGTTTACCTTAGCCTGTTTTGCACATGCGGGAACTGTTTCCTTGAGAAAAAAAGCCTACATATTAATAGATTGGTTATAGAACTAAATTGCCTAAAACTCCTACAGAAGCCACATTATTTCCAAATGAAGAACAGTTATCTCAATATTGATATTGTTTCCTGAGTGAAATGTGCCCATGATACTGACAGTACCAAAATTTCAGTTGTGTAGAACGGATTGGAGGAGCAGCAAACACTCGTGGACYTCAATCCAAAGGAGTTCGTACCTCATGTAAAAATCCTGTTCAAGCCAAATCACTGACCAAGAAGCTACAGTTCTAACCAAAAAGCTATAGATGTTAATCCTGGCTTTTCTTGCATATCCATCTGTTCTCATATATTACCCTACAGAAGTTAAAAGGAGCAAGCAATTGTGACTGAAATTTTGAGCATTTCCCTTCCCCTCCCACCCTCAAATTTTTATCTTTAAATCTTTTTAATAGAGACTTCTTAGATGACAACTACCTAATCATATTCCAGAAATAAATCTCAGCAGAGGGAGGAATTAACGTATCTTTGGCAATAGAGCCAGAGCCCCACCTCTCCATTAACACAAAAGCACAAAGGAACAATTCTTCCAGCTTTCATTCCAGTTCACCCATATCGGGTTAAACACTTGTCAGCTTTCAAAAACTGTGGGAAGTTTTCACCACCTCTGGGGCAAAATTTGCATTGTCAAGACAGAAGGATAATCCATTGTTTGATTCAGTGTCTTCATAGTGCCTAGATGTATTATTACAGCAGAATGAGTAATAGTGAAATAGAATCACAAATATTGTCTAAGATAAATGTGGCAAGTTCGCTCAGCTGCTATTCATCGGGCCAGATTATTTGTATACCTTTCACTATTCAGACAAATTGTGTTTCACTAGCAGAAATATTCATGAATTCAGAAAGCATCATGATTTTAAAAACAAATGATCATCTGAGTATTTCTTCTGGGATTTGTGCTTTTTTTGTGTGTRTTATTGCCTGCCATTTGTCATGAGTTTTGAAACTCCAGTCAAAGAGGAAGAATGATACCATAAAATGTAACTTACTCAACTAAAGACTACAAAAGACAAATATCTAAAACTATTCTGTCTTTGAACAGATATGGAAGCTGGATTTGGATTATATGGTATAGTTAAAATATCAGCAGAATTATGATTAAATTAGAAGTAGAATCCCCTTCATCAAAAATGTCTGACTTGTCACCTAATTACCACACAGAATTATTAGATCAGCGGAGTGCTTATACCAGGAAATGCATCTACATAGAAAGTGCTAACTTCAAGTCTAGGTACCTTTCCAAGAGGACTTACTTTATCTGGTAAATATTTCTTTGTGTCAATTGGGGCTATGATGGTGCTTAGAAGAAAAAAAAATCATACTAATTTATGCACTTAGAAGTCCCAAACTGGGCTTCTATGTTTAGAAATATAGTCCATTTACAACCCTAAAAAATAAACCTGCCAATGCTGGAACAGGGGACAGACTTTGCAATTGAGTTTTGTCCCATTATTAACTTGTAGAACTGCAGTCTGTAGCAAATGGAGCAAAACATCAGCACCCCTGGGGACTTTGTTAGCATTTACACTGAGCCATCATCAGCGCATTTCCTGCCACAACAGAAAGGCAGAAAATCACACATTTGAGATATTAGTATATTAACTCTATTGCTGAATGTCCCATTGCCCCTACAGGGTGATTACTGTGTGAAAAAAGTTTCTCTTGGAAGGATGAATAAAGGTTTACACCTATTGCTCTCTTACATTTTTTTTTTTGTTCAGTGGACCTTTTTTTAGTACTAAGTGATCTTTGTTAGCTCCAATGTGTCTGACAGACAAATCTAAAGGATGATATATGGCTAGTTCAAACATACTAATGATATGGGGAATTATGAGATGACCTACATAGCTGAAAGCCATAAAAATGGCCCTCCAGGCCTGGTAAAAGGTATACAGCAAATTAGGGCCTGTGGCAGTACCAAGAGGTGTGCTCTTGCCACTGCTATTTACTGCACAGCAGCAGGGCAGTTAGAACAATACAGGTCACAGATGAAGTGATAATATTTACTATAATGAGCTTAGCATCAAAAATACAAGTAATTACGTTGTAGACTCACAGCCTAGTGGGTAACCAGAAGGTAAATCTACTGCAAATTGGTACCATTCTTTTTCCTATGATACTGTAACATCAGAAATTACCTGGCTAGATTAGCTAAGTAGCTAACTTATTTAYTTGGCTGATTAGTATTAGTGGACTGTACAGAACAGTATTTTAAGTGGGAGGTCAAAGTCTGAATTAGAGGTTCATTTATACATAATTCATTAAGGATTAATACTCTATTAATAGTTACTCTAAGCAGGTTATGGACAGGAACAGGGGGCTGTAGATAAAGTCCTCAGTAGGAACTGACTTATTTTAACTAGAGTTATTTTAAGCCAGAGTTTTAAGCACTAGTTTGATCTGTTGAGCTTTATAACAATTGAATAATGATTTATGTACCTTACTAACTTCTCAATGTTAAACTCTAAGATGACCCTTAGAATATGTATCATATCCTCTTCTTTGCTGAAATAGTGAAGTTTTGTGTTGGTAGTTTTCTGTACACTTTCTATGGAACTGGTAGTGATTCGCAAGGAAAGAATAATACAGTTTTGATTCACAAAACTCAAATGTGAATAGGGTGGTGTCGAAGCGGTGACTTTGACAACTCAGAGACCTTTTTTATTAGAGACTATATATAARGAACTGCAAGTTGAGCCGCTATTCTCCTCTGTCTCATGGAAAGAACACTCAAAGATCCTCCAGCAAAGCCGATGCCAAGAACGTATGTTGAATTACCATGATTCCCTTATACCGCTTCCTCTGCCATGCTTTCTCTCAGTGCATTTAGGAATTTACATGGAAAAGCCACAGTAATTTGGCACCTGATGCTCATTTGTGTTTGGAAATTTACTTTGAGAAGGCAGTTTGCAGTTATAAGGCAAACTGTAATCWGGGGATAAGTACAGGCTATTCCTGTCTACTTTAGACATTATCTAAGCAGCAGTGAAATGAGTGGGCAGATTTCTACCACACCARGAACATTTTGGACCAGGTCCTTCTGTTCCTTCAAAGTTCAGAATATAAACAGACTGRAAGGATTCTGATTTCAYTTATCCTCAATTATTTTGGAGCCCTTGTGGTAATTCAGATCATTGTCTGCCAGGACAAAGAAATCAGAATATAAGAAACTTGTATCTGACAGTTCTCCATGGAGCAGGATCAGGCTTCTTGRCGCTTATTCAAATTGCTCAGGGACAACATGTTTCCAAGTGCTTTGATGCTTCATTATCATTTTGACTTTTAGTCAGGAGTGTTTTATGACCATCAGCATCATTCTATTACACATTATCTTATGCCCAGATTTGGGATTAAAATGGAATTCTTGTAAAAACTACTAGATGTCTTCCTGAGGAAAAAAAAATTAGACATTTACTAACTCTTCTCACAATTCTAAACAAGGATGTTCTCACGCTGTTGCTGTTTATTATTACTACAACATTGCCTCTGCATTGGATCCTTATCTCAGAGTTAGGCCACATTATGCTAGGCAGGGTAAAACGCTTTAGTAATATCTTGTACTCTTGGTCTTAACTTTGTCTAGTCCTGTTGCTTACTGTTTATTATTGTCCATATGCCACATCTGAAATGGTTGGTTCCTAATAGGTGGTGAAGCAACTTCTGGACATATGGTTTGGAAGTGCTTTGGCAAACCATATGAAGGCATGCATAAATCTGTGACCGCTGTTTGTTCTTTTTGGAGATGCTTTTCAGTTCACTTATAAAAAGAAAATGCAAACAGAAATTCTGGGTTTTGGAATTCTTTGCGTGTTCACAATATAGAAGTAAGTTTATTTTATTATTTAAAGCTAGTATCTAGCTTTAAAACATACAAAGAGATGTCATGGAAGAATGGAACTGAGTTAGCAAATATTTGATCTTAACAAGGGAAAATAGCCTAAACATTCCATCCTAACTACAGTGCATGGAATGCATAAGACTTCTCAGAAAGAAAATACTTTTTGGCCAATGCCCTTAAAGCCTTTTGATCAAGGATTTATTTATTATCTAACTCAAGGCCTAAAATATTAAACTGATTTATACTGATACTTGACAACAAATTGGAAATGAACTGTGTATTTCTTCAAATTTCTAGAAGGGCTAATTCTATGCTCAGCTAACATCCCACTAGGTGAAAAGAAGCTTTTTATGGTTATAGGTATGTTCCCAAGCAAAAGTCCCTGTTATCTCATTATTTAAACCTTTTAACTTATAAAACAGAAGAATGAAAAATATATTAAATATCAAAACTTTAACTCAGTATAAAAACTTCTGCATTATCTGGAAATGAGAGGAAAAACTAATTACTTATTAACACAAAAATATTTTAAGTAGAGCACTCTAATTTCTTCTAAATGATATTAATATCTAACTCCCACAGAAAACAAGAAAATAAATCTAAACAATAATGTGTTATAATAGAATCGATATTGATTATTAGGAGTGTTTTATGAGAAACAGTAAAAACCTTTTAGGATCTCTGAGTAAAAATATTGTAATAAAGCTGAAATAAATTAAGGCAATCTAATTAGATGGCTAAAAAAAATAAAATTCCTTAATGGAATTTATGCTATCAGGAGAGCTGTTGCTTTTAGGTATAAAGCAAACTGCTGAATGTTTTTGCAAAGCACGCAGGTGTGCTATTGACAATTTACCTTTCTGATTAACAGTCTACTGATTCATTGCTTGGCTCTCTGAAGCACTTTTTCCACACCTACTATTTGTCCTTTACCCTCCCGTTGCCCAACCAACAAAGCGGGAGGGAAGGCCATGGGAGTCATGCCCTGTCACCAGTGGGATTCAGCTACCCTAGAAGGGGGCCTAGTAGGGAGGAGGGTGTCCCCTCACCCTCCTCCCATGGAAGGAAATCTGGAACATTTTATTTTGAATGGTGCATTATTTTGATTTTATATATGTGTTAGAGAAGATACATTAGAAAGGAACAAAGAACTATGCCTTGTCTTTAGGTTGGCAAGAAAAGCAGGGTGATCCTGTGTTCCTGGGAGAGCTCACCAGCAGCTTTCACCTGATTTGCAAGACAGCGTTTTTTCTGCACATATGAGCTTTGGCCTCATTGTAAGTGTTCAAGATCCAAGCTGTCATTCTCCTCAAACTTCACATATTCCAGGCAACTGAATGCTTTCATGGGAAACCAGCACCTTGACCTCAATTCAGTATTTTACAGTAAGCCATTTTAGTGAGCAGAGGACGAATGTGATGTGCTTTCAGTTGTCCATGTTGCTAAGGAGATGCGATACAATATTCTACAGTATTGAGAACAGGAGTGCACTAATGCATTGTGCCTTGGTCACCATATTACTATCATTCAGCAAAGAAGTGAGGAAGGTGCAGAGGTGAAAATCCCATTTCTCACCTATTCTAACACGTCTGGAACATGTTTGATACACTTGAGCCCTTTTACTACAGAGATCTGGGATTAGCTGCTAATTAAAAGTTGATCCAAAATAACTTTCAAAACAAGTATGAATAATTTTTCTCACTGCAACACTCTGAGTGGCCAGAGATGAGGGCTGGCCACCATGCCATATAATATAATCGACAAAGAGGCTTAGGTTTTCCCTGAGCTAGCTAGTTCAGGGTGAGAGCTGGCAGTGAATCCCTCTGTTTAAACCAGTTACTGCTTCTTCTAACATCTTTACTTGAATCATCAAAGCCTAAAGAAAAAGCTGCAGAGGGTGTCAACGTGATACATGAAATACTGATATCATAGGGCATTTTGCCTTACATAATTCTGACAGCATTGCTGAAGTTAGGAAATTCTAGAAGAGTAACCTGTATTATTTATAGCAAAAATATATTTGATATTTTGAATAGTCAGCAGAACTGGTTTTTATCTTCAGTTACAGCCTCTTATGACAAGACCAAACAATTATCTGTGACTGTAAAYACAACACATTTTTTGTTACTCTTCCACTTGTATGTATGCATACCTAGTGGTGTGCACAAGTACACACACTGCATGGACACGAGCACGTGGTGAGAGGGCTGCGGAGACGCGCCGTACTGCCCTGCTGGCCGCTCCTGCCTCGCTTTTTAACATGGATGCTGAGCAGCCGCCTGCAGGAGAGCGCACAGGTCTTCCCACGTAGGTGTCAGGGGAAAAGTGAGTGTGCTTCTGGCCACAGCAAAGACTGCAAATATGACTGCTAGCAAAAGACTTCCAGTCAAGAGATTTTCTATGTGAAAATTATTTTTCAACTTTGTCTGACTTTCATAAGTTTTAAAAACTAAAACTGATTTTCTTTGGATATGCAATCTTATTAAATTCAAAATATTGTTAACAACAAGTTCCTTTTGAAATTGTTCGGATTGGAAAAGTATATGATAATTTCCTCAGATGTCATCCTGTTTTTATACTAAGAAAAATGTTTTTAAAAATTTATGTCAGGAACGTGCAGGGATTAATTTTAACCTCATGATTTGCATCACTCCTTTGAAGTCTGTAGTTATGTTTAAAATATTAATCTTAATTATGTAATATAGTTTTAAGTTACTTGTGCATAATATTTYCTATTACAATGACTCAACAAAGTATTTAAGTGATATGACTGAATAACTGATTTTTTTATAAACATGTGAAATATGGCTTTCAATTCTGAGGCTGAATTTAAAAAAAATGAAGCCTTCAAGCTCACTACAAAATGGAAATTAYGTTTTTCCATYATATCTTATGTTGCAAGCTGTACAAATGTAATATGAATGGTCTATTGGAAATACGTGAGAATTGTAATTGAGTCAATTCATCTAAAATTGCTTCAGTTTAAAATCAAATCAGGCCTTTAAAATCAAAAAGAATGTCAAAATCCACACCAAATTTAAGAAGGATCCTGCATGAAAAGCTCCAGTGTGTGCTACACTGGCACTCCACCTACATTTCTCTCGGGTTCTCTGCATACATYTCTTTCACAAAGTGAATCAGAACATGCTGCATCCCAGACCAAAGTTCCAGACTGATTCCCAGCTTTGACAGCCCAGCCTTGAACAAACCAAAATTTGCAGCAGCAGCAGCTTCAATTTGGTGAAGTAAGCAGGGTCACAGAGAGTAAGTACCTCTCAGGTGCTATGATGCACATTCAGTGATGGAGTTTTGAGACACATCCTGAGATAGATCAATGATAATGCTACGTGCAGACTCTCAATGTGTCAAGCTGCAGTCAAAACAGCCCTGCTGAATGGAATTGCCAAGGCTGGATCCATGCCCAACAGACACTTTGAGCACATTACTATAATCTCGAGGCATTTCAGAAGTAATTTCTGCAGTAAATACACATGACTTCGTGCTTACTCATTTTCGTCATCATTGCCTTTATGAACCAATTATTTAAATGGTAAGCAATAATCTGCCTTAGATGTGAGAAGGCACATCAAGTGTGTGTATTACTTAGATAAAACAGATAAGTCCTCGTGGTATAATAAATACCTCACTTTCCTTTGGAAACTGCAAAACTGCAGGGACCTGGCCTTCCTGGACATCTAATGTAAGCAGCTTGCCTCTGGGGACTCCTCCCCACCTTCCCTGGGAGGATGCAGGATCCCCTATGTTATGATTCACAATTCTCTAAAATCCTGTTTAGGGGGAATCTGCTCTTTGAAAGGTGGGTCTCACTTTGGTTTGCTTTCCTTCCCATCCTGCCAAGGAGGACAAAAGAAAAAAAACCCAGAACTTTAGTGTTACAATGACCTTCACACAAAAAAATAAGTTGGATCAGAATTTAAATTGTTGATGACTTTCATAATTGTCTTTTTGATTTTATATCATTTTACAATTACATTATTGTAAAATATTAATTCTTTCTTCATTTTAGGATGGTTCATTATGCATAATATTGCACAGGAGCAAGACTTCAATGGCTCTCAAATACTGCATTATTTCTGTGTCATTTCAATACTCTATTGGGTCACTGAAGTCTAATGGGAAATATTCTGTATGCTTTCAACATTAGTTTCAGTTGAGGATAGGAGATCATGTCCTGGAATAGTACTGAACCTTTTATTTTTTTTTATTAGATTTCTCTAGAACTAATAAGTATTTAACTTATGTCAACAGTCTTAGCAGAGATGCCTCCTCCTTTTTTTAATCTCTAACCCTGCTGAGCGAAAGATTATTTCTATCTACAGGTTGTTCTGTCAGGTGTGAGAAGGGCTGGAAATATGAAAGGATATATTGATAGTTGTGTTCTTGTTGAACAGGCAGTTGTATCACAAACTCCCTACTACTGAAATGAAAGTTGACCGTATTTGGTATTCTTGGTAGAAATGTCCAAGTCCCGTTGCGCTTGGAAGTCTAAATCATCTTTTCATCTTCAGCTGTACTCTTGATAGGTCAGTGTGTTCATGGCTACACTTATGGCAGAATTTCTTCAACAATCTCCATGAGCTCCGGGATAACAGCCCCTGYGTCTTAGACGCTCCTTAACTGCTTTGCTTGCCATTGCCACCAGAAGTACTAGTATTTACAAGATAGCAGTAGAAGAGCGGTGGAAGATTAAAGATGAGAGACTGCTTGTTTTCCAAGTTCCTGTCAAAGTAGAAGCYGCCTTGCTGTTGCATCGCTCTCTCAAGGATGACAGTGAGACAGGATTTCACTGCATCATCAGAGGACAAGTCCCCCTGAAACTGGCATTTTAGAATCACAGAAKCATTATGTTTGAAAAAGATCTTTAAGATCATCAAGTCCAAGTGTAAACCCACCAATATCATACCTACTAGACCATRTCCCTAAGTGCCTCATCTACATATTTCTTGAACACTGCCAGGGACAGTGGGCTTGGATACCACTCCACTAGGAGTAGACTCAACTCATAATATCATGCATGGATCCCTGAAGGTAGGCATGGAAATCCGTAGGCCTTAAGGCATCTGGAGATGGAGAGGTACTGCTATGGATGGGGAGGGATCAACAGCTCTGCTGGAGCTGGGCTAGTGCCCCATTGGGCTGCTGAAACTCACCCCAGCCCGTTGGTGTGACCAGTGCTCAATGGCGAGAGTCTGCAGCGCTGCCTGGAGCAACTCCTGCCCCTGCGGCCAAGGGGCACATGCCTGCAGAGGGGGAGCGCGTTTGGGGCCTACTGATAGCCACAGAATTGGACAGGTGCCGTGCAAAAATAAATCCTGGCTATAGCAAAGGGTAATTATACCATCACAGCTTATGCCCTCATGTAAAGAATGATATGCGAGTATTTCACAGAACAGTTGTGGTAATGCTAGCTATTGAAATGTTTAGGTCTCTCTAGTTCTAGCTAAACTTCACAGAGCTACAGTAAACCACAGTATATGAGAAGTAGTGATTACAAAATTGGATTTATGTTCCAAAGTGCCTGATGTGCTCTAAGTCAGCTCAGTTGAGCAACCTAATGTACTTTGTGAAGTATGTACCACTTAGTTAAAATGATGTTTACAGAATGAGTTTGTTTCTAACCGAATAACTCCATCTACAATTATTTGGATGAACAGGATCTGGTTTTTTTTTTTTTTAACAACATATTCTGTTTTATTGTTTGTTGGTTTTCTTTCTTTCTTTTTTTTTTTTTTTTTTTGTAAAAGAAAATTCCACTGGCCAATCATTGCTATAACTTCTTTATTATGGCCTGCTCCATCAGAGGACAATACGATGCACTACTCCTCTCAGAAATGATGTTTAATTTTACAGCCTGGATGTTCAAATTAAATTGCATCAGTTCCTTCTTAGACTCCGGTATCAAGATTTTCTTGAGTGGTTTTGGTATGTTCACCCAGGAAGGTTTAAAATTAAAATGAATGACCAAGTGTTAAGTTTTAGTCCCTGTCATATTAGGAATTAAACTCAAAGTGCTTTAACAGCCTCCCTGGGCATTTGGAAAAGGCTTTCTGATGACACCTTGTCAAAATTCTCATTTTATTTTTGCTAGTTTTCCATTAAGTTGCTGCCTGCTGGAAACTAAGCTTGATCACAGCAGGAGCCCAAACGAAGGTTTATTTCAGAAACCTGAAGCAAACATTTAGAGCTGTCATATTTGGAGAAATAGGAGCCCACCTGCCTCTGCCTGAGGTCTTTTCTGAGTGGATCACAGGCTGCATTTGTAATGCTGTGGGCAAGTTTCAGGCTCTGCTGGTAAGGGGCACTGGTGCGGGGCACTGTGACTCTGAAACCACAGCACAGTCTGCACGAGCTACYGCAGGCAGAGTCATTGCAGTGTCACAGTTAGGCCTGGATTCAGTATCGTGTGACTGACAGTCCTGTCAACCTTCAGAGATCTCTGCTAGCCAAATGAAGGCAGGATGCTGCTCTGCAGTGCAGACTCCAGCCATATGAGCCATAAGCAATGGCACAGCTGGGGAGATCCCAGCTTGCTCCTTGGGCTGGACAGAGTCACCTTGGGCTGGACATTCTCCTTTCACAGTCTAAACTTAACATTTAATAGACATAAGTTCTGTAATTCTCAAATATTTATGTGAAAACTATGAGTAAACTGAGTAGTGGCATCCGGTTATCCTTCAGCTGTGGCTTAGCTCCCTGAAGCTCCTTTGAAATTTTTGTATTACTGTTGTCAAGGGTCAATGAACAAATTTCTTTGGGTCTTCGCTGCCATTGATTTTTGTTGGCCCTAGACGATTCCTCATTMAGGAATTATCAGGCAAGAAAATCACCTCTGAATCCATTTCCCACCTCCAATTCCAAAGACTGCATAAAGTGTCCCTTCCTCCCCTACATTATGAACCCAGATTATATCCAGAGAATCTCCAAACACGAACAAACCGTGTTTCACTGGTGCTGATCTGCAGATAGCTACAAGAATTGGATTCTATCTTTTTATTGCCGTTGCACATTACCCCTAGGCCACTGGTGGAAACTTCACTGAAAACTTCTTGAATTTTATGAACTTCTAAATGCTTCCCAGTATAAGATATGCAACATCTAACAAAAACCAGATTTGCACAAATGTCTATGCACAGTATTACCTAGTGGCAGTCTCTCGGGGGAAGTAAGAATAACAATCTAGAAAGATTACAAAGATTTCCAGTTGACAGAAACAAATCTATGCCTACTTCGCTTCCAGGGGCAATTTTTTCATGTGAGATCACTGTAGCTTTTCTGCTTAACTTACTGTTTTTTTGGCTTAACTTTACTGCATTTTAAAATGCCAAGCCAGTGTCTTTAGTGTTATTATTCATAAATGTTTCTGTACCTTCTTTTAGCTTTTTCAGTCCCTAAATGACCTTCAGGATCCTTYTTCATTAGTTTGTTCCAATAGGTAATGTATCATAATCAAAACAAAGTATCACCTAGGACTGGAGCTCTCATCTGGGAAATGCCCAGCCAATCTGTGCTAATAGCCTGAAATATTTTCTGAAGATTTTAAACATGACCTGTTGTTTTGTAAGTCCAAACTGCATCTTCTGATGTGGTTATTTTCACTTAACTATGAGATCTTGCTTATTATATCAATTATGTTGATGTTGGTCTAAAAATTATCATAATTTGTCTGTGTAGCTCCTTGCATTAACTCTAAGGTCTATGTCGTTTCACAGATCTTATTAATTTCTTTCATCTGTAAATCCAAAGTGGTGCCTCTCCTCGAGACCTGCCAGGAAGGTCTGGATATTGGCTTTCTTAAAGATAAAAATATGATCCCATTATGTCTTCATTCAATACCTTTGTCTCTCTATACAAGCAAACAGTCTGTTTATGTCTTCCTTTGCATTAATCAATTTTATACTATTCTAGTTCTTCTATTTACAAATCAAGAAGCTTATTGAGATGCTCCCCGACCCTCAAGTTTTAGGCAAGGGAAACTCAGGGCATGAACTGTGGAGTGGTTGTGCTCTTCAAGCTCTGTTCCTTATTCTGTTAAGAGCTTGTTTATCCTCTGGAAGCTGACATCCAACTTCTCAGTTGTATACAACCATACTCTACAGTCTGCTTTTTGCTGGTAGAAGGCCCCTGTAAAACTAACGTTTTATTTGCTAACTTTCCATTGCCTGGTTCTTTCAGTACAGGTGGGTCTTTAGGATGAAAATTTCTTGCAAGCTTTATTTTTCTGAAATCAGCATTCCTCAAATTTCTGTAAAAGGCCTTCTTGATCACAGTTTCTTCTCTGGAGCAATACACAAAAAATGTTAGAAACTAAGTGAACATTTCAGAGTCAGGAATTACACAATCTGCTAACAGTGTTTCTTTATCCTGTAGATACAGTTTTGATTTTCTTGCAAAAAGATTTATCTCTAAATTTTAGCGTTTTTTTTTTCCATTCAGCATAATTCACTGCTTCACACACAAAGAAAATGCTTAGTATAAAATATTTGATCTTCTCATTCATCATAGCTGTTTTGGTGATACTTGGTTTCCTCAAGTCACTCTTCAATTTTTGTGTTTGGAGCTACATGAATTAAAGGTATGATTCCAGTATGATACAAATGAAGCTCTTTTTAGCTGTGGGAAAGAGATGCAGACAGGATCTTCTAAACTAAAATTAAGAAGAAGGGATTATTATGCAATACAGAGCCCTCCTGATACTTGAAGGTCTTAAAGTTAAATTAGGAATTAGAAAAAGAAAATTAGAAGTCATTTCACATTGTTCTAATGTTTATTGATGCTTGTTTCCTTTCACCTCTTTGACTCTTCATCTTCTTCTATGGTTGCTAAATGTCTTGCTGACCTCTAACTTTGGCACTTCTCTGAAGTCTGTGCTCCTAACCCTGTGCTACAATAACTGTATGATTAATGGCCTTGTGAAATCAATCATTTTGATGCTATGGGCACTCAGTTACCATTATTAATCAATTAATCACTTCAGCAAAAAAAGACCTTAATGCTATTCCATCACCTCTGGATAATTCTTGAACTGAAACAGGATGCAGACTTCGTGTGCAGCTAACCTGACCCTGCACATACTTGCCAACAGCAATACAACCCCCCTGATTATAGATAATATGGGAGAGAGAGGGATTGAAATCAGTTCACCAGTAGCACTTCCACATGTTAAGATCCCCTAGCAAAGGACTTTTGCATACTGCTCTGCTTGGAGTTGATCACTGACAACACCATAAGAATTGCTGATGAAAGAGGAGTGTGGACATGACCAACGGTCATGAGCAACTGCCATTGGGGCTTCCACAATGCCATCATGTCAGAGGAGCTCGTAACAGTGCTGTGCAACCTTTCGTACTTGTCCTCCAGCTCTGGCGGCAATAGGATGCCAGCTTGAAGCTTCTTCCTGTTTTTGCTTTGCTCAAACTTTCTTCCTTGCTAGTGTCCACTTCAGCCCTGCATAGGCTTTGATGCCTCACTTCAGTTTTCCCTCAGCTCTTAGCTCTTCCACTCTAGTTCCCCACCTAATCTGCTCCTCCTGATAACACCACACCAGTCACACATCTGCTTCCTGCCTGAGGTGTTACATGGTGCACTCACTTCAAGAACTTGAGTACCACCTAAATAATAACACAGACCAAACCTTTCCACTATGGAAGACAAGTACCACTTTTCTCTAAATAAATGGGATGCAAGGCAAACTTTGGTTCTAGAGGAAGTCCTGGACACTATAAATATGGTAATATATGACTATGATTGCTGTTTAACAATTCAAAGATTATAAAGATTTATTGTCAGTCAACTAACTCTGTGTTACAATAAAACTAAACAAAATTTATAAGAAACAGGTCTTCCTCCCAAAATCATTAGGCAGAATTTTTAAGCTACATATATCTGGAGACAGAAAAGAGATATTCTATGTAATGCTATGTTCACAGTAAATCCACTGACTTGAGGGGCACCATTTAAGATTTAAATTGTAGAGAGAGGGAGAGTTTTACACCATGAACTTAGTTTTCATTTAATATCAGAGGGAGGCACAGGAAAGGCTTACTCTATCTTGAGAGCCAATTACTTCCTTTCCATTATGCTGGTATAGATCTGAAGTAGATGGCTGGGTGTGACAGAAGGGTTACCTCAGTTTTAGATAGACTTAACTGGCAGTAGGTTTTAGCTCTTTATCTTCCTTTGTGTATCCAACAAATTACATTTTCACTAGAAAGCTGCCTACTGCATTTTTGGCTTATTTGCTGAAGAAGAAAGAGGTATATTGCTTTGATTCATTTTTATAACCTTTGCTAAGAAAGTTACATATATTTCTGTATTTATAGTTAGGCTGACTTTTTGCAGTTCTCAAGAGAGTGTGTGAGGTTTCAGCACAGAAGAGAGACAGGCACTTCTGAAAAGCTCAGTCTCCTCCACTGAACAGCATTAACTTTGCTACTGCAAACAAAAAGTAGTTCTATTGATTTAAGTAACTTTCACCCACTAGTAACAAAAAGCCCACAAGAGTTTCTGACATAGCCTAGTTCCTTCATTAACAGCAAACATTAAACTATAGGATCAGTGCAAAATGTGCATTAATTTCTTCTTTTCCATGAAGTATAGCTGAAGGCACAAATACATGTGCACACTGGGACAGGCATGGATGAAGGACTCTGACTTGGGCGTAGGAACTAGCAAAACACTCTACGTTAACAGAGTGACCGTTTCTGGCTCCATTCCTTAGCAAATGGAATACCAGACAACACTTAAAAACAGCAACAGAATTAATAATATGATGATCCCCTCATCAAAAGATGGATGTTTTTTGGATTGTTCCAAGGCCTGGTTTCACACTGGTAAGGTAGGAAGTAAAGAAGAGCAAAAGTTTATTATGACTTCACTTTCTTTTTTAAGACTGACATATAATCTCACTTTTATTTAAGACTGAGACACACTATGTTGTGTTTGAAATTTAAAGAATGCCTTTTTTTTTAGTTTCTTTTTTTCTTTTTTCGTTTTTCTTTTTTTTTTCTTTTTTTATTTACTTTTTTATTTTGTTTCTTTTAGTATCGAAAACTTGTGGAGAATCCAAAACACAAGCAGCACAGCTTGTATTAGGAATTCATTGGATCTGCTGGGGCAGATTAGCAGGCATTGAAACAAAAGATGTGATCAGGAGTACTTGGAGTAAGCACTAGCCTGATTCAGCCCTTCTGCCCAGGGGTTCTGCTCCCCACTTGGGTCATGGCTAATAGTTTCTTCTGCCCTCAGAAAACGAAATCTAAATTTTAAAAATTTCAACAGGCCGAAAGAAAAGCAGGTTTGACTTAGGCAAATTATTGATGGCAAAAAGCTTTCTGCCATCTAATAAATAAAAGGCAATAAATTCATAAATATCTAGACACCACAATTAATAAATAACAAATATGAAGCTAATGTGAGCGTTATAGCTCTGAGCACAAAAGTCTATTTTGAAGTCTGATAGYAAAATCCTGCTACCAATGCTGGAAGGGAGATGTTAGAATTCTTGTATTATTTTGTCTTTAAAAGATCACAAAGTCAAAGAATGATATTATCTAGGTTACAACATAAAGCATGACTAAACTAAGAAATACCAGACTGACTTGAGAAAAAATTTGCTTTGACTTTTCTGTGTATTATGTATATGCATTGTATCGGTGACTACATATTTCTTTCTTTTTCCTTTTTTCRTATAAGACCTTTGCCTCATTTAATAAGCAGAATGAGTGCAGAACAAGCTCTGCAAGTAAACACACTTCTGGCATTTTCCTGCTTATAAAATCTTGATTTATCCTCCTGAACAAAATGTTGCTCATGTAGCTTTTTTGCATGTTGTACTAGCTAGACAAGAAATACAGAGTGGGATGTCTACTAGAGTGAATCTGCTGCACTCCAAGGTTTTCAGTTGTGTGCTCTGCTTTTAGGCTGTGAGGCAGGAAACAGTGTCCTGACTCCTCCAGCCCTTTCTGTTCTCTTGCACAACACCAGTTATTTCTAAGGATTTCTTATATCAAGGTCACTTATTATACATGCTGTGCACTGCATTTGTTCTTTGCTAACAGCTGAAAGAGAGTCAACACATCATAGAAAATTATCTCTAAAGTCACTGTCAAAGTAGTTATTGACTTTCTTTTATTATTTTATTTCTTTTATTAATTTTCCAGTTWCTAACAAGGTAACCTTGTCTTTTTTCCATATAAGAAAATTGCCACCTGAAATGGCAGTTAAGCACTGTGCAAAAGAATATGCAAAGCCATGATAAAGTAACATTTTAAATATATGCTCAAAATATATGCTAAGCATGCCAGAAATAACAGTAGGAAAAGAACAAAATAAGCCATTTGCAAGGGAATAAAAAAATGAAACAAATAACTGTCCACAGGGATTACTTTAGGATGATAAGATATAGCTTCATCAGTCTCTAAAGACTTACCTTAAATGGAAGTCTTTTGGAACCTTAGACAGGAGGGAGAGAAACATTTTTTTAAAAGACTCATTTATTTTTCCTTCTGTTGTTTTTTTCTCAAGATTTTTTTAAACTATATTGTTAAAAATATTATAAGCAGTGATTTCCTGTAGTTTGGAGGAATCCATTTTACATTTGCTGTTAYTGAAAATGTTAAATCATTTTGATTAGCAGAAAATTTTATCATTGAAAATGGGGCAAGAGATAACTTCACCAAGTGCTATTCCACCTCTTTAGCAGAATCAATGAGAGCTTAATCATTCACATTTAGAAACTTGTCTATTTTTTCCTTAAAAACCTCCAGTGGTGAAGAATCCGTTCCTAGATAAAGTGTTCTACGGCTTACCTATCCTTACAGCAGAAGGTGTTCTTAATGTTTAACCTTTTTTCCCCCACGCTGCAATTTAATCCTATAAAACTGGCTTAAAAATCAGGAGATTTTAAAAGTAATATCTCTTGGGATCTTTTTATTATTTGCCTTTTAGTGCTTGATCCTTTCAGGTTAACCTTTCCAAATGTCTCTGAGCAGTCATAAGAATGTGAAGCTACTTTCTAAAAACTGAAAGTTGAATTTCTTGTGAAATAATATGACTCTCTAAACTGGAACTTTAAGTAAAAAACACTCCACATTGTGGGTCTTCTAATAAAAATGCAAGAACTCTCTGTGAGAAACGAGGATGAGTGGCATACCAGATTCTGTCACTCTACATCAGAGTTAGCTGAGCATTCATACAAATGAGTACAAATGTAAGGCCTGGCTCAAGGTTCCTGTACAGTGACAAGAACGAGGAGAAGCACTGTGATCGTCAGTGAAATATAAACTGATGTAAAGTACGATCCGAGAACCATCACCGAGAATGTACAGTTATATTTCTTGTAAAAGCATTACTTTTTAAAAAAAGTTTTCTATTAATGCTTTCTTCCACTAAAAAATGCATGGCAATAACAAGTATACTATGGAGGCCTAAGTATTATTAAATCAAATCAAATAGAACAAGCAAATTTGGGTCTAGATAAAATTTTTGAAAGTCATTTCTATTGCTAACTAATGTATGTTCCTGTAACCTATTTATCAGACAGCATTCATGAGAAGAGGTAATGTAGCTCTGCTATGCAYCTTTGGGAATTTACCTATCTCTTAAGTTTTTTCTCAGTACAGTTAATTTCTACTTTGTTTTAAGTACGGGAGACAAATTTTTAAAAATCGAGTTCCAGAGGCACATGAAATTTGCAGACATTAACTTGATTAGAGGGCTGTCTCCCAGCCACACATTCACTGTATTGTTGCAAAAATAAATTATCAGTGTAATGATTGTCTATTTTTGGGAACCCCTCAGCTCATCAGTGTTTTGCACAGTATCACTTTTATCTGACACAGCCCTGAAGATGGAAGTCTGTAAATACTTCAGATATGGTTAGATCTTCTCATGCCAAATTAATGCTTTGTTCATTTGCACCTGGTTGGTAGATTGCAACCATTTCATTCAGATGCTAGGACACTGCTGCTATCATCTATACTTCAGTTACCCGGGAATTGAATTGCAATACATTGTATACGGAAATATACCATAAGTCAGAGGAGTGGCAGAGTGCAATGCAAATTACTGGTTTTGACGTATAGAAAATCCTGTGGCTTCAGGCCTTAACACTGGGAGGACTTTGCAATACAGTCATTGCTGTGAGCAGCAAACACACTCAAGCACCCTTCTTTCGAGGGAGTTTTGAATGATAAATTGTCAGAGAGGCATCCCGATCCTGCCAGTCCTTTGACCTTCAGGACAAACTACCACATCCATCTCTTCTGCCATGCACAAAGCTCCACTGAGACACATGGAATAGAGAAGGAAGGTAACAGACTGGAAATTGGAAGAAACCTGTTTCTAGTTCTGAAACTGCAGCACAGAGTGACCCTGAAAAATCATTTTCCTTCCTTGTGCCTCTCTTTCCCTTCCTGCCATTTGGCTATGGAATTATGGTCAATCACTCAGCCACTAACAATTGTTCCTCCAAATGTAAATCTGATACATTAAGGATGGCTGGGATAGAAACTGAGATTTCAGTATCCATGTTTGACTTAGTCCACTAATCAGTTGGGTTGATGCACTTTCCCTGATACACCCTTCCACCTTCTTACTGTCAATTATCCAAAGACTATTTTGTGCCAGAGGCTGCCATTGTGGGAATTTGTCACTCATGGACTCACCCTCAACGAAGTTCTCTTGTCCCCTTTTGAAAACATTCCTGCTTTTGGATTCCATTATGACCTAAGAAAAGAAAAAGATACTTAAGTAAGATAAGATAAAAGATACTTAAGTAAGAAAAGTACTATCTTTTGTTTGATTTAAATTTTCTGCCTGATAAATTCTTGGATTCTCTGTACTTCTTTCTTCATAAGAAAGAGCAAWTAGTTGTTGTCTTTCAACTTCTCCCCTCCTTTCACAACTTGATAGACTGTTGCTATATTTCTCCTTCACTCAGATCTTTTTCTAATTGAACAGTCTTGCCTCACTTGCCTATTCCATGTATGAAAGCAGGACATGTCTCTGTATCTTCTCACATCTTAATACAACTCATTTACTTATAATAAATTTATAAAACCATAATCTCTTCTCTGTGGGAACATTTTAGAAAAACAATGAAGTCCTCATTTTGGATCAGGTTTATGAACAACACAGTAATAATAATTATGATAACAGCTAATGCTTGTTCTCCAAAGGATAACACTTTCAGACTGGGGCCAAACAATCATTCAGAGCTTTTGCACATTTTTCACCTCCCTGGAGGGTACCAAATGCCACTTTTTACAGTAGACTTTCAGAAACTGGAACTTGAGAGAAAAGCGATTGTCTTTGTGTCTCCTGCTGGCACAAGTAAAGAAGCACAATCTAAATGAAAGACATAACTGACTAAGATAAACCTACCAAGTAATCTACTGTACAAAGATTCTAAATGTACTATACCAATGGGGCAACTGCTTATCTGAATAAATAGAACGCATACATGTGCATGAATGTATAGAGACAGACATGCACGTGCATGGACGCACGCACCAGGATACTGTGGAGAAGAGAGACAGGGTTACAAAGTGTGACAGTCTTCTTTTGTGTTAAAATAAACCAAAACAGTGACCTTTCCATGTAAACTGATGGGCCAACATGGGCAATATGGGAAATGAACATCTGTCTGCTTTACCAGATGCCTACCAGAGGAATGGGCTGGAAAGCAAAATTGTTTGCTATCAACTTGCTGTGTCTCTCCTCCCTACACAGTAGCTCTGTTGAGAATAATGGCTTAAAGRAAGAAGGCAAGTTCCTGATGTGCTCCCTGTGTGCCTGGTGCTCCGTTAGCTGTGATTCAAAGAGTTGCCAGTAAAACATAAAGCAAACAAAAGCAGATAYTCAAAGAGGAAGAGTCTGATTGATTTTCACGAAATGTTCTAAATGTTTCTTTTCTTCTGGAGTATGCCAGTGATCTGTGCAACATAATAAGCAAAGAAAGGCTCAGGCACTGCAGGTCAGGTTATGGTTTCATGGATAATGCTGAATCAGTAGTGTGGATACACTAAAGTTATTCATAGTCTATGATGAATTATTTTTTTCTTTGTGACAGTGTCCATTTTAAATCAGGCACTAACAGACCTCAGAACTGCCAGTAAAGGACTGCCATGAGAGGATATTTCTCAAGCATTACATTCTGATTTGGTATTAAAATAAAATAAATCTAGCTAGCTACTACTGGCTAGCAACTCACTGGTTTGAGCCACTCATCTCTCTTTGGTATAGAAAATTCAAATACATGTAGTAATATTTCTTTCTGGATGTTGTTTGTTCACTCTGTTTCTAAAAAAGCAATGTAAAGATCACCAGGACTTGCACTTCATCACTCATAATGATATGACAGAGAACAACTTCTGTGACATTAAGCAAACAGAGAAACATTAGACTGGAAACACCCCAATAGAGATGTGAAACCCTTTCTCTGCTGGAGCCATTAAAAGTTGTGAGGCAAAACCTGGTATAAACCAACCTCTTTCTCTACAGACACACTCCATTTGCTATGAAAAATTGTCCAATTATACTTCATTTCAGCAAGCAGAAAAATGATCCAGCCAAATAACCACAGATAATAAATCCARCATGTATAAATGGTCCCAGTACAATTAGTTGCTAGACTGAAGCAATTTAGCCCAAAAGAAAACTAACAGTCAGTTCTAGTACTCGCTGAGGAGAGATCTAAGACATTGGTGTAGCATGACAATATCCTCCTTTCCATCCACTGCCAAGAGGGGCAAACGGAAAAGAATTGGATTTCTTGCTAAATGTGTGACAAGCAGAAAGGCTCCTATGTCACATAGGTAGATAGGAGAACAACCCCTTGTCTATTYACTTGGCACATCCTCTAAATTGCAAAGTTGGGCAAAGATGAGAATGTGTGGCTTCCTGAAAGGTCCACACTATTAATTCTTAAGCCTCCAGTCCTACTGCACATTTTTTTCCCCAGGTGCTACCACCCTGTAAATAACAGAAAGCTCATCTGGTAATCTGAAGCAATTCACATCCTATAGCACATATCACAGCTGTATTCCTATAACTAGAAGCTACTGTTCAGTCTTTGGTCAAATTCTCTGGATTTCAACAACCATTCAGCTCTCTGCCATTGGCAGGGGGCTGAAGAGTGGACTGGCTTGTTGTTAAGAATAAAAAAATCATAAAATAAATAACAATAGGAGATGTGCCAGAGTTTCTGGGATGTGGAACAGAAAAGGCTACTATGGTTTCTTTCCAACTCTCTTACAGAGTTCATTGGTCACTGGTGTGAGGTGTTCTCTTAACATTTTAAACATGCTATCTTCTCTAAAGATTCTTTCTGAAAAAGGAAAATAACATGTAGTTTAAACCTAAAAAGGCTCTGCAGTCATATACCTTATATAGTCTCACTCAGTTGTTGTTTAAGATTACCTCTCTTTGAWGGGCAGAAGAGGACAAATCTAGAGGAGCAATGGACAGGAGAACTGGCTTAGATTCTCTTATATGATTTTCAATTCTGCTCCAAAATTTGCTCAACAGATGTGTGTGATTGTAGCCAGCATTAGAAATACTGTACAGACTGGAGAAAGGCTTCTTAAATGAGAAGGGAGGAAATTCTCTACAAAATCTGACAGCTAGATTATAAGGGAAATGTGACCAGCTGATAGATTCTGGAGAGCATAGAAGAAGAAAACTCTTAAGGCCTCTCTTGCCTGACACTGCTCTTGCTGCAGGGTGACAGCAGATGACYTAAGGCAAGAAAGGCTGTGGACCTGTTGTCATATATCTGAGAGTGCCAGAAATAGAATGAGGCAGAAGCAAGCCTATGGACTGCATGCTAATCAGATAGACAGGGGAGGTCGGATGCTTCTGTTTAAGTGTAGTGCTTCTGAAAGCACACATTTAATGGTTCAGATCTGCTATGACCCCTTGGAGAAACATTGGCATTTCTGGGCAAGTGCTCAGAGCTACGCTTTTTATGTTCTGTCCCAGTATAGCAGACTCATAGCACATCAGTATTACTAAGAACTTGGATTACTGGAGTGTTTGAAAACCTAAAAAAATGATTTTGAACTGACTGTTGGTGCCAATAGTGTAACTAGTGGACATATACCTGTGCAGAGGCATCTCAGAATCAGCTGTATGGGTATCACCAAGTCAGTACTAATTTTGCCTCCAAATATTTAATAAGAGGTCCTGATTCTCTTTTACTGTAAAACAAACCCAGCTACAATACAGTCTATTACATTCACAACTGAAACTATATATAGTTTCTGAAGCTGAAACTATATATARTGCTGTATATAACAGATAAACTGCATTGTTGCTGACCTCTAACATTTCTACTGAAGTCAGAAGAAATTGCAGAAGTCTTTTCCTTTCAACTTTATTTTAAACAAAGACTAGAGATATTTTCTGCAATTTGCATCTAAAATGCTATATGATTGCCCCATTCTGATTCAATTTCCATGGACACAGTGGAAAAGAAGAAAACCTTCTATGTTAGTCAGTGTCTCAGCTGATGATAYGGTCCTACTCCCTCTGGCTCCTATTGTGAACTACGTAAATTATCCTGATATACTGTATGGGTGTACTTCAGAATGGTCATAATGTATTAAAACAATCTAAATGTATTAAAACAATTTCACACATGGTGGCCACTGTGCTTCACTTCCTGTTTGAATTTTCAGTATCCTAAAAGGAACAGCATCTTGATTTCTTCTCCTTCAGAAGAGGAAAAGCTCCAGAAAAAGGAAAATCTCCAACAGTTCCCCCAATGCAAGTCATATGACACATGTAATCCTCTCTGGGAGACCTACTGTCTTGTAAAAAGAAAATTTGCCCTTACAGATCAGTGACCAAGCAGTAATCCAGATAAGCACCTTTCCTTCACCTTTGACATTTCATATTCAAAGAAGCACTGCAAGAGTACATGTTAAGTAAGCTTAAAATAACTCCTGGCAGCTTGAAGTAAAAACCTGTCTTGACAGGTTCATCTGTCCCATACATTACAGCTACTGTTTTGGTCCATTCAAACAGACTGGACCAGCAGCTTTCACARACACTTGAGCCTTTGCACACTGGAATACAGATACAAGTTTAGCTACAGGAAATGAAAAGGATCCGATTTTTTTTCTACTCATTGGATTGACAGGGCTGATAGGCTACCTATGCTTATCCTGATGTTTCTCGTATCATAAATGCTGCAGCTATTGGTACCTAGGAGTGGCTCAGCCATGCATTTTGTTGAAGCTGGATGATAGTTTCTATGTGATGTTACTTATATGAAACAGTCCCATAAAAAATCCATAACAAGAGTCTATTTTTTGCCTCATTTTGTCACATATTTTCGCTATGTTACTGCCTGAGCCCATATTGTGTTAGTTACATCACACATTTCATGCACTAACCCACCATATTAATGAGATGCTATTCGAAGAAGAAAGAAAACCAAACATATCACACAATGTGTTTAATTTTCAAATGCTACTTGGACTTTAGTTATGTAGCCCAGTCATTCTTCTATCACCTCCATTTGCATAATGATCTCCTGAGTTCCAGACCTCACAATTTAATACTAGGAATCAACTGATAATGTTTTCTTATTTTACTGTTATCCACTGAGAAATTCCAGTAATGAGATATATTCTTAAGATTTAAGAAGGATTATTATATCAAACAGAATTAGAAAGATATATAATTAATTATAGGAGGCATTTTGTTCTACTGATATTTATCAGTAGAATAAATATCTACTGATATATGAGGGCAGACTTTTTTCTCTTTCTGATTAACTTTGCAGTTCTTATCTTTGTAAAATGAGCTTTCCTCTTCCTTAGAACATCTATTTTAGAACCCTTTTTCAGATGTATTAAAAACTCCTCTTTTCTGTCTGAATTTACAACAGAAAGTCTAAGCCGTTTGACTTACAGTTTGAATATTGACTGACAGTTCAAATATTTAAAGAGAATGATAATCAAAAATAGATACCTTACCAGACTGAACATCTTTAAAAATTAAATTTGATTTAATTTTTAGTCATCTGTTGTGATTTTAGGTTACCTTCCAATACCACACACTGCTACCATTGTATCTTACTCTCAGTGGCACAGTTTGACTCCCTTATTCTTATTTTAAACTTTTTGAGGTGAACTGTGACAATTAAAGCTGTTAGTTTGTGCTAGGAGGCTGGAGATCAAAACTGCTGGGGTGTGAGGATGGAGCTGTTTTGGAAAAGAAGAATGCTACATGACCAGCTGCCAGAAGTACCTTACAGGGATAGGATCAGAGACTGTGAATATGCCCCAGCAGATATTTGCCTTCTGAAAGAGAAGCTGTCAAACAGTTAGCCAGGTTGATTTATGTCTAACCATTTTAGTACTTACAGTAATTTGTTTACAGATTGACTGACATGCTTAAGGCACTAACCGGGGCTACAGCCTCTTAAAGTCATTGGATTACACTTGGACAGAATTTGCTTGTTCATGATATAAAAACTCTCTAACATCCTCCATGGAACCCAGGTAACACTTTGGGGTCCAGGGATCCCACTGGTTCGGAAGCTCCATTTTCTCCAAGTAGCTGCTATGGGCTATGACGGTGTTTCCAGAAGGAGGTTCCCCTTTCAGTCCTGTGCTTACTGCATCTGATGGTAAGATTGCCCTGAGATGCAGCCAGCTTTAGGACAAGTTCTGAACTTGTAAACATGACTGCTGCAGTTAGGCAGATCCCCAGGTTCCTAAAGCTGAATCTGTGCAGGTAAATTAATCTTGCAATTTTAAAAATCAGGAATCAGTGTTTCTGGTCAAAATGCTATGAACATTTTCCTGAATTTCATGACAAACTGAAATGTTCAAATAAATTTGTTTTTAAGCTTTCCAAATGTAAGAAATTTAGACAGAAAAGCACTGTCAGATTTCATTTCCCCTCAGATACTCATCTAGTTTTATAAACCAAAGAGAATACTGTGATTTGGACTCCTCTAAGCCTGTAATATATCAGTTGAGGAGGTTATAGCAATGCCTATTCAAGGCACAGGTGCATCTGTAATATTCTCCACAGTACCATGTGGAAAACAGAGTTAGGAATATGTTGAACTGTGCCTTAATTCCATCCAAGTAATGCACCTGTTTTTCCTGGCATATTGATATTTTGTGTTTGCATCTCAGCTAGACATGGAGAGGGGCCATGGTTCTGGTATGTATCAGGGATTTTGGGATGTAATGGCTTCACCTGTGTAGCCAGACCAAGGTTCATTCTGTTGCTACTTTGATTTCCTTGCTTATTTAATCTCTAAAAGAGATTACAAAACTGTATTATCTCTAAAAGAGATTACATAATTGACATATAAAAACATCCTGCAGATCAAACTATGGAAAAATATCTAGACCTCACCATGATTCAAGGCAGTAGAGCCAGGTTAGAGAAATGATTATGAGAAATTATTAATCAGTAGCCACAAGCCAAGGATTTTTAGTTATATATGTAACCCTATGCTTAGTCATCTTATTACACTCTGGGTATAGTTGTAACTAGAATGTGTATGTTTTGAAATTAAATCTAGCTGATTTTAGCTGGTGGTCAATATGAGAGAGTTCTTCCTCCAACTGTCCAAATCATCTGTGAAACTTCTTTCCACAGGATGCTGGAAATGTTTAAATACATTTTAAAAGCAGTTTGACAATTTTATGAAAGAAAGATATGCCAAGGATTACTGAATACCAGCTCAGAAGCCACAGCTCAAAGAGTGCTAAAGACAAATGGCCCTTACCAGGCTTGCCAAGGGGCTCCAAGCACAGCCCCTGCCCACGGGCCCAGGAGCCCGTTTAACCACAGCTGCGRGCCTTCTGTTTCTGCCTCAGCTCTGCTGTAGCAGTGCTCGTCTCCATCTCAGCCAGAACTGTGCCATGGCCCCCCTGACCTAAGCACTAACTTCCTGGCTTGACCTTGGACTTGTCATGTTACTGTGGACCTGCCCAGAAATCACTGGGTTGTGTCTGACTCTGGTTACCCTAAATAGGCCTGATCCTGATTTTGATCTGACCTGTGGATAAACTTCTTGGCTTGACCTCAGGCCTGTGTCATTGCCACAAACTTGCCTGATGATCTGGACTGTTGGCTGAACCAGGCCAAAACTCTGATTTTTGGGTCTGCCCTGCTAGCTTTGCTCAGACTGTGCCGAACAGGGTCCTGGCTAGGGAGGCCCCTGCCCTGCCAGCCATGGTATCATGGTTCCTGGCTCCTCGTCCTTTACGGAATAGCTGGCCCTTGATGATGCCAAGAAATACTGGATGTTGAAGATATATTAATGGCCTATAAATATATGTATATTGATATATATTAGTATATAACAAATCAATACTCTTCCCTGTACTTTTACTCTTCCTCAGCTGCCTTCTATTGGCTTGAAATGCATATATTCACAAAATAAGCATCTGCTGGAAGAACCCATAGCCTATAGAGCCTTCTTCCGGCCCCCTCATTTTGTTTAAATACATAATCAGAGAATCCCCATTAATTTTGAAGTGTTCTAATCATTTAAAATATCACAAAAGCTTTCCCTTTAGCATTTTAAATTATATAATTCTTCATTTTCCTTTCTTTTCTTCCCTCTCCCACTCTTCACTTAGGATGACACTTGTCGGATCAATATGACACAATAAGACACATCTAGAAACAATAAGACATATCCAGGCAAAACTGAAAATTAATTTAGAAAATCGATGTAATATGTGATGAAATCCAGAAATTTACTATCACGATTATTTATTAGTAAATAAATCCTAACTGCACTGGTTAGGACAGAACCTATACAGGATAAACTGGGGAAGATCTTGAACCACTTTGCAAGACATCAAAGTTTGCCTTAAGTTTTGTTTACCTATATACGAACAGGTATAGGAAAACACATGTATCATTCATCATGATTGCAGCTGTTTTAAACATTTTATCAAAGTATTTTGTATTTTGTATGTTTTAAATTATTTACAGGGTCAGTAGAAAATGTTTGTTTTCATCAACTCTATTGCTTTCACTTTGGTATCTTTTCCTTTTTTGTTCCTTTATTCTCCAAGTCCTTTAATAATGAAATGAAAATGAAAAAATGAGGGAGACGAGATATGGGAGAAATAAGGCCCATAGAATAGAGTTACCATCAAGTAAACAAAACATTTTTAGGGAAGGGATAATGCCAAATCATAAAAGACTATCCCCACATATCAAATACGAAGGAAAAAAATAAAACATTTTCCTTTTAATTAAATTAAAATGTTTTCCTTAAAAAAATTAGATCAAGCTATTACCTTTCCAGTAAAGTTTATCACACCCCAATGCAAACTACATGGCAGCTGTGTAACGTGATGGAGAGCCAGGAGATGGGTGAGTTGTATGACGGTAGCACACCAAAGATATGGAGCCAGCTGTCTGTGATCAGAGTAACCTCAACACGAGAACACATTTTCTGCAAATTATTGTACTGGCAGCTTTCTACCAAATTTTACAGATTTCCCAGACAGATTAAATATTAAATAAAAAGACTTAATTTGGCGTACAATATCCTCCCTATCGTTTGTCTATGACCCTAGTGCCTTTTCCACAAGCTTGAGTCTTTTTTTTTTTTTTTCACAGGACTGGTCTTATGTGGGCAGCTACTACTGTTTCCGTAAGAGATTTAAACAAATTCATTTGAAAGACAAAAACATCACTTAGTAATGAAGCCTAATGCGGTACCTTTATTCACCTTGGCAGGACCAAACTGCCTGCAGTTTGAGGGAGAGGAGGAAGAAGGAAGAAGGAAGAAGGAGTTTTCAGATGAATTTTTGATACTTTTTGAGACTAGCCTTTCTGTGAATGTAAGTTGTCATATTGTTAATGCTACAGATTTCTGTTTTCTGCTCCTTTCCTTACCAATACAAAAAATCTAATAATTTGTATTCTCTCTCTGGTACAAACCTAATTCAATTTGCAACCCTAGGAGAACCTAATTCTTTGTCAGAACTGAAACATAAAAGGATTCACTGAACTGCATCTGGGTTCGTCTGCTCTGTCTTCCTTGACTAGTCTCAGAATCCTTCTCACTGTCTGTGTGTGAACAATTCAGTCAAAGCTTTTGCTCCAAGGAATATGGCTTTTTTAACTCGGCATTTTATTTCTATGTATCTGTGCTTATCCATCTGCATAATGGTGTGCAATAGTGAATTAAGAAATACGCATTCCAGAGTGGATAGCAAACGGTAGGCAAATTTTAAAAAGTGCTTGTTTTAGAAGGGGAAAAACAACTGGCCTGCAATTAGACATTTAGAGCAGCTCTCCTCTTTATCTTATCTGCAAATGTTCAAACCAGTTTGCCTGTCTTTCTTTACTCAGTTTTGAGCCAGCAACTTCTCACGATAACGTGCTTGGGCTGGAAGAGCAAAGGGCAGTTCTAGAAGTGAACTCTCCCAGCACTGGCCTAGTGTGTGACACAGATCTGGGTCTATTTTACTCGACAGACCACCTTGTAATAACGGACCTTCTTCAGAACTTGTGCTTTAGGCAATAGATGGCGGTGTTGTACTAAAATCTTTGGCCGGCAAGGGACCGGGACTGACTGCGGAGTCCTGCGGATGGTACCTCGTGTCACTGGTGCAAGGAGWGGGCACCTCTTCCTCTGCCTGCTCCTCCCCTCCGTGCTCACACACCGCGACCTCTCCTCTCTGCCAGGGCTGGGGGCTGCCCTGACCCCTGCCAAGCTCACCACCTTCTGCAGTAGTTGCAGAGCATCAAGAGCTCTGCTCATCCCTTCTCCTCTCTCCTTTCCGTATTTTATTTGTTGGCCAATGATTAATAGCTCCATGCAAGTAATAATGAAAGAGAAAAGTTACTTGTGTGTGCTGCTGTAATTGAATAGCAGACAGATTAAATGCTGCATGGTGCTGAACTTCCTAATGAGAGCATTTACTCGAATTTGTTTCCCTCTATTCTGGTGTATTTTTTATGCTAGCAGAGAGACTCCATTAATCAATAGGTTTTACAGGGACTATGTATTTTAGCAGCAAATTGTCAGTTACAATTCCTTGCTGTTCAGTTTGTCCTCCAGCACTGTTTATTTCATTGTTCCCTATTAATCAAACTAGCAGAGGTGAGGACAGCTAAGAAAACTTATTTTGGATGCTTCTGCTCATCTGCTTGTTCTGTGATTTGTTAGTCTCCGCATCCCTCAGAGTCCTTTTGCATGTATTCAAGTGGATCTACATCACCCTWAGGGCTACTAGAAGAAAATGCTGATTTTTAATTTCTTCCGCACTGAAATCTCAATTTTTAGTTGCAACACTAAAAGCCAGTATTTTGCAGCATTTGAGCAGTTCTTTGCTCAGATGTTAACAAATTGAAGCTAACAGCCCCCTCAGAGGCAGGTCAGCCTTGTTTAACTTGGCAGTGAAAGTAATGAGGCATATATGTTAAGTGGCTTGCCCAAGGTCACACGCACAGCAGCTCTCTAGTAGAACAGGGACTCGGTTACAGACTCATCATCCCTCCATTTTCTGTTTCTTCTTGTCTTCTTTCCCTAGCTATGGTCACTAGACTCCTGGCAAAACTGATTTTTGAGTAAAATTACATCTTAAAAGATGCTGGCAGCATGCTGTTTCAAATCCCAACAATAAGTACAGTAACTTAGCAATAATGCTCATCAACTACATTTCCCAGATGAAAAGGCTACACTTTTTTGAATAAAATTTCTCCTATGGATCATGTTCAATGGTTTCTCTGGCTCTCTAGATGCTCTATTCCTTTTATTGACATTTAAATATTGTAAATCAATCTCTATGTTTCATTAGTGAAACASAGAGATAATTCCAATTCTGGAAATAGAATATTTGGAGCAAAACTTCTAAAGAATTTGGGCTTTCCTGAGTAACTTTCCAGAGGTTGTTAAATCCCAGATTTATTTAGCTAACAATAGAGTGGCCAAATAGAATTTTGAGTTCATCAAGGAGTCAGTAATTGTTCAGTGGTACTTTTCTACAGTTGTCATTCGTCTCATAACCTAGGGTACTGGCCTCACTGCCCGACAGCAGAGGAAATGGCTCACTGTAACAGTCCATTTGGAAATTGCTTTAAAGTAGCTTGTGAAGAATGTTGTTTGCTTTGCTGCAATGTTACTGCTCTCCAAATCAATCAGAAACGGATTGAACAAAGCTAACAGGTGGAAGGATTCAAATGCATGGCTAGGGAGGGAGGCTTGGAGCATCATGAGAAAGCACCATGCTGAAAGCAATCATCAGCCAAAGATTCAATGAACAAGAGTGTGTCAGTAATAGAGTGATGGAGAGAAAATATGTATCCACATATACCCATATGCATCTTTAAATATGTTGATGTTTGCATATCAGTATTTTCATATTCATAATATCACTCATACTTTAGCCCCTTTGTTTCCTAACTTTTTTCCACATTTGACCTCTGKCTTTGCTCTACAAAAGCAGGCCTACATGTGAAGCAATCAGTGCCACATGACTCTTCAATCTGTCACAAACTAGGCAGCATAAATATTTGTGATCAGCCAGAGATAAACAAAATTGTAAACATATTAATCAAAAGTGTTCAAGTATCTAATACAATTCAGATCAAGATCTTGCAGATAACACTGAAGCAGAAAGAAGCTATGTTTCATGAGTATATTAATCATTKCAAATTACTTGCTCATCTCCAAATGCCAGCCTGCAAAGCTACCAGTTTGGCTTCGTAAAGAAAATGTTAGAAATGTGTGAGTAAAAAAAACAAATAAAAAGGGCAAAAAAAGAACTTTGTGGAGTTACTGCTTTTTGGAAAAACCACTGTAAAATAGAATGACCAAAATGGTATGCATATGTGTGGGAGTTAAAATGGGTTTTGACAAGCATGTTGGAATAGAAAAGGAGAACAGAAGTGAAAACAAAAACACTAATAAATAACTGAATGGTGAAACTAGGAAGGATTTTCTAATGTCTGCTCTACTGAATTGCCTTTAAAAATGATCTTTAATGGAACACCAARGAAAATGGAAGGAGAAAGCAGAAGCTTACAGATCTTGGTGAAAAATAAAAAAAATAGTCTTTACCCTAAGCGTTCCCTCCAGCTAAGTGCTCCAGGGCAGTTGGCCGCACTGTAACTACCACTGTCTTTCACAATGGCCTGAGTGGTTATTCAGATTTGGACTATAAAAAAATCTTTAAACTACTCATTACCAGTACAACCAGCAGAAGCAAAGGAACTGGTTGAGCACAGTGGGTTCCCGTTTCTCTGCCTCTTCTTTGCTGTGGTGCTCAGTAACAGAGGCACATGRATAATATTTCAAGCACTACATACTATAGTACATACATGCAAAGTTCTTTTCCAACCCAGGGTTAGCTAAAGATAGGTTTATGTCCTGAGGAGCGCAGCTTGAAATTTATACKATGTAGTAGCAGTAGGGATATTAATCCACTTTTATCCCACTAAGTTCTTTGAAATRTAATGTTAAACATGTCCTGATTCTCCATACTTGCAGTAGGGCTATTCATTAAAAATTAAACAAATGTGTATGTTTTTCGGCTGGGCCTGAGGACTTTGAGAGATCAGAGCTTTGGAAAGGTGTTTTGCCATAGCTGAGTTAGAGGGTAAGAAAAATAAAAKGGATATAAAGTTGCAGAGTGGCATATCAGCTAAGGAGAAAAATGGAATTTTGCACAGTATATGTTCTGACAGGACCTGACAGCCTGAGCACAGTCGCAGTAATGTATGCAATTTCTTAGCCATATTCCGAAAGTGGCTTTCTGTGTTACTTGTATCAGGAATTATCTCAATTTATCCCACTCTAAAATAAATACCAATCTGTCCAATTAGCAAATTCCTCTTTGTGAAGAGTTTTGATAAACAGGAAGTACTTTGTGTTGGCAATAAAGGCTGCAGAATAATCACCCAGGAGATTTTCTGAAGGTCACATTGATTTAGTCATTTACCGCCAAATTGGACAAAGCAGAGATGATTGTTTTGTCAGCAACAGTCCTGCACTGGGATGAAATTCAGCTGTATGCAGAGGATCAGAATAAGACTTAAGCAATCAAATTTTGTTTGGAGGTGCTAAGTGAAACCTAAGTGAGGCAAAGGGATTGTGTGGCATTTTTATGGAATTCACAAAGATAGAACTTTTTCTTCGTTCATCTCCATTAACTGATGATGGCAGTATTAGAATGGCTAGGGATGGGAGAACTGCTACTTTGGGAAGAATGCAGAAACCAGAATTCACTGTCTAGCAGGAAAGAAATCTTTATGTTCATCTTACGATGCAATCAGTTGGTGTCCACTGATACTGGTGTCCATCAGTAAAGCCTCTTCACTTTGTGTCTAGAGACTTAGCTCCACCTCTTCTCTTTCCATTTAACATTTGAATCAGCCATTCCAAAGGAAAACTAGGTGTGGTTAGATGATGTGACACTAACCACAGACAGCCAAATCATTGAAAGTCAAACCCTGAGATTTGTTGAAGTATGAAATAGTATTTATTTAAGCCTCTTCACTATAACATTGGCTTTCTTATCATAGGGCATACTTCTCACTTAGCTAGATAAACAACTAATGAAAGACAGCCTGCGTACCCTACAGGTTCACTGGTACTCTGCAAAGCATGAGTGGTCCTTGTCACCTCCTTTTCTCCCCAGGGAAAATCTTTAGAAGTGCACTTTACACCCTATCCGTCTCTTACACTGCTTCACAAAATATAAAGAGATGCCGTGCTAATGTGAAACACCTTTCTTCAGGACAAAGAGTATTGCAGTATTCTGGAGAAGTCATGGTGTTTGGGTCTTTGCCTCTTAAAACACAGACAGGGAGTGACTGTTTCTGCAAAAGGCAGATTCCAAATTGTTCCATACAGGTATAAGGATGTGGCACTACAAACAAACAAACAAACAAACTAACAAACTAACTACCAAACTCACAGCATACAGATATCAGTTATGTAACTAAATTCAAGAGATAATATCTCAGTTTATGGAAGATTGTGGCCTTTCTCCTTGATTAATACTTTTGAGGTCTGCCAATTTCTGTCACTTATTGGTTCTTAGAGGAGAAAGCTGGCKTTATTTCCTCCCCAAAAGAATGCACACATGCAGAAATAAAGGAAGTGTGACGGACAGCACAGCACAGAACAGCTGCTTTCTCCCATTTCTGAGGTATGAATCTATACATTAATGTAAGATAAATAATAGGCAGTCTGGGATCAGTCCTTGCTGTGTAGCCCAGATAAYGACAACCGTGACTGCCATGCCTTTGTGGTCAAAACTGTGGCCAGGCAGTTCTGCAATTCAGTTTTAGCTATCACTGTTCAACTATATTCCATATAACATTCATTTACAAACATGCAAGAGGATGAAAACTGTATTCAGGRCAGAACAAACATCCTGTGTCAGTAGCAGTTGGCCGGTCTGCAAACAGCCTTTTTCATCACAGATCAAGTGTGCTTTTTATGTTCAAGTGCATGACTAGAAGCAAGGTAAAGGACAACTGACCCCAAAAGCTCTGGAGGTCTTTCACAGTTTATAAACACTCTAGATGCTTTTCTGATATTCTCTAATTTACAAAACTGCTCCGCAAGTCCACAAGTGAAAGGTGAACGCAGATGTGCACGTGGAACTATGATACAGGATTGCAAGTACTATTTCTGGCTTGACCCCAAACTTTACAAATCATTTGATCTGTGCTTCTGCCTTACACCCTCAGAATAGGATGTGCCTTTTCCAAAGTTTGTTTCTAATCAGAACTCAAGTATTTCTGAGCAAGCAATATTTATCAGTGTTCCAATCATGTCCTAATTCCTTGGAGTCTCAAGTCTAGTAGCGAGTGATTGAAATAATAAGATAGTGCAGATTACGCTGTTTTATATAAGAAGAGGGAGAAATTCAGGCCTTATGCAAGTGATCATAGTAACACCCTCAGAAAACATTGCATATTGCCAATGATAATGCATTTTACTAATAATAACTGAGGAGATGAGGGAACTGTCTCTCTTCGAAACAATATTAATTTTGTGGCAGAGCCAGCATTTTATCAAAGAATAGTGGCAGAAGTTGAAATTATCATCATAAATAACACTAAAGCAGAAATCAGTAAGCAATTTTAAAAAATGATACTTTTCCTTATTTTGCAAAATACCACTTATAAAATGTTAGTGCTCAATAGGCTCTCATTTGACTAATAAGTATGATTATCTTTGTTTTGTAAAWGGA
Organism: Nothoprocta perdicaria; assembly: GCF_003342845.1. Classification (NCBI taxonomy): domain Eukaryota; kingdom Metazoa; phylum Chordata; class Aves; order Tinamiformes; family Tinamidae; genus Nothoprocta; species Nothoprocta perdicaria. The sequence continues at coordinate 610,980 of NW_020454649.1, forward strand.
GAAACAAAACCCAGAGATTAAACCAAATCACAGAGCAAAGCTACTTCCTCTTGTGCTAAACACTGCCCATTGTGCTGCTGCTTGACTGTGAAARAGGCTCAGTGGCACAGAGATTCCTATGCAAAAAAAAAAATATGTGCAATTTGTAATTCATTGTGGAATTAACCTAACTTACTTCTGATTTCCAGATTAATTAACTTCTGGGAACAGCTCATAGTTCCTCTGCTAGAACCATTTGATTGTTGGACTCACCTTTGAAAGCATTTTTGCCAACTAAAATACCCAGAGAGATAAAAATTTGGTCTAAAACATACCAGAACAGATATATCTACTTCCCCAGTGAGTTTAGAGTATTCTGTTTCAGGAGCCAAGCCAGTGTGGTTTCAATGATTGAGTCTTCCTCCCTACCCTCGTATTCTACATGGAAACGGGCTTGGAACAACATCTCACAGTTCACAGAAACGTAACAACTCACTCAAAGACCAGCAAAGCTGCTCCTTTAAATACTTTTCTGAAGTTTTACCTCTGCTTTAGTACTTTACTGTTAGAAGTAGTATACGAAAAAGTGATATACGAGTGYCTGAATCACACTCCCTCAAGTTTGTCCTCTTTAAGTTATATAGCAACTCTTCAAGAAGAAAAAATCTTAATAAAAGATGTAATTATTAGAATGCATGATAATCCAAGAGAATAAATCCAATACAATGTAAATATGAGTGGAGAGGAATGAGTTAAAGTCTTACCTAGTATTATCATTTTTTTGCAGCTCCAATTCAAGATTTACTGTTCCCAGAGAATATGAACARTATTTGGCTCCCACATGTCCTTGAGAGAGAGGTATTTCATTGGTTAGTAGCCACGCTCTTCTTTTCCTCTTCTCTCCACAGTTCTTCATCGTATTTATGTGTACTGTTTCCCCTTTTTGATTTGGTTAGGACAGGATAAGTTCAGTTTCAAGAATTCCCAGCATATATTGGTATTTTAATTCAGGTTCTGGCACTGTCCTGAGAAGATGTAAGAACTATTTATGAAGTTTCAGGCTTGAGATATGAATCTGGCTTTTTCCCATTTCTAGGAGAATTCTTCAGGAATCTTGCCATTTGCTGTCAATGCTCCACTAAAATAATAGCACGCAATGAAGTAACTCTGCCTTCAAAGACTATTTATAGCCTTTGACCATTTGAAAGAATATATAAACTCTGTGAACTGAGAGAGTTTCATGATTTGTTTTCAGAAAAGCAGTGTATCAATACAGAATAAGTTAAACTTGGTTGAAAACCTGCTGTTAAGTTTTTTTCATATCAACAATCCTTCTAAAACTATCAAGGCTTATTTTTACATGTGATACTTCTTTTTTTGTTTTGTTTTGTAAAAACAACAATATTACTAACAAGGTTACTTATTGATGAAAATTAATAATTGAAATTAATATTGATGAAAATAAGGCTTTTATTCAGTTTAAATTAAGAAAATTTTTTAAAAAATCTAGAGCTACTGAAAACAACAAAAACACTCTTATTTTTGACTATAATAGATGGAGAGTCAAAGTTACTGAGTAGAGAAATCTGAAAGCATGTCTATATACCAAGAAGGCAAGAAGAACGAACGTAAAGAGAGCAACAAAAGCCAAAGATTCCAGACAGGTAGTGAAAGTGTGGTTCAAGCACATGAGGAGAATACTGTGGTGGTCAGCCAATAATGGCACTTGCTAGAAAAGGAAAACAATCTGGGAAAAATACATAGTGTGTTGAATCCGAAGGAAAACATAGTGAGTGGAGAGGCTTGGGAAAAATAACTCCACAAAATAAAGAAGTTCTTCTGATTCACCTTCCTTACATTTCTCTTGTCCAAAACAAAATAGCTTGTCTGCTTGTATTTAAATCACTGTTAAAATTCTTTTCATAACAAATGAATTGAAAAGTGTCACTGTTAAATGGCTAACAAAGCAAAAGTTTCAACARTCTAAAAGAATGAGTACTTCTACATTTTCAACATCTTTTCCCCATTTGTTTCTTCTGAAAGTATTTACAGATATTTACAGGAATTTTTTAAATGGAGGTTCTATGGTATCAAGACTCTATTTATTGCTCATTGAAAAATATCACCTAACTCTAGTCCTTTGCTTTGTATTCTAAAATCAGGTTGCAGAATKTCATCTGCCAGTATGTCTCACTCATTAAACATCATAGCAAAGAAAAGCCAAAGATGGCTGTATTTAATAATTACAACTAAGATTAAACAAATCTATATTTATTAAAAAGCAATGCAAAGCCAAAAGACAAGACAAAAATGGCTATAATTAGTAATTGCACCTTTCTAGGCTTAAACAAATTTCTATTTATTAAAAAGCAATGCAAACCACATTCACAAACAACAAAAGCAAGCAATGGTTTCACGTGTTCATAACATGCAGCTAAAAGAGACTGAATTGTGTCTAAAATATTCTGGTGCGTGTTTCTGAGGAGAATGCCATTGATTCCATTGGAGTTTGCTTAGCACTCTCTTCCCATTTTGATGTGTTTGACTATAATCTGTATGCCTAATTACCTGAAAAGGTGACAGTCACTGACAATCAACCAATGCAACACAGTTGGCTGAATTTTCCTACGTTGAAAATGCATCAGCGTCTTAATGAAAGCTCGTGGGAAAATCATGTATTCTTTTTTTTGCAAATATATTCTCCTTTTTTTCATGTATCCAATTTTAGTAAATAATGGATATGAAACCCTTACCTTTGAACAGCAGCCCTCCTTCTTTTAACCACAATGTCACTTCTTTTCTCCACCATGAAAATGGATCTCTTAAACAAGTCTGTGCTTGCTAGTGCAAAATCAAACTTAGATCAGAGCTTGAATTAGAAAATGTTGGCAAAAACATTACTCCTTGCATATGAAAATTGGCACTTCTGCTAGCTGCTAAGTTTCATTGGCAAGAATTAACTAAAATAAAGCTTGCACGCGTGACATATATCAACAAACAATGCAATATAATTGGAAATCGAAGCTATAGTAAGAATGTCCAGATTAGGCTGTTATAAAAAACACTATTCCAGCACAACCTTTGTAATTGCAGTGCTCCTATTATCCCAAGCATATCTGACTGATTAATTTCCATTAAATGAGGCATTAAAATCATTTTCTTATTTAATAGCTGAAACATATCTTGGAATTTAAACATAAACTTCTTGATGCTCATTAGTAAGCAAGCTTTTTGGATAATTTGTTAGCTGTTAAGTAGAAAGTTGGTAGATGAGAATTACTTAACTACATTTCTGTGGACAATGGGCAAAGTTCTAGATATTCATACATTCAAAAACTTGCTAATTAGTAAGCACTTAGATCTAGCATTTTAAAATATAAAAGATGACAATGTCCCATACAGTCAGTAAGTGTTATTATCCTCATTTCACAGAATGATCAAATGAAGGAGATAATATGAGAGCTAAACTTAACATGGTGAACTCAGCTGTCACATCTATATCTTTGGTTTCCCTGCTTAACCCAGCTTACTATGTTTTGATTGGTCAGCTGAGAATGAAACAGTCTGTCACTCAAATAAAAGCAGCTGAATTTCAGATCAACTAATGATCCATTCCATCAAAAAAAAAAAAAAATAAAAGAACATTGTTATCTCACATAGTAGGCTTGGATTCTCCACATGTTTCTACAATAAAGAACAAGCACTCTTAGCTAAGCAAAAGAAAGTAATTTATCATGTTATCAATGTCATCTTCTGATGAAGAAGACACAGTCTGACCCTCATTAGTATCCTCGCAAGCACACCTGTCTGCTCAACGGAAGTGCAGAAAATGTGAACCTTGATTAATAAAATTCCTGATTAAGGGCTGTGAATAAAATGAAATATTCACTCAATTTCTGTTTTTTTTTAAGCTGCTTCTAGAAATCCCCAAGATATCCTGCCAGTAGCCAGAGGAAGCTTACACTCTGGACGCCTTGAATAAAGCAGCTCTGTTTTAAAAGATACAACATTGTTTATATCCTTGTTTTGAAGCATAGCATATTTGTAAAGCAGGCAGAATCACAACCCAAATGTGGCTAATTAATGTTGTTTTTACATTGCCTTTCAGAAGTAGCATCACCCTTTTTCGCAGTGCCTGCAGAAAGGACCATTCTTTCATTTTAAAATGACAGGGAAAGTATCTGGTGACTCAAATGCTAGAGAAATCTGTTCTAAATATATCATATGGGAGTAGTGTACATTAGTCTGAGATGTGGGTGTATATGCCTCTTTCTCTCTCAACATTTTTAAATAGTCTGCACTTTTTTTTCTGGAATAACAGAGAAACTTCCACTAAATATCATTTGCAGCATTTTGTTTTATGGTAATATTTTTTAAGAGGGAAATTCTATTACTCCAGCTAATTAATGACTAAGCAAAGAAATACATTTCACACACTAATAAATACAAAGACTTGGATTCTCTCTCTCTCTCTCTCTTTTTTTTTTTTTTTTCCCCTAAAATGGCCATCTTGACTCATTTTCAACAAATAAAAATCTCAAGTTTGGTCTGTTCCAAAGATCTACTAAGAATTCTAATCTGTTTGGCACAGGTAACTCTTAAAGCTGTATATGGGTTCCAAGTTCCTTTCAACTTCACCTACACTTGCAAATTGGTGTTTCCCTCCAAAGCTACATATAGAAAACAGACTTCAGAAATCTTTACTTCCGAACAGCCATATAAGCAATACCTCATTGCAGTTTGGTGGAGGGCTGAAATCCCCCTATAATTATAACACTGGCAATTTTAAATGGTTGGATTTTGAGCATGTTTGCTTTAGTCTTAGAGTTCTTGATTTTCCACAGTTGGTTTAACTTTTCAGCTGTGGGTTGAGTGAAAACTAGTACTGGAAAATATGCCTAAAGAATGAAATTCAGTTGTACTGATGGTAGCCMCTGCCTTGTTCACATCATTTATTCACATTTAATCCTACGGCCTAGAAGCAGSTATTCATGATGTACATTTGGATTACAGTGGTCACTGAAATCCAGCTGATCAGCACTGTATAAAGCCAGCACAAAATTTTAAAATGTTACCTTCTGTGAAGAGCTTAAATTTCAAGTAATTGAGAGGTCTCTGTCTTAAGCTAAATGATTGTCTCAATTCATCTAAGAACTTATTTTTCAATTTCAAGTTTGACTTCTTAAAAAACAAGATGATACTTCCTCTGCAAGTATCATAAGGGCAAATTTTGCCCAGAAATTAACAGCCTAGAAGGACTCTTTTCCCTAATGGACACTTTCCCAGGCAAAAAGATCAAACTGTTAATTACATTAACTAATTCTTACAGATAGCTGGAACCTCCAAGCAAACAACAGCCTTAAGTGTGACTCCTTTGGAGTCATTTACTTGTCTTTAATGCTTTTGTTAAAGGTTACAGAAATCTCCAGGGCATAGCTCTTTCTCCTTCTTCGTTTTTTTTTTTTTTAAATGACAAGCTCAGTTTAGAGAATGAGCTGAAAGTGAAATGGAGGACTTATTCTGCACCTCCTTCTCAAATACTGAGTAGCACTGTATTTGGTGAGCACTGTTAGTGATGCATAATTCTTGAATTAAGTGCCACCTCAGCTAGGGACCTATTTCTCAGACTAGACATCTGCAAATATAAGTATTCCATTCACTTGTACAATACAAGAAGATGCCAGAGTACAGGTGTTGGCTATCCTAGACTTTACTGTCAAATTCCTAGCATTACTCTCCTTGTGAGCTTACTTAAAAGGAAGATGCTGGGCTCAAGTCTGACCTCTTTTATACCAGTAGTACCTGTTTGTGGATTTTCAACTGTGTAAAGCTATCAACAGAATTGTCTCTTGGTGTGTTTCAGTTATTAAGTATTCACTTCTGCCAAGAATATATTCTCGAACACGTCCTGTTATCAGTTATTTTTTAATAGTCAGGCTTTCTTCAGTATAATAAACCACATACTGACTTGGCACCAGCTAAGGGTTTCCTATTCACCAGTATTTGAAGGAGTTTCTTTCATTTATCACTTTTGACCATGAGTAATTTTATCAGTTAAGACTCAGTTCCCCAAAAACTCTAGTCCCTTAAATTGAGAGGTAGATCATTCTTTTTTCAGACAAAACCCTAAGGAAAGTTTAGTGCCTTGGACTAYGGACATGGAAGATATTCAGATTTCCCCTCCTCCAGAGGCGGAGAATCAGGCAGGACAGCCCAGGCTTCCATGGCCTTTCAGCTGCAACTTCTGTGGCTGGAAATCTTGGAGATCTGTAAGTCCAGATTTTGATCATCAAATCAAACAAATTTGAGAGTATGTATTTGAAAATGCTGTATGCCTTCTCTTATTTTTCATCTTTAAATTGGTAAAATTAGAGGCTATGAATTAAAATTAATTTGCACCCATTCCTTAGATAGTCCTTCATCAAATAAAACATTTTTAAAGCTGTATAGCTGTGTAAACCCATCTGAAAGGCACTGATATACTGACATGAGAACTAGAGACTTTCATGCTTCCTCACTGGGAACGGAGACATAMCAAGAATGACACACTATGGGTAATTTTCTCTCACTTGCCTCAATACACCATTACATTTGTATGAAACACATTTCCTAAAGAATCTTGTATTTCTCAGTTCTAACTTTTCTATTTATCATGCCATTCTAGAGCAAGGCAAAATTGTTTTTAAGTGATTTATTGAGGTAGCAACTCTGTGCAAGCAGTGGTCTTTACTTGAGCCAACACAAACATGTCACCCGCAAGTGCCTAGAAGGAGCTGTTGCCACGCAGCTCATTTAAACTGCATTTGCAGTTAGGTGTATCTATATAGTTACTGATCACTGCATCCTGATCTGTGAAGATATTGAGGCTCAGACCATAGGACCTTATTCTACGAATAATGAATAATTGGAAGATTAGGGAGAATGGAGTAGAGAAATTTCTTTTGCACATGCACTAAACGCCATTGCTGACATATTATCCCTAAGTCCCGTAGCCTGTACTGCATTCTGCCTGTCATCATTGATACTAATCTAGTCCTCCTCTTAGGTTCTCTTTAATATATCCTGGGTACTGTAAGTGAGCTCAGCAACAGGTGCACAGTTTCAGAGATTTATTGAACTGTGKTTTTTTTTTTTWAGTCATTTAAGACAAATAGAACAGTGTAGTTCTGGTGGCCATTTTAAGGTTACCAATATGGCCTAATATGGCCATTTTGATGGAGGAGGTGACAGAGAGTCATGCTAGATTTGAAAAAAATTGAAAAAAAAAAGAAAAAAATTCAAAAGCTGTTAATCATCTTGCTCTGTGGAATCTGAAAACTATTGGGAAAAAAAAAAAAAACTCCAACCAAGAACAACAAGAAAAAAAAAATCCCAAAAACTAAGTAATGGAGTTGCAATTTTATTTCTATAATAGCAATAGTTAATGAGAAAGCTTTCTGACTCCTTTGGGACAGTAAGATAAGAAGTATAGATAAAGTTAGGCAGGCTTTAATGCTCACACCTTGCATTTCCATAATTAGATAATTCAAAATGTAAGAGATGTTTTCATGACACATTACCTACCTTATTCTATTATTTGTATTTCAGAAGTCTTCATTAGCTATCCAAGGGAAAGTGCAGCTGAACATCCACAACAGGAAAGAACAGTACATTTTTTTTTCAGCCTACTTATGAACTAAGAAAAAAATTGTCCAGAAAGATAAATAATTAAATAGACCCATAGAGCTTTTATGAAAAAGAAAAAAACATAAATCAGGAAAATAAAACCCTGGTCTGGTTATTTATCTGCTATAAACCTGTGCTAACTTCCCTCTAGAACTGGGAGAACTCCTAAGTTCTCTCACTGGATCATAATCCTATTTAAATGCTTATGAGTTGAATTAAGGAGTTTGTTTCCAGGAATAGCTTGAGGTAACATACATTCTTTGCATAAAACCACAGTTCAAAAAGGCAGACTGAGGGCATAAACTGCCTCTCTTTGACAGAAAAAAAATGAATTTATCTATTGTCACTCAAGAACCTTGCATCAGAAACTGGACATGAACCTGAGTGCTATGATTCATTCTATTAATACTATAAAGAAAGGAATAAACATACAAGTAAAAACCATACAAGTAAAAGCCATGGTGTTACTTGAAGAAAACAGAATTTTGGGGGAAGTGATAGAAAAATAAAGTTCAGTGTAACATCAAGGACTCTGAGAAAACAAAAATGGTTTTCCATTTCTAAGTCAGTATCTTTTCTCTGCTGAGTGAATATGTAGAGTGAAAAATATGTGGACAAACGTGTGAGGATAGTTCAAACTCCACTTAATGGCTATAACAAACTAATTGGTATTGTTAAACAGTCCTAGCATAATATGTAACTTTTTTTCGCCTAGTATTTATGCTAGCTATACTTTATTACTCAAAATTTCTTAAATGTCTCAAAGTTGATTCTCAAATGGTTTGTTCTTTCCCCATTTATCTATGTTAACAATGCCACTGCTGTCAATTGGTACTGGGTGCATGGAGTAAGAAATATTTCCTATGCTGCCCAGCATGTTCCAAAGGTTATTGTTAAAAAGCCAACATTGATCCACTGTAATGGAATCTCAGATAATATTACCTTTGGATCAATGGTTGACATTTTAGTGACAATCACCAAACCCTAGTACACAGTTTAAGAAATATGTTGCCCCTGTTCTAGGCAAAGAATTATCTTAGACAATTTAGAAAGGTAGTTACTTCTAGATAACAAAAGATCTTTTGTCATAATTACTGCATGGACTTACAGTAGTGTTAATGCTACATGTAAGAGTGGCACTGTGTTTTACTGGTGCTTAGAACATCTTCAGTCTGCAGGAATGTGTTAGTAAAAGAGAAGAGTTTTGGAAGAAAGAAAACCTTAATGCTTTTAAGGAACTATAGCAGCTAAGGGAATCCTTCATTACTGAGATTAGAGCAAGATCTTAACAGGGAGCAAGTTGGCTTGCACCTGCTTGGACTCCTGTGTAACTTACTGCAACAATGTTAGTAACATTTACTGATGATGGGTATCAGAGATGAGAAATGAGCGAGGGAAGCATATTTCAAATTCATAAAGCAATTCTTGAACATCTGTACTGTGGTTATAGTTTAAAAGGAACTCATTGATTTAATGGACATTAATAATTATGTCATTGATGGTCTGAACAGCTAAAACAGGATGATAAGATCTTATGTATCAGTTTGGATTTACATAGAGGTCAAGGAAGGTTTAGTAAGACGAAGCAAAATGACGATGCATTAGAACATGTGTTGTTATTACTACTGCCAATGACGTTATCATAACCTGACAGTTCAGTCACCTGATTTGGTACAAAAATTGCATATTCTAAAAGTTTATTAAAGAACTTAGACCTTTTTATAGTATGCCTAGCTCAGCCATCTTGTAGTTCTAATGACTATGAAAAGAGTAAAGAGTAAAAGAGTAAGTAAAGAGTCTTTGTTATCCATTCAGTTACACATGCAAAGAATTTCATTGCACCTATACCATCGCATTGTCATAGCAGGAAAGCAAAAAAAATAAACAAAGAAAATAGCCATGGAACAACAACAACAACAACAACAACAACAACAACAAAAACCCTGCTATCCTATTGTCATGTCTTATGGTCGTAATACACCTCTCAATTTAACCAATATTCTAAAAGCACAAATGTGATTTTAAGGATGTGTAGTTTAGAGATTGTTATTTGCTAGAACAACAGCAGTTTTTAGAATAAAAAATCAAAACACCAGGAAGGACTGAAACATTACCAAGCAGCAAATTTAAAGTGCTGAAGAGTGTCAGTGATTTTTTTTTCTATTTTTCTATAGATTAATTTTCACTACTGGTAATGGCAATCATACTGCCTTATGTTCATCCAGTTAACTGACCTCATGTGAGACAGGAACCCATCGTTAGTGCCTTGTTTTGTCAGAGCTGGTTGTAAAATATTCTGCATGGTTCAACTATTATCTAGACTAGAAAACAGAATACAAAGCATTTGTTCTGTTAGAAATCAGCGCTGACACAAGGGAATGGATTTAAAATAAAGGTTTAAAATGTAATGCTTGAGCCTCCTTCTGAAGTTATGCTCTCCGATAAGATATGACACTGATGTTTCCTATTATTGACTGAGGAAGAATTTCYAGTAACAGACTCATTTTGACAACATTAATTCAACGTGAAAACCAAGCCCATGGCTCTGTCTGGAGGGATCTTTCTGCTGTTTTGGGAGATGAGCACCAGACTGAGAAGGTTAAAGTGTATGTAAACGTACTCATCAAGCTGACCTGGATGGTCTGCCTTGCTAATTCTGCCATTGCTTCAAAAGACTGAAACAGTTAGTCTCACAAAATCTGGAAAAACYCTGTACACAGAGGGGAATTTCTATATTCTAAATATAGAAAAACTGGACGCAGCACTGCAAGTGTGTCCTACAAGTCATTTTCTTGATGAAAGATGGTTGAAAGGTCAGTACAAGGTTATTAGATATATTCCTTTCCCATCATTTTTCAGTGGATGGAGGAATTTTTCTCATTGTCCTTCAAAAATATTCCTGATCCTAAGAATTGAAAATGTTAACCATGGTATTAATTTTGATCTAAAGTCATCAAGACTCCTTCCTACAGAGGAAAATATTAACTTTGGTGTACTCTAGAGCCTCTTTCCAACCCCATTCAGTTTCACGGGCCTTGTTGATCAAAACATTCCCCTAGTGATACAAAGAGGAAGAAATGCTATGGCATGGCTGGATCTGATGTTATCAAGTGCTTTGAAGAGGAAGGCCAGTGCCTTAAAAGAACTGACAGAGCATACAGATTGAGCTTTAAGGATTTCTGGTGACTCAGGGTAGCTGTTGGTCTCTCTGAACTAGCAGTAAAGCTAGCAGTATTAAAGTCTTGTGTTCTATCCCCCTTCATTTATACACTGACAGGATAATACATTGGCATTGGAAAGCATATGCTGCTCAAATCACATATGTATGAGATGCACTTCTATGAGCCTTTTCACAGAGAAGAAGCATAGGCTACTACTCAATGCACAAAGCAGCATAAGGAGATCTATGTTTTATTTCAGCTYTGTCACTCCCTTGTTACATTCTCTGACCTTGAGCAGATCATTTTAACTTTTTTTCCACTGATATTTAGCATCTCAAAGCACAGTAAGATTCTTGTAAGAAAGGAGACAAAATAAGCATACAGTATTACTTCTCTTTGTGGAAAAAAATCACGTCTGATATGAAGAATTTCTAATGGGTWGTAAAAGTAGCGTGGTAGGAATTTACACCTTGCTGGATGACTCATTTCAGATATGGAAGATTTCTTCTTTTTTATAGGAAAAAAATGAACAAAAAAAAATACAAAATAAAACTGAAAAATAATATAGAACCAAAAATCCTCAGCCCATGGTTTCCACTACTTGAGCTCTAGAACATAAAAGATTCTAAACATTCTGTTTATCAGAGCTTCTCAAATGGAATAATTTAAGGGAAAAACAAACAGCAATTGTATGACTGTAAAGAGAAATTAGCATTTTGCTCAAAAGGAATGGCAATTAGCAATGATGACATTGTGATTTATACTAATTGAGATTAAGTCAGACAAAATGGCAACATTAGTAATCATTTGAAGTACTGTATTACTCATTACACTGTGCTTTGTAAACATCTCTCTTGAAATTAAAAAGTAATTAGTAGCATTTTAGTCATTTAATTCACTATAATTAGGATTTTAGGGAAACTACAGCCCTGCTGTTGGAAGCCTTCAAGATTTTGAATTGAGGGAATTTTTTTCAGATCAGCTTTTAGTAGTGGCTCATTTTCTATGTTTCTCTAGTCCACAAAGGCAAATTGTATCACTAGAAGTAATAGGTAGGTATTTATTAGAATTGATTAGGYCTGGAGCTGACCTACCTATCCATCTTAATGTAATGAGGTGAACTGTCTGGTTTAGAGAGATGGTAATAAGATTACAGAGCCAATCTAGATCCCAATTTCCGAGTCAGTATGGATAATAAAAAGGGAAAGTTTTTACTTCCAAGGGGAAGTAAGTATATCCTGTGTGAAGCACACTGTTACCTGAGCAGGCCATGGGGCCTAAAATTGTCTCACTACAAAATACACAATAAAAGAGGACACCCACATCCTATATACACAAAGTGCTTTAAAAAAGCAAGTCAAAATCTCTGAGGGCTAAGTGTGTCTGCAGAACTAGCCTTCTGAATGATACACTGATATGCTGGCAGAATATCCAGCCTACTCAAAATTCACACAATATATGTAAAAGAGGTGTGATGCTAATATATCCTCTTAATCTCCAGAGAAATCCTCTATATTGTACTTAAAGATAGTGCACTCATAAACTTTCAAAAGTAAGGAAAAAACATTCCTAGTTTGGCTCTGACTTTGTCACATTATCCACCTACTGACACACAAACCTGAAGCAATTCTGAGCTTCTACCAAAATCTCTGTCAACATTTATACAGCATTTTGAGTAAACATATTCACAGCTGAAGTTGTTTGAACTCACACTGCGGGGCTACAAGCTCAGCAAGAGGCTTGAAGGTAAATTTTGGAGAATGTTGTAGTACAAGAGCCATTACTACCCACGTTTATCTTGGATTTTGCAGATTATCTCTTATTTGCACCCAACAGAACATGTCAGGAACGTTCTTGGAAGGGTCTTTGGTCCTCTGACTACAATGGCAAATGAGGTTTATGGAGCATGTATAATTAGTAGCATACCATGATACAGGTAAGGTACAAAGATAAATTTCAGAAAAACAATCCTCAATTCTCTGGCTCCTTCCCCTTCTTACCTGGTGAGAGCTCCAGTCCTCTAACCACTCCTACCGAAAACAGTTAGAAAAGACTTTGGGGCATCTCAGGCTCATGACTGATTGTTTTCATCAAGCATGTCTGTTATTAGGACATATTCAGCCTCTTCAAACAAAAAGTGGCTTAGGAATCACTCTTTGGGAAGCATGGACTTACAGAAGGTTTATAAAGGCATACCGTAAGCAAGGCTTTCGTCCCAACATGAACTCGCAGCAAGTTCCTAATATCACACCAATATAGCCTACTATAACTTTCTCCCCGCTATTGTCTTAGATCAACCTGTGCAAAGTAATGGTCTCTCTTAGCCACAGGTAAAAACTTGGCAGATTTGAAACCTGTTTAATTCTAATGCACAGAAACAACCCAATCTATGTATGAGAGAAAACTGGAAAAGAGAGAAAGATTAGTTTACTAACAGCCCGGTGCCTGGAGCGCTACTGCAGAGAAGAGGAACACTTTGTAAGGAATTCAAAGCAGGACCTTGAAATTTGAGTGTCAAACACTGAACTGAGAGTGTACGGTTTAAGGAGACAAATGTTTCATTTTTTTCAGTCTCTCCTTTAGAGTTATTTCAGACACATTAAATAATTAAGCATTACTGGGGCAAGAAAATGACTCACTACTATGAGTCATTCACATAYGAAAGGAGATGAGTTCTCAATTTGAAGTTGGGGCTTTAACTCCACTTCATGAGTGAATGTCTGAACAACAAACCTGTTGTCTAATAGGGCTGGAGTTTGATCTTTCCCATTAGAAATTATATTAGAGTTTTAGATCAGTAGATTTTCTTTCTAGCAAAAGCAATTTATTTATATTTGAGTCAAAACTGGAACCAGCTAAACTGAAAAGACACTGTGATCTGGATATATAATAAATTACATAAGGAAAAGCTAATTGTGAGAAAGAAAAAAGAAGCTGAAATTAAAACACTGTCCATCCCCTACATACTTCTTCAGAATGAAGATGCAGCTCCATTATTTTCATTATAAAATAATTGCAATAATGGAACCACAGAAGTTACTGTTTACTCCTTTTTATTTCTAAAATGAAGAAAGTGCTTGAAACACTGATATAAAGTAGCATAATAACATTTAAATATATAATTACTTAACGATGTACTTCAATTTCTTTTAAAAGTACCCAAAGCATCATGTTAAGTGCCTCTTACATAAGTAAACATACAAATTACAAAATGAGATCTTTTGTTTTTGCACAGATTGAGTAGGGTAAAGGAATGGCACTATATGGTAAGACTGGAGGGGTGAAAAGTTTATGCCAAAGCAAGAAGTGTCAATTTTGACTTTGGAACAGATTTTAGCACCAGAATTTTTTACTATTTGAGGCTGTGGAACTGAAGCACTGGCAAGGAGAATAAATTATTTATTGCAGGAATCCAAATTCCTTTTCTCTTTGCCAACTGCATTGTTGTCCATATTGAATTAAATATTCATTGCTTTCAAGTGAAAAGTCATCTAGAAATATCACTAGCAGTGATCTACTTTTTACTATCCTTTTTATAGAATTTTAGGTCTTTCTGGACAAATCTCAAGGGTTCTGTTCCATCTTTCTCAATATCCATGCCTTCCCTATGCAATCATCTCCTGATTTTCTTTTTTTCTTAGCTAGCTGCCTCCTCAGTGCATTTTAGTTACGGAACAGAGTGGAAGAAAGGGGTCCATCTATGTGACTCCCTACRGCTGTGTTCACTAACACAAAGCCTTGCTATTTACGTTTTAGACACAATATCCTTTTATATTTCTATTATTTGTTTACTTTTTATTGACAAGTCTTTCATTCTGACTTCCATTCTTTGAACTTTTATGAAAGACGTGCAAAACCTGTAAAAGTTTGCTATTATGCGTAGTAAGTTAACAATCATCCCACATAGTTGCAACCAACTTTGGAATGAAGATGGATGAATGGATGAAATCTCTTTCTATGTTAATGTGTGTCTGATCCATCTGTGAGAATGTGCCTTTCTTTACCTAACAGACTTTGCACAAAGACACTGTGCAAGGAAGACAAAGGCTTTATGATCCATCAGGGTCATTCCTCAGGATAAAGCATTTGGTACCTAGCATATTGATAAGGATCAGAATTAATGAATGCTGGCATGTCACTTTAATTGACATGGCTTGTTTCTGTAATCGCCAGTGATTCTACTGTCCCGATTGCTCTGCTACTTCCTCAAGCTCCATTAAAATACTTTATTTCTGCTTCACAGGTGATTTCTTTCATCTTTTTTCTTCTACTGCTAAAGACAGTAGCCATTTGCAACTTAACATGTAAATAATGAATACAGAGGAGGATGGGACCAGGCTCACTCAGGGCTTTAATGTTCCTCACATCAAACTGTTTCCTTCATGAAAGCACTGCTCTCTTGTAATTGTCAATACATCAGTTCACCAAGGGTTCAATTTTTCTCCAGTAATTACAGGTAAAAGTGCTAAATCCATTTAGTCAAATATGGACAGGCACAGAAGACTAATAAATACACAGGTTGGAGGTAGTATTGGAGACTCCAGGGTAATACTGCAGCTCAATAGAAAAATATGAGGGTAGGGTAYTGTGAATATTTCTCCACCAAAATATTGTGTTAACTAGAAAAAGGAAATGAATAGATGGTATGTAATAAGAATTTTGTAAAGGATACTTTTGTATACTAATCTACTCCCTACATGCAAAATTCCCCTTCTCTTAAAGGAGTTCTTTRTATCACTTCTGTCTTCTCTGACGCAAAGAGGGCTAGACATGCTTCCTAAATCAGACACATTTCTAGGTTAGTCATTGTGCTTTGCTTCCATCTAGGAAAAGTGTATGTTATCCATATTCCAGTCTGTGCACTGACTGGAAACTGTTCCAGTTTCTTTTGGCTTGAAGTGAACAAGGCTCCCTGAGCAACAATTATTAGAAAGAGGCTGAATGATGCTACCCCAAAATTGCTTCTGCAGTTTTAACTTCTCTTCTAATGTAAAATGTTCATGGTTTAGACATGTACTGTTACACAGTCATCATTCGTCACTTAATTACTAGCTGCTTTCAGGAATAAAGTTATGTCTGTGCACAATGCGAATAATAAGTAGCTTGACTTTTTAAAATAAAATATAAATGATGCCAAGTAATCTTCATCAGTAGTCCTGCAACTATTTTATAAAAAGTCTTTCCTATTTTTTTTCTTGGTGAAACTGAGGCACAGACTTGCAAAATTAATTCCTAAGATTGTTACGCATTATCAGAGGCGGAGTCCATAACAGAATCTTTCTCATGTTCAAGGTCAGTGCTTCACTCACCAAGGCTTAGGTAACAGTAAAATATTTACATTTTCCTCAAAAACTTTGTTCAAAATAGAAGTATATGTATAAATAACTTTGTTAAGAACATAAAACACCGCTAACTTCCAAATTCCCTTCCTATTCCCCATAGTCAGTGATAGTAGCACCRCAGTCATTCATTTTACATTAAGTACTATATGGTTTTGATAGTGGAATTAATTTCAAGGAAGCCTAATCCCTTAACAAGCTAGGAATCTGAAAGCAAATGAATATTTAATGACAGTCAGGATCAGAGCAGAAGAAAACTCTTCTGCTTTTCATAGACRAGAAACTCCTCAATTTTACAATCCTTAATCTTAGTCCACCTAAGCTTTTTCATCCAGTCTGTACTAATCATAGAACTGATCACTGAAAGCAACCTAAAGCAGGTATAATTTAGTCTTCTGGTGTTATTGCCTTCCACCAAGTTTCTTTAAAATATGCATAAGTAAAAACAGAGGAGCTCATTTTTCATTAATTTAGTAACTGATGATGGTACAAAGCCCTTGAAGGCTAGTTAGGTTAAGCAGGGTTAAGCACAGATAGAAGCAAAGAGTTGTAGGGTTGAGAATGTAACTGAAGGTGTCACAAGGTATCCAGAGTCTTGTGGAGATACAGTTAATAGGAAAAGGGGAGAAAGGAAAGGAAAGGAAAGGAAAGGAAAGGGAAAGGGAAAGGGAAAGGGAAAGGGAAA
>NW_020454649.1:627908-787270 GCF_003342845.1 Nothoprocta perdicaria
AAGGAAAGGGAAAAATTGAACTTGTAGATTATGTCAGAGAAAGTAAAAGGAAAAGATAAGGCACAAATTCTTAAACTATGTATGTGATCAAAATAATGTCACAGGAGGTATATCTGAAGAAACAGAGTTTCAGAAACACACTGGTAAGAAGTAGTAATGAATTATTTCTTTGAAGCCAGAGATTAAGGAGAATAAATGCAAAGAAAAACTCTTGCCCACAGGGACTCTATACACAAACAATTTCAGTGGAATGCAGTGGCAGAAACTATAAATAAAAATGGCTACAGAAAACTTAAAGTATGGTATTAATATTCTAAATAGTATAACTTCTTCACACTTAATAGAACTATATTTTTGGTTAAACCAGCAAAATAAGAACTGCTTCCTGGAAGAAATGAAAAGAATGAAAGACTATTAAAACAATCTCCAAAAGCAAAAAAGTAGATGAGATCCTGAAGTTTTACTTAGTCTGAGACAGTGGGAGGGAAGTACATAGGTTGGCTGTCAATGATTGAAAAGCTTTATGAATGACTAAAAATAACATCCTTGATTTGAAAGATAATTGAAAACYGGTAGTCCTGAGATTAGGGCCAAAGAACATCGGCTCTCTGARGCTTACATCAGCTTTGTATTGGCAAGATCCCTATGTAGAAAGTGTGCATTTAACARTTAAGGTAAACAGACTGTGGCTTTTCTCCCAAATGCCTTTATTCCGATGAATATTACTTCACTTTGTGAAACTTACTCAGCTCTAAAGTAGTCTTTTCATTAGTGGATGTAGTTTTTCAAAGCAGCTGTAGAGTAGCTCTTTGCACAAGCTGAAATGAACTCAAGTCTTTGGGTCCAGTAAAAATCCTATCTCAAGAAAGTGAAGTGGGAATTCTTCAATACAAAGTTAAAGACCTAAGCTATATGCACCTTAAAAAACTTATGTACCCTAAAAAAGGAATAAAAGASTCAAAGTTATATCATTAACTGTGACATCTTACTATGGGGATGCTGAAGAAAGATGTAAACCAGTGAGAACAAAAGAGTCTAGGAGACTGCAAGTCTAGGAGTAAAAGGAGGGTGCTAGGTTATTACAGGAGGGTTAGTGACACAGTATGCACTGGAGAAGAGGACTAACTTTAGAAAGAAAAGCTGAGCAAGAGGAAGCTATTTAGCTGGTAATGGGTTGGAGTGGCAACTTGAGGCAATTCATAATTTGAAATTGGTGGAAAGAGGGAGAACATCTGGAGAAAATATAAAAGAGCACAAATAGCGAGCACCTGGTTGGCACAGGCAATGCCTTCCTCATAAGAGATGATATTCCACTGTGAGTGCTCAGTTTCTCTTTTCTCAACCACTTATCAACCGAAGTGTTGCACTGGCAAAGACAGCGAGGGCCTCTTTTCAAACTTGTYATGTCTCGGAGCTCAGCAGCTATGAGACAATGCAGAATGTTCTGTTGCTGTTGTAAAGTCACAGCAGGTCAGAGAATCTGATGGTTTTATTTCCATAACTGGCCCTACAGGAAGGTAAATAGTGCATCAGCTGCTCAAGGATGTGCTGGGCTTCTTGCATGTTTTTTCTTATGCTATATTGATTAAAACAGTAGGAACAGCCTCCTAGCACAGCCCCTTCAGTCAACTGCTCAGACAACCTTGTAATGACTTGAAATGTATAAAGCACTCACTAAGAAAACAGATGCTATAGAGGGCAATTGAAAATAAATTGTATACTTTTAAAATATATTTTCCATCTCTATTCTATTTATTTACCTGTATGTCCTATCCTAAGACATTGTGTAATGCAGCTGGTATGAATACGTGACTAAGTAGCAAAAACAAATTYGGTGCTTGCCTTTTTTCTTCTTTTGAATCTTCATGCAAATAAAGGTATTTCTGAAGCAAATAAATCAGTGCTATTATGCTTCAAGGTAAGATTTGTTGTTATTTATTTACTCCTCTGGCAGCCTGAGACAGACCTCTCAGGACAGCTCCTTGAAGGCAGACAAAAGACCTAAACTAAGCAAAGAAGTCACTTCCATCTCTATTACTTCACTATGATCAAACAAGCACAGATATCAAAAAAAGGGTGCTCATGAAGACCATGGAAAGACTTTCAAACAGAAGTAAATACATCATAGAAAGAGCACTGACACTTTTCATAAACTACATCTTTTCTTAAAAGAACTTCTAAAGGAAAAAACATCAACCTTCTGAACTTCTTGAGCATACTTCTAAACACTGAACAGTTTTCTTAAGTACAAAATACAGTTGTTTGTAAGCTTTTTTTTTTTTTCCCGCTAGCTGAGAGGGATTACCTTATCCTTCTCCCTAGGGTCCCATTTCTTGTTCCCTTTTTCTGTGTCACCTTTGATTTATCACCTCCTAAASTTGGAGAAGAATGGAATGCAGTTCCTGAGGCCAGAATCAATATATCTTTCATGCTGAGTGACAACAGAGTTAACTTTGGGGAACATGCATTATCAAAAATATTTGTCTCAGAATGGTTTGCTTACTGCAAAGTACATATTCCACCTCAAAATGAGCACTGCTAAATGCATGGAAAAAATATACTAAAAATGTGTATACAATAACAAAACAATCTGAAAGAAAAAGAAAASTAGAGAGATTTTAAGAAACTTGTAGTACAGCAGCAAATTAGTGTGGGGTTGTTCTTAGGAAAAGTTTTCAATTTGGGTTTTTTTTTTTGTATCTGAAGTTTATGAGAATCATAAATCTGTTTTTGGATGAAAGCATTATAGCCCTCAATGTGGTAAAAGTATAGCAGTTAAAAGGTGCAAAATTCCTCTTCCCTGATTTTCATCCGATGWCTGACAATAACATGCTCCTCCCTGCCAACCCCTGCACAGGCACATTAGCAGTAACATCAAGATTAAATACCCCTACCTCTAGCATGCATACTGCTCTGATAAAGTCTTCTCTTATCTTCATGCTTTCCCCAAAATAGAAGCCATTGCATCATTTAAATTTCTTCTCTAACTTTCTTTTTTTTTCTGAATAATGCCACCTGTCTAGAGATCCTATGTGTTCCATTGTCCTGTTATCTTTTCCACATTCAATACACTGTGGAAGCTCTTTGTAAGGAGACCTGTTCTCCCTGGATCATATCTGAGTCAGACTGCAGACTCAGTTCTTCTGTCACGGACATGAACTCTTATTTTTACAAGCTTCTTGTTTTGTCCATCCAATTTTTACAAATGGAGTCAAACAAAGCTATTCCAGTTTTGTTCCTCTTCCTCTCATCTTTTTCTGTGGTTTCCTTCCCTTCTCCACTTCCACATTGCAAGAATTTCAGAATACTAGTCTTTTTTTTTTTTTTACTGGAAGGTCCTACTGAATAATAAAAAGGGAAGTAGAAGCATGTGCTCCTTACACTACTGAGAATATATATTATGTATTCTATGTATTCTAATTTCTTCTCCACAGAGCTAGGCAGAAAGTAAGACTGAGATAAATTTCAATATAAASTCTCAGTGGATTCACTTGCCAGAATGTATGCATGTATGTGCATATATATGTACACATTTCCCACACATTCCTGCCTAGATGTAGTTGTAAAAGTGGAATACCAATCCATGTGCTAGCTTCGAAAACACAGAGATTTCACAGACAACTTAGTATCTTAACATTCTCATGGAGGTGAACCATTATGATGAATACTTAGAGAAGGATCCTGTTACAGCAGTGACTCATGAAGAGCTAAAGTAATGGTTGTGTTAGCTTCTCCATGTGAACTCCTATACCATTTGACAAGCATGGAGAGAGCTGAAGACATTCCAATGTTAATGGACAGACAGAAGCACAGAACCAAATGAAGTTACAAAGGCATCTTTTTATTCCTGAAATTTTGTGTCTTCTAGGCATTCTGAATAAGCTCTTTGAATGCAAAAGTCTCTTAACAGGTTGAACATCAGCGCACAATATTCACAAATCTCCCTGTTGTTCTATAAAGCCTGCACTCACTAAAATGAATTCTGCATGAATGATGAAAACAAATCAAGCAAAAAAACAAGTCCTGATACACAACCAGCAGAAAAAGTCACTATTTTCATTTCTCAAGCAGAACATCTAAAGCATCTTAATAAAAAACCTCATAAAATGTGTTGTCTATAAAACTTAAAAGCACTACACAAGGAGACTTTCTTAAGAATAAAGGATTTTAATAGGCAAGATTTTTCAAACTGCTCACACTGACTATCTTCTAACTCAAACTATTGCAAATCATTCTAACCTGCAACTACTCTCATGTTCCAAGGGGCACAGTRTCCCTTCTCAACCACCTGGCTATATTATATTTGTTACAGAGCAAAGGCAAATTTATGATAAATAACAGGCTAAGAGTGGTCAGAAACCTTAACTCATAACTTGATTTGTATGGGTGACAGTGATCCTTTAAAAGCCTTGAAGACAAAGTCAAGTTCTTCAATAGTATTTACTTTTCAATCCAAAACCCAAAAATGCATGAACACAGTAAATTGTGTTTATTCAGGTATTCACATATAATAAAAACTTGTTTATTGAAAAAAAAGAGTGAAATGTGGTAAAAAATGTGCTTTACTTAATGACTTTAGTTCTTAATGTGAAATTCAATATGATAAATGTCTTAAAAGATTGGCAGCTTGGGGCTGAAATGTCAGGAATTTATTTATTTTTTATTTTTTTATTTTTTTTCAGTGCCCTTGACTCCATCATGAAATCTTATCCTTAGAGTATGGATAAAAATAAGGATCACAGCTGTCACATAATTTGCAACTGGTTCTACACTTTGGCTATGTTTTACTATAAACAAAGACTGATAGATATAACTCTTCAAATTAACTTTATGCCACATGTTCAAGCACCATGACAGAATCCAGAAAAAAAAAAAATCTCCCAAATGTATAGAGCTCACAAGTTAGTCTTTCTCTGAAGGACTGAGTGTTCGTTACGGTTGTTACTACTATGGAATAGGATATGGAAACAGATGACATAGCTGGTGCTTTGTTGCTAGCTTATTGCTTCAAAGTCTAAATCTAAGAGATAACAGACAAACACCACATGCTCATGACATCAAAAAGACCAGAAATACACTCATCCCAATTAGATTTTATACCAGTCAAAAGAACAACTGTCCATGAACAACAGCTGGTTTTCCTTTGGAAATATACTCTGTTAATCTAGAGCCAGAAATCAATGTCAGGTTTAAAACAATAGCAACTTGATTATTATGTTAGCACCATCAAATATTAGCATTCATCAGAAGGAACCTCTAATTCTGCCTTTCATTTTGAATCTTAACACTGGTAGACTTTTTAGTGTATTTAATAAATAGCGTGAAAAATATTAAATATGTTAATTCTTTTTAGTGAAGAAAATTCTGGATCATACTGATGTTTCTTGTTTTTTTAAGGGCCCTGAAAGGAAGGTTCCAAACAAAATGTACTGATTTCTGAAAAGAATGGCTTGTAATCCAAAAAATGAATTTTAATCTGAATCTGGATTAAATGTCTCAMTAAAATTCAATATAGTGTTATTAAAACCTCTGATCAACATTTTGACAATAAATGCTGTTACAATGGGAATAGGGAAATAGACAGGCTGACTTTTCCAAGCCTAGATTCCGATGTATTTTAACCCAACATGGAAAAAGGTTAGAGATATTATAAGATCCTGGCAGGTGTTTTGAAATAAGCATGGTCTTCCAAAGAATGCAAACACATTTTTATGAAACTGAAGTCAATGAAAAAAATTAAAAATAACCCAAACAACATAATAAAATATGATATGTATGGCATCACAAAAGATAAAGTCCTTGAAAAAAAAAGAATTTTCAAAACAGTCATTTAWTTTTTAATCATTTAGTATATAAAACAAAAGAATACTCAATCTCAGCKTGGACAACAGCTCTAAGAAACATTTTTGCATTTTTCTGGCTATATCTATACTGTTCTCGTGATCTGCTTCAGGGAATGATTGCTGTTTCCCCTAGCCAATTAATCTGCAACAGCGTGCATCCAGGCTGTTCATAGCTAGCCCCTTCTAAAATTGATTTGCTACATCCACACTACATAGTGCTTGGAGTAATCCCTGGCTGAGAACATATTCCGGGAGCTAGTGTGCCTACTTATCCAAAGAGCCTTTAGCATGCCACACTTACCATCTGTCTTCCCTCACGTGCCACATGCCCGCACTACCAAGCCTTCAAAACTGCCATACAGAGCCAAACTCTGCTCAGCGGTCCTGGAGACAACAGGCCGCCCCTCCAGCTGCCACTGCTGSGTTCCCTGTGCGACTGGTGCTGCCATCTTGTCAGGTCTACTGCTGGGCAAGTCTTGTCCTCCTACCACCAAGGTCAGTCTTGCTCATGGCACATCAGTGACCTGTGTTTTTTGAAGAAGCAGCAAAGCAGCAATGCATGCCTTGGCCATGCATGGAGACATTTGATGTTGCACTGCAGCCCCGGAGCCCCAAACTGGACGCTGTGGTCCAGATGCCATGTCAGGAGTGCTGAACGGAGGTGGAGGTTCACTTCTCCGGACCTGCTGGCAACAGCCTCGCTGCTACAGCCCTGAATGCTGTTGATTCTCTTTGCTGCCAGCCTGCACTTCTGGCTCATGTTCAGCTTGCTCTCCACCAGGATTTCTGGTGCCTTTTCTGCAGAGTTCCTTCAGAGTTGCCTCCAGACTGTACTGTTTTATGGGGCTATGGGGTTATTCCTCTTCGGGAGCAGGACTTTGGATTTGATTTTGTTGAAATTATGGGCTTCCTGTCAGCCAATTATTCCACCCTGCCCAGGCTCCTTTCTATAGCATATCGTCCACTCTTTCCAATTTGGGGTTGCCTGCAAACTTGCTGAGGGTGCACTTCAGCCTGTCAACCAAGTCACTTAGGAAGACAGTCCTTGAGTGGTGCAAGTGCAACCGTCACCATCTCGTGTGCCCTAATTTCTGCTTCTGCTAYGGTAAAAGTCTTCTGTCACATCTAGTTTTAAGTTCTCACCACTAGGTTAGCAGGCCTTTTGCAAGGACACTCCTACTCCACTTAGTTGGACCGACCCCATTGTGGCTGAACAGTCCATGAGAATGAGAATTCAATGAGAATTCACCCGTGATACCTGTCATGTGGCCTGATGCTGACCTGCTGCATGTGTCCACTCCTGCTCCAGCTTTCCTCTCTCACTGGTAGGACTGAGAATAGCATCATGAGTCTTTCTCTTGCCTCCAGAGCTCTGCAGTTGCTCTCAGCACACTCTGGGCTTGCTCCTGGAGGTGGTGCCCAAACGGAAGAGCAGCAAAAAGCAACAGGTCTGAGTCTGAAGCTCAGCAGTGTCTCTGGAACATCCCTGGTCCTTGACAAGCAGCAGACCGCCYGGAGCATTAGGTCGGTTCTGCAAGTGTGTGGGGTTGCTACAGGGGACAGCAGCAACCAAAGGTCCTCACTTGGGGCCTCTGGGGCAGAGAAGTCTGCCCCCTATAAGCTACCGCGCACCGGGCGAAACCGCCAACGGCCGCGCAGCACGCCCAGCCCGCGYGCCGCCCCAACGGCCACCCCAACGGCCGCCCAGCACGCCCAGCCCGCGCGCTGCTGCAAGGGCCGGCTGCAGCTACTGGGCAGCCCTTGCCAGCGCCGCGCGCCCCTCCAGCCGCCCGCCYGGCTGCAACCACTGCCCAGTCCCGCGCGCCTCTCCAGCCGCCTCGCTGCAACGGCCGCGCCAACGGCCGCGCGGCGCTGCAGGCGCCCGCCTCCCGCTGCGTGCCCGCTGCCCGCGGGTGCGCCTCCCTCAGGGCGCTTCCAGCCACGGCGCGAGGGCCTCGGGAGCTCTCCTCGTGCGTGGCGGCACAGACCACTGGCGGGGCAGCTGCTCTTGGCGGGAATGAGGGAGCAGCTCGCAACAGTGTCAAAGGCTAAAAAATCGACTGTCCAGTTTGCCCCTACTGCAATCCTTTGCAGATACAGCTGCTCATTAATCTTGTGAGTTGTGTGCTGTATATATGTGTGACACAGGCTGCCTGTTCAAAGCAGTTTGGTGCTGCTAATGGTTATATGCTATGAGTRGCTGTGCCATTCCAAGTTGTATTTGATGTACATTTATGCATTCTTTCCTATGCTGATGCTAGTTGTTTTGATAACGCAGAAGAACATCTCCAGAATGGTCACACAGAAAACAGGAAGAATCAGAATATTTTAAAAGGAGCACAGAAGACCGACACCTCAGTGAAGTGGAGGATAAATGCAAGGTTGGATTTGAGCACGTAAGTTCTTCCTAAAATTGATCAACTGCAAAATACTTAATGTTGACATGTAAGTGGTCATTTTTATGTTTCAAAGTTAACAAGTGATAAAATGAATGAGGCAGTTCAATTCACTCTCACACAGACTGCAGTGGAGTATCAGCAAAATGTGAATTAAGAAAAAATCTGCTGTGCAGCGCAGTATGCAATACATGTWTAGGCACTCTTCAGAAGATGAAAGCCATCATCACATCATCATCATCACTTGTTACATTCTGGACTATTCTTCTTCCTGTGAATTATGCAACTGTGACTATGTTGCCAAATCTTGCAAAATACACAGGCCTGTTTACCTGTTATGTCTCTTGTAAATGGAGACCTTTCTTCCTTTCAGTGCCTCACTTCATAATTTCAGATAGTTTGCAAGAATGGATTTACATAGGTCTGTAGGGTACCAGTGTTTAAGGTATTACGTTAAAATTTTGTTATATTGTTCTCAACCTGCCCCTAGGGTAATGGTCCAAGTTACCTTCATTGGCATTCCTGGCAGGATTTATTCATAAAAGACTCCATCACAGGGAAATTTCAAAATGAAGTGTTCTTTGGAGGCCTCAGTCCCCAAGACCTCGTTAAATTGCTATTCATACAATATGCTTCCTAGCCACCAGGGTCACTTTGCTGTGAAGGTACATCACAAAGGGAAAGGAATAAATCCCAGTGAATATTTCACAGTTCTCCCTGGCAATCAAAGTTTTAAATGGCTTCTTAACTGTGCATAGCTGATAAAATGAGAATCAAATGGCAATTGCAGGATAGCCCTGACAAAATGAGCCTACAGCTGTCCCACAGTATTTCTCATTGAGAGGAAAAACACATGCTAAGCTGAAAGATACTACACGTTGTGTCACTCCACTGTATAGCAAGAAAAGGTTCTTCTATGGAATTATAATGGCTAAGAGGGCGACAAACTTTGCTGTCATTTTCAGATGTACAGATTTTCTTTATCATGTAAGAATTTCAAAGAGTCACTATCCATCTTTTGGTTTTTGAAGAAATCCAGTCTTAGTGTTACTCTTGTTTTGAGAAACTCAATAATTGTTACACTCTTGCTGTGAAAGAACTTCCTTGTCCTCAGTCTGGACAATCTCTGCTTTTTTAGTAGTACCACTTATTTTTGTTTGGTTTTGTTTGTTTGTTTTACAAAAGCATTTTTTTCGTTATACATTTGACCTTTAAAAGCAATGGTGAGCTGTGTGTCAATGGAGATAGACAGATGAAAGAAGATAGCTCATCTTTTCAGATGCTAATTAATTATCTTKACTTCTGTGGAAGCCTAGAGACATTTTAAGTTTAAAGATAGGAAAGAAAGGCAGAAATTCTGGAAATGACCAAGAAAGGTTTGTTCCTGATGCTGACTATTATTTATGATATGATACTACTTATTTAGGGACAGTGAACTTCCATTGAATGTTATCCTACTACATCAGTAGTCTGTAGGAATTTGTGAGAGTAGTTGAGAAAGTGTGAGGAATTTAAGTTCAAAATTTGAGTCAAATGTAAAATTTTCCTTTTAAGTATATAAAGCTAGAAACATATATGGTCAAAATTATCCTAATGCATTTTGACAGTCTTATCGAAACTTAAAAATACAGGTCACTGATGTACATGAAACAGAAAAAGAAAAAGAGGATATGTTAGAGAGTTGTTAAATATTGTACAGGGACTATTTTTAAGACTGTCTACAAGCAAATAATATATATATTTTACCATATATATATATATTTAAACRAACTTTTCCAAGAAACGTTAGATCTAAACAGTGCAATGTTGGTTCTGTTTAGGCCTTGGATTCAAGGACCTTTGAGAGCCAAGTGACAGGCTGACACACATGCAGGGCCTATTCCTAAGTTGTCTGTCTGTCTTTATGGAATATCACTCAACACGTGAATACTATAAATAAACCACAAAATGAGAACTTAGTGTTAATTYAGATCCTTTAGAGCCCTATGACATGGGCATCCTTTGAACTGTAGTCAGTTGCCAGGTAAGTTGAACAGGAAGTGCTCCAAGGCTATGATAGGCTGCAGCAATATGCTGCAGCAAATTGTGTGTGTGTATATATATGTGTATATGTGTGTATATATATATGTGTATATATACACACACATATATATACACACACATATATATATACACACATATATATGTGTGTGTGTGTATGTATATATACACACATATATATGTGTATATATGTGTGTGTATGTATATATACACACATATATATGTGTATATATACACATATATATGTGTATATATACACATATATATGTGTGTATATATACATATATATATATATACACATATACATATATACACATACACACACACACATATATATATGTGTGTATATATATATACACACACATATATATACATATACACATTCATATATATATACATATATATACACACACACACAGTAAGGGGCCTGTAGCTTGGTTGCTCCAACACCAAGTATTTTAATGTTAAGCTTAATAGTTTTCTGAAAGATAGATTATTTTCTGAATTTCTACTAACACGAAGAAGTGAGATTAGATAACCCTGAAGGGTCTGAATGTTTTATGACTTAGGAGTCTGTGAGAAAACCTGATACAAAAAGGAAAGAAGTGCCTATCTATAGAGTTAGCAACYTGGTATATTTTAGTTTATAAACAGAAAGAGACATGATAGTATCATGAAGTAACTACAAAAGAAACCTGATGATCAGATTTTGTTTGTTCTTCTGGTAGTCCAGAGTGTTGGGCCTATATTGTTCTTACAGCACCCAAGATTTTACTGCTTTCCTTTTAACAGTTACTGGCAGCAAGTTTTCTATTATGACTTCTTTTTTTCCTCTCTGCACCTTTGCAAAACAAGACTGTAACATTTACTCTGCCTTTCCTCCCTCATGGGAGATTCCTATGGTTAATTAATTGATCTAAATTTTCTTATCATAATGGTTATGACCATGTGTTTAATACAGTGCCCACTCTCCCAGCCTGTCATTTGGGGATCATTAGGTAGGCCATCTCCAGGCAGAGAGCAAAAGCTATAATAGGCATTTGTGTGACATTAAGTTAGGTGAAGCTGATCCTTTTTTGGGAAGAGCTGCTAAGAGGAGGAGAGAAGGAAGGAAATTCTTTGTGAAATGGATAATCACTGCTTCTGCTTGCCTTTGAGCATTTGCATAAATTATTGGATAATTAGCAGATTTAATTGCTTTCTGACTCTGAGAATTAAATTGGCTGCCCTACTCACCATTCTCAGTTGGAGCCATTAGTGTGCATGTCACCAGAGTCAATTGAGTCCGTTGCCATGTATTTCTCATCTGATTTCCTCTTTACTAAGTGATTATTTCAGGATGCCTAAGAACAAAAGACATCTCAAGGGTTCCTAAGACCCCTATTTGCCTTTACTGTCTACAGTAGATAACTTCAGGATAATCAGACTCAGCTCTCTTAATTTTGAACCTGTTAATTATTTACAATACGACATAATTATCCAACAAATTTGACAATTTTATCAGTATCCAGGACTTTTTTTTTCTAACACAATGATGTTTTTAATTTGATAATAACAAATAAAAAGAAACCACAATTGAATTGTTTGAGCATAGGATCAGAAATCAGATCATGTGAGATGTGTTCGTAGTGATAAAGTCTGTGGACTCACATAGCTGGTTTAACTTTCTTTTAGTTTCTCTAGCCATATACAATTGGTTCTACTTCCTACCTACCCTGGGTCTTAGGGCCAATTGCATCTTGCTTTCATTAACTTGAAGCTACCAGAAACTGAAGGGATTCCACTAGAATCTAGTTTRACTTTTCGGAATTTCTGTGATGAGTTCATTACTTTGAAATTGGATGCTACAATGGTTATACTCCCATATGTGTCCGTGTGCCATACACATTCATATTACCTAACATATGTAGTGAAGCTGAATATCACACGACTGACCAATTTTTTTACAATCAGCATTTCTCAGGTTAATGTCAAATTATACAGAGTTAGATGATGCTTTACACCTTTTACTACATGTGTTTATGATGTTAGGCATGGGCATTTATATTAATTTGAGCACATAGTCAAGTCAGTTAACCTCACAGATCAATTAAGAATAGTGTGGACCCGGGTCACTACAGTAGTTCATTTTGTAATGCTGAAATACCGACTTTTTAAATGACAGCAGAACTTTTGACTCTATTAATGTAATTTGATTTTAAGTTCATAAATCCTATGCCTCAAAGTGTGCCTTTTTGCTCTGTTATGCAATTGTCCTCTGGTTTATATGTGGGCCTTGTGAAGGCCCACTCCAACTCACCTGTTGGAATTACCAGCTTTGCCAAATGCTGTAGTTACTAGGAAAAGCAACATGTGCCCACTGTCTTGCATGTCAAGATAGAGATGCTGTTGCTAGGTGGCTGTGAGAAGTGGCATTTGGACAGCTTTCTAACAATGCCTGGGCTCACCTAAATGTAAGTGAAATGACAAATTAATGTTACATTGTGAGTAACTGGACTTGAGTGCAAGCTTGACTCCAGGCTAACATGATAGCACAAGCACATTCTTTATAATCAAAAGCAAGCTTGCTGTCTTTACATTGCTAAGCTCATGCTTTAAACAATAGAAAGATGCCTGGAGTTATGTCCCAAAGAAATGCTCCATTGCTAATGGAGTATATTCATATATTATTCATATTAATATGCTATGAATTTGAAAGCATTCATCTTTCACTTTTGACACTGTCAAATCACAACCACGAGTGCTACAAGACCTGATTCAGGGTATCCTTGTGTAGCAAGCATTAAGATCTGCTTCTTCTCCATCTCACTTACCCACAATTTTTTCTAAGAAGGAGGAATAATAAACAATAGAAGAAAAGTATTCTGCAGATCATAAGGAGAGTTAACTAATGTTAATAAACAATCGTTTGTTTTGTTACTACTTACTTCATACACAAACATGCATAAGAATGTCCATTTTGTCAATAAGGGAATGATTTGACATTGACTTTATTAACAACCATTTTTGCTTTACTTTTGAAGTATAAAATTTCACAAGAACCCAAAGATGATATTCTAACTTCTTATATGCAATCAGATGCATAATTATTCTGATTATTGTTGTTATTCTCGTCCTATTTGCTTTTTCATTTCAGTGCTATGGGAAATCAATGGGACAAAAATTTCTGATGCCACCAGAATTACTGCTGATTTAGGTACTAAGAGTAAATATCACATAGATAATATGGATAAAGAGATTAAAGGAAATAAACCTCATCTGTTATTGGGAATCTGTTAATTCATTTCTAAATATTGCTGTGCTCTGTAGGGAAGAAAAAGAATTTTTCTATTGAATGCCTATAGCCTGAATAAAACTTGCATTCACCATCATTAGCTGTAGCCCTGCATCTGCAAATGGTCTTATAGATCAAACTTGATCAGTACTTTAGTTTGTCTCCCATTTCAGTATTTGCTGCCTGATCCCACCCTCCTTATGTAATTCAGTTTTTACATGTTATAGATCTATTCTGCCATTTAAGWTTATAAGAATCCTACAACCAGTCTATGTTTGGCTGTGTCCCTAATGTCATCTGCTTCTAAAAGTAGTAACTTTTAAAAAAGTAGTAACTTATGTGAAAATCAGACTGTTTTTGCAGTACACCCAGGAGTTATGGGGGGTGGTTGTCAGAAGGATGAATTTGTATTTGCAGATTCCTCTTGGAGGTCCATATGGCCTTGTTTGATAATCAGAGCAAATTCTCTGAAGACTTCATTTCTTCTAAGACTTCTACTTTATATTTAGCTAGAAATATAATGATAAATAGCATATTATATGTTATTTTTGGACAATGTAGACTCTAAAAATGTTAAATGACCTGAAGTAATATTTTGAGGAAAGCAGGAAAGTAGAACTTAATATTTCGATGCAAGTGTTTGTGAATCCTTGGCATTTGTCCTTTCCCTATAACTAAAACATCAAGGAATCTTTGAAAGGAAAACAGCAGAGCAGTAAGCACCTAGGGATTGTGCTGTTTTTTTAGCTAATTATTGGACATTCACCGCAGTTATAGTGATACACCCTTGCACATTTAGCTGTTGAAACATTTTCATAATAACAGAGAAGAATAAGCAAAAGCATAAGCACTCCTTTTGGGGTGTTTTAGGACACTGGAACAGATTTCTCAGAGATGCTGCATGTTGGGGCCCACTGTACGGCCGTTCTTGGAGTGGGCCCCAATAGCTGTAGTTTCCATCCATAGAGGTATTGAAACCTCCAATTGACACAGTCACAAGTAACCCGATAAGTTAGGCTATCATTTGAACAGAATGTTAGAACTASACTATCTCAAGAAGTTGCTTTTAGCTGCAAATATTACATGATTCCATAACTTTAGTGCAAATATTATGTGATTCCATAGCTTTAGTGAGTCAAATATGCTAAGGTCACTAAAGGTCTTCTGTAAGTGTCTGGGACCCGCGGCCAGCCGGAAAAAGTTCTTATCCCTCTTTTCTTTTCTTTTTTTCTTTTTTTTTTTTTTTTGGCCTAAGTCTTTCTTTTGACAGTTTACTTGTCACTGTACTGCAAAGGCAGCCTCAGGCTTTGTCCTCCTCGCACACTTTACCTAATCCTATCCTTGTTTCTTGTTTTATTAGGCTGAGCCTAATCCAGTGATTCCCAACTATGCCCCACAGGAACATTCTTGTAGGGAAGATTTCCTTTTCAAGCCTACATATTCTTTAGTGATATGATTAGTGTGGGCACTTAAAGATGAGCTTTGAAAGAAACAAAGTGAATAAAGACAATACATTTAGTATGTGGTTTACTCCCTAAAGCCATATGATTAATTACACATTAGCCTGTATTATGTCTGTCTGTATTTCATCCTGTCTTCATTTGTATTCATTTTTTTTTTTTCTGGAAGCTACCAATTTTTTGTATGTGTATACACCTACATATATGAGGGGGATAAAGTCTGAAGAACAATAAATATGGAAGACCCTAAAGATTGCCATAGAAATGTGATTTATTTGCACATAACTGCATCCCATGTGAAAAATAAAATACAGTTTTTCTCCTGTCAGCAGCTACAAATGAAACTTTCTTCTCCATTTTGCAATGCATTTTTTTTAAAAAGATGATAAATAAGATTTGTCCAAGCTTGGCTAATTTTCATAGTTCCTTTTTTACTCTTGTCGAATGCAGGTTTCTTCTACTGTTATTTTTTAGATATTACTTTGGAGCTGAACATAATAGAACTTGGAGGAAAATTCTCCTATAGCTCTATTATCATTGAGACAATGTGTAATTTTAGTGACATAATAATGAGAACTCATCAATGTCATTAATTATTTTTAAGAAAAGTAACAATTTTACCTTAGTTGATATGAAASCATACTTAAAAGCCCGTTGTGAAAATTGAACCTGTTTTTTTCCCCCGTGTAAGCTATCGAATCCGTGTGATTGATATGTAATTATTTTTTACATATGTATGTTCACTGGTAGAGTGAAGAAAGTTTGGATATTAATGAACTCTGTGCTATCACAGAATGTTGTCCTATGTCTGCTGATCGTGCAGGACTTGAAGTTTGATCATTAATCCTAGCAGTGATTTTTTAGAGCTGCAGGTGGTACAAACCACAGAAGTCCATATTGCTGAAGAAGAATTTATGTTGTCTAAACATRTTAAAGAAGAAAATAAATTGTAAAGCATGTACGTATTTGAACATCTCCAAGCAATTAATATCCACTGAATTAAGTCGGGGCACAGAAGTGCCCAAGTCAACTGAGTGCTTTTTAATTCATTAGTTGAGTTTCATAGCCCATAAAAGATCTTMTTATCTCTGAGTGAAGATGTAGGAGATGAAGCTCAATGAGGTTGTGAATTTGCTTAGCATAATTTCACCCCTGAATTTGATGTTAAACAACGGTTTCTTTACACATATCTTGGCCATGAAATTTCCTCCCTATACAGCATGCTAGGAAATCTTGATGTATTAAGGGGAAAAATAAAAACTCAACATATCTCAGACAAAAATGTAAACTAAGTGCTCCATGTTTTCTGATTGTATCTACATACCATGGAGATTAAAGTTGCAAGAGATAGGTCACAGAGACTACAAGACCTGCCATTTCTTTGTATGCATTCTAAATGCCTTGCGATTATAAGATAAGAAGTCCAGTTCCCTGCTGTGCTTCATTTGGCATCATTGTTAATATGCGCTCCCTATTMCACAGCAAAGGAGGAGTATGGTGTCTTTCTTTCCTAAGGGCTAGTTAAATAGACGTAAGTGAACAATCTCTTCTCCCAATATTCTCGCACTCCGGCAAAGTTCTCTGAAATTCATTAAAAGTAAATCCAACTTTTTGCATTTTCTCTGAGAGTGGCCTATTGCAGAAGGGAAAATATTTGGAATTTGTAGGTTCTTGCCTCCTAAAAAGATCTATGAGAGAATCTGGCTGTCACAATAATCAAATGTGAAATTTCAGTGAACTAGAGATAGCGTTGGTGAAAGGATGAGATTTATGAAATTCAGCATTTCATAGTTATTTGCCCCTGTTTAGGCATAAAAGGGGGTGTCATGGATAGCGGCAGAGGAAGATCTTAGATAAGAAAGTAAGAAAAATATAAATTGTGTAAGAGACATATTTACAATTGCCTCAGGCCTAAATGCAGATGTATTTTTACCCAGCTCCTTTTCTTTGACATTTGGGATACATGAGAATTCCTGCTAGAAAAGTCAGTTATTGCTAGTGGGAAAYGAGCTCTTCACGTTTCTGTAATTCTTCTTTATCTGCATGTGAACCCCATGGAGAAGCATAAAATAAAATATATGGTAAAATGTGATAAGAAGTTTTTTAAAAAGCAGCACAGCAATACTTTTTCACTCTGGCTTTACCACAAAACCTGTCAAAAAAGGCCCCCAAAAAGATAAGCCCAAAAATAGTGAAGTGTATCTTTTTGACCCATTCCCTTTTAGAATATTATTTAGAAAAGACATCAGTCTTCTGAAATGCTGTTGAGATGTTTGTTTTTGTCATCAGTTTGATGAATTCCCATTCCCTTCCTCTTTCTCTCACCTTTGTGTTGAAGGCTACCCATTTATTTTTTTATCCTGTTGGCATGTAAGGAGAATGAATTCATATAGTTCATCTTCAGTGCTGCTGTAGTCCTCAGACAATCTCTGCATTCGTAAAAACTCTGATATCATCCAGGCTTGCAAGAAAYTGAAAAAAAAAAAAAGACTTCATGTAAGATTTTTTGAATCTTCTCATTCCACGAAAGATCAGCTAATAAAACTGGACTTAATAGTCACGGTGACTAATATTTAATTCCAGCTGACAAGGAAGGGCAGGAAACTGCTTTCAAAGAGGACTTAGTAAAAGAAAAAAATTGTCTTTCATGCTGTCTTCTGGCCATATTCCTTTGTTGTCCCTGTTCCATTCTGAGTCTGCTACTTATATACCCATGGATTGTTAAAGACATCTGAACTAATTAGGTGAAACGGCATTGAAAAAAACAAAGAAACCTGCTACTAGGTCACAATGTCACAGGATCAGAGGAGTAATGTAAACAGTGACCAGTGTCAATTAGTCGAGGAGTTAGGATATGATTAAAAGACCTGAAATATTTTACTTTTATTATACTATATTACACATATAAATACTTAAAACCATATTTTGACACAACACTACACATGAAAGGAGACCGCAAGTTAACAGGTTTTGATCTTTTAAATTTACCGGTAGGTAGAATTTGAGCAACAGTAGGAAGAGATCTTGGCTGCTAAAAAAAGAAGAAATGCACCCCCAGTGTTCCCCTCACAGCTGATGAACTCTGTAAGCAAGAACCAACAAGAACTAAAAAGAAAGGWCAAACAGCAAACTTCTAGTCTTCCCATGCTTCCCTTCAAAGGATGTGCTTTAGCATTTAGCAGATCAGCCTCAGAACAACAGCTTTATCAGCCTCAGAAAAACTGTGGATTTTATGGAGATTTTATTTGTTTATTTATTTATGGTTGCCTTGTTCCATTTTCTCATCAGAGCCCACTGCTGCCTCTAGTACCCTCTGGACTGGACAGTTTTAGCAGCTAGCATTTCCATATCTTACTATCTGTGGATGTCCATATCTAGATTTTCTGTGGATGCATTTCATCTGCTAGCAGCCTACCATATACAACAAAATGATGTAGGAAAAATAATAACCATGTGAGCTGCATAACTCAGACTTTGTTCAAGCAAGCTACAGTTTTGGTCTAATTAATCTCCTAGACAGAATGCTTGAGTTTACCTTGGTGGTGAAAGCGGGTTCTCTGTACCTGCAGTTCTCTAGATACCTCTGAAAGACAGAACCGTAATCCTGCTTCTGGATTTTGAATCCTGGGGAAAGCATTTTGATGACTGACCCAGAAATGAAGAGGTTTCTGTCCAGTGCATGGAGTAGAGGCTGCTCTGGGGGATTTTCCTTGCATGCTCTTGTGTGTCTTCTTTCACCTCTCTCTACTTGCAGAAAACAAGCACTTAACAAGGCACTTTTGGGATTCTCACTTTTCTCTCCAGGAATATAAGAAGAAAAACAGAGCATTCTCAGGCGAGGGCTTCGCCTTGCTGTGTGCTCCTCTGTTCTTGACATCTAGAGACAAAAACAGATCAAAGCCAAAGGCTGACTAAATGCTCTCCTGTGTTGCAGGCCTATCAGGAAGAGTTTTCTCAGCATCTCTTGTAGTAGCATAATCAAGTCTTTGGCAGGCCATTCTGGAGACTGTCCCTTCTTCATCATTTGCTTTATGAATTTTGGTTTATTGAACAATGAAATAAACAGTTCTGAGATAGATGTGCTGTGCGCCAAAATTCACAGTATTCATTCATTTACAGTTGAGTCCTTCAGTAGTTACTGTGAATTCTTGAAGCATCTGTTTCATAAAGAAGCTTGTGTTTCTGTGCGCTACAGCTTACATCGCCTGGGCTTCTCATTCTTCTTGTATCTGCCTTCCCAGCACTTCATGTACTTGGAATCCCGGCAGTTCTTTTCCAGTGTGCGCACTAGCTTTCTAKAGCATTTCAAAGCAGCAGTTTGACAGAAGGCAGAGCAGAAACACAGGAAGGAAAATTACAGTGATGGTTTTTGGAGTTCTTTCCAGCTTACTTTCCTTAAGAAAATCACAGCATTCTATTTTATCAAAAAGGGACCTTGAAGAGAATTATGTTATCCTTGCAGCATCTTAAAACACTACATAACTACACAGTCATTATTAAATCTCTATGCCATTTCCTATGGCTTTATATCCAAATAGTATATCCAGTTGTGTACAACTTAGCCTGTTTGAATAGGATCATGACTAAGAATGGAATAGCTGCTGCTGTTTATCTGAGGAGCAGGCTGCCACTGAAGCTAGCCAGAGGGAACGCAGGCTGGGGGAAATGATGGGCTGAATGAAGCTTTATTTGCCTTGCTTTAGCACTTTATTAATTTTATGTATCCTACCGTCTATTTGTGACTAGAACACTATTTTTTCATCCTGAAAACAGAGGCTTGGGTAGGAACGTCCTTGGGAACAGCAGAAAGAATTCTCTAATCTTTTTCCCTTGATATCATAATGGAGACAGTTTGTGCCTAATGAAAATGTATTGCAGGCCTGTTGTAATCCCTATCAGAGAGTTGCACATTTTTAATCATTTTAAGATGTCATTTAAATATTATCTGCCCTCTATGAATATTTGATGCTTGTTAAATATTCCTTGAAAAAGTAAAAATAACACTTGTATTTGTTAAAGGATTTTGGCAGCAGTAATATCACCAGAAAGTTTTTCACTTGTTATGAAATTCGTAATGCATCCTCTTTCTGCAGGCCCATCTCACAGCTRTGTTTTAGAACATTAGGACATACCCATTCCCCAAAGAGAGAGCTATCTGGAAAAGCTATCTGGAAAAAGTCAAAGGCAGCAGAAGTAGCAGCAAAGGCAGAGCCATCAGCAAAATTTCTTGCCTTTTTCTTCTGTAGCAGAAATCTTCTGTGAAACTTTGCATTAAGAAAATATATTCTGTATTTACAAAATGCTACAACATCTAAAGAAAGTAAATACCTGTCTCAGAAGATTTGAAAAATGAAATAAAGAGATACAACATGAAGGTCAAAATATCATTATGATGATTATCCCATTAATTACATTCTCTTCCACTCCCTTTCTGCAATATACTCGCATATGCACATGGGTGCTCACAGAAATGTTTAGCACAGCCTGGGTACATTTTACTGATACAAAGCAAAGCTATACTAACATAATTCTCTATCTGGCTATTGCTGTGTCTTATTAATGTATATTTTTAATCCTCTTAACCTTTTATCTTGATAAATTTTGTAGTCAATATTTCCATAGGACAACTATACAAAAAAAAAAAAAAAAAAAAAAAAAAAAAAAAAAAAAAAAAAAGCATTTTCTTATTTTAAAAGCTATCGCCCTTACTATATTCTGGTACTATATCAAAGTCTCTCATTTGAATTTATCTAAAACTGTTCATTTTGTATAAGCAACCTCTTCATGTGACCTCTTCTCATTCCGCCTTAATGATAACAGTAAGCATTAATCCTGCCACTGTCTATTCAGTTGCATACTTTTTTTCTTGCTGAATTATTTAGCTACACCGTGCTTTTAAAATCACTTTCTTGTGATATATTTTGATCTCAGCAGAGTAGCAGTGTTAAAAATTTCTCAGGTGCTCTATCAGTTAAGGATTTTCTCTGTTTAGATTCTCAAAGAAGCTATGACAAGCCTTAAATCTCACAGTCATTAGCTGGGTGTCTGGGGTATG
This sequence comes from Nothoprocta perdicaria, assembly GCF_003342845.1. NCBI lineage: Eukaryota > Metazoa > Chordata > Aves > Tinamiformes > Tinamidae > Nothoprocta > Nothoprocta perdicaria. The sequence continues at coordinate 648,977 of NW_020454649.1, forward strand.
TGAATGCAGCAAAGCTGCTGTTTCTCTCATAAACTTCCCTGCAGAGCCTGTAATGTGAGTTAACACCTAGTTACATTAGTGAAGTGAGGGAAATGATACTTGTATCACCACAACTCAGGAAATTTATGCTTAAAATGTATGTTATTAGGGTGGTCATAAACCTCCTTTGCAACATGRTGAAATGGCATTTATCAACTCGGGAGGTTAATTAAGCTAGAGGACTTAAGCAGCCCTCGGGTAACTTCTTGGTTGAAGGTCTCATGCATAATCCATTCTGATTCCAAATGCTACAGGAAAACACGAGTCACGTAGAGGTGGAACTGAAGGAGCAATGGGGCCATGGATTAAATAGGCACATATGTTATTCAGACTTTGCTCACATACTGGCTTCAGTGGAGAACTGAAAATGTTTTTGTGCTAAAGGAGCTATGGAAGTGAATGACTTTCTGACCAGATCTGAGCATCAAGTGAGCTACTGCCTAGGTGGAAAGTTTTGAAGCAATAACCTGTCTGGAATCAAAATTCATGGGATTTATAGCCCAGTTCATGATAACAAGAAACAAATAATCCATGGAATCCTATTCTGAAAGACTCCCATTGGCAAGGGTGTGAATATATGTGTATATCTATGTCTGCAGATATGCAGTGTAAGCTACTTATTTTGTGTGGAGTACTTAGCTAAGTCAGGTTCTCCTGCCTGTGAATTGACTTGCTGCTAGCTAATATGCTGGGGTACAGGGCACTGCAATGTTCTCATCTAAATATAATTGAGTCTCAGACAGTCATTTCTGTTGCTCTGCTTCTTCATGTTTGAATATACCCGGTCAACTATCTTCTCTGCCTCCCCGTTACATTCACTGAAACTCATATACTAATTGCTTTTCATATATTTCTTTCCAAAACATAGTGATTGAAAGCAGCATTTGTCTTCAAAAAATAATAATACAGAGCTAGTTAGTTGGCTTCAGTGAGGAGACAAATTCATGGAAGTACACCAGTGCTTCAAAAAAAGAAGCCTTTATTTATTATCATTAAAGAGATTTAAATAATGCTTGCAAACTTTCAGGTCTTACTATTGTAGCTCACTGGAATTGTTGCTAACACTGTTTTATTATCGTACTCTACATTTAGCGGATGACCAAATAGTTAATTACAGAGGAATGCCGATCAAATGCTTTCCACGAGCACTAAAGCACTCCAAGCCTAGTTAAAATTGCTCTGTCTACCAAGAGCTGGTCTCCAGCATCTAGCAACTATCTCCTACGGAACATGTCCAGTTGCAGAGGCTTTCAGTGGTAATGCGATGTGGAAGCAGAGCAGTTCTGCTAGAGTAAAAGAAGCTGAATAATGCTCATTGAGTAATGTACTGCCTCTGGGACCTGGGGTAAGAACAAAGACTGGTAGAACATCATTGATGCCTCAAAGCAGTGTGTAAATATTTCAGTTAATCCTTTGACTGACTTGTAATGAGAGTGCTATAGGGTCACATTGAGGGTGAGGAGAGGAAGGACAGACAGGCGGGAGGGCTCTGCCAGTTAGGAAATGAGTGCACTCTGGGCGCAACTAATAGAAAGTGAACAAAAAGGATATAAATGAATTCTAAAACTGAGCATGGCACTGATGTTTGCTGTGTTTTGAAATGAGTCTTTAAATGATCACAAATAGAAGCCCAGAATTGGGAATTCTTTCCTAACTGTTACTTTTGCCSTCCTAATACAGATGCCCTTCTTCCACTGCAGGAAGTTAACTTTCCTGAAGAGCAGCTGCAACTATAGCTGGAAATGAGCAGTTTTCTAACTTCTCCTGAGATCAGAGCAGCTGTTGACTATACTTTGCTATGAGCCACAAATAAGCTCTCAGTGATGAAGTCTGTATTAGCAAGTAATTTGGTGCAATAGGACTTAGATAAGTAGRCAAGAGCAGAAGGTGCTGAGGACCTTACACTCACATTACAGGCTGTTTGGAGAGTCTTATTTTGGATTAGATTTACTCCTGTCCCKTGGATCCGTCATCTCCGCTGAGCATATGGCTTAAACATGTCCAGAAGGCACTGGCCTTCTAGTTCGGGCCCTACTGTCCCCATTAAGAGCAGAGATTCGGATTATAGTTGCGTCTCCAAGGAATCTACTTAGCCCGTACTGAAATTGCTCTGCGAATTGAACCAGTGCAAGATAAAGCAGGTTAAGTGAGGGATTTATTTCAAAATGATGTTACTGCTGCACACTAAGGCATATGCAGCTGCATTTGTGACATGTGCAAATGCTTTGACTTTCATATACCACTTAAAGCTTTTTTTTTTTTCCCTTTTGTCTCTGTATTTAAATCCTGTGGCAGTTTGTTGTGGGAATGGCTAAAAGAAGGGGCTGATTATGGTGAAGAATACACAACCATTTTCTCATTTTAACAATTGTTTTTCTAGCTTTTGGGGGAGCTGACTTAAGTGAAAATGAATTGTGAATTGACTGAAGAAATTCTCTRCATATCCCAGCTATGGATTGCATGCTAAAAAAATAAAACCACTCCAAGTTRTAGTCTGTTGGAGAAGATTGTAAGCGCATTACTTAATGCAGTTTGTGGATACTCACACCGCACAGGCAGGATCAATAATGTGGATAATTCTTTTAATACTGAACCACAAAATATTAAGTCAAAGAGCAATTCTTTTAGGATAGATTTCCAAACCCTTTCACTGCTGCCTTTGTTGAAGAATTATACTATTTTAGTTCATCCACAATTTAGCACATAACTGCTGTAAGTAAATGAGCTGTAACATGCCTTATTTCCCATTATGTATCTTGGGAGACATTTCTGTCATCAAAAAGCTTCTCTCTGRTGGGTAGTACCCCTATCATAAGTGGGGAAAAAAAAAGTGAAYTTCATACGGACATAGTAGCTTCTAAAGGTTTTTCATTTGCATTGGAAGTAAGGCATGAGTCTTAAATTATTAGTAATTGTTCATCACATAGAGTATATGTTTATACAGATAGAATCACAGAATCACAGTGATGCTTTTTGAAGATGAAAAGGCCTCTATCCCAAATTGCTTCTCCAGTCTTATTTTTGGGAAAAAAAACCCACCTTGTAGCCATCTGGAGCTAGGTAATAGGATATTCACTGTGCGCCCCAGCAACTTCATGGTGATAATACTCAGATTCTTTGAGAAGTGTGTGGGCACTAGCAAATTGAGCTGGAGGCTTTGCTGCTTGTTAGTAGYCTGCCTTACACAGTTGTTCAGTCATGGTTCTTTCTAGCATATGAGATGAATGTTGTGCCATAGACTTCCTAAATGCTTCTAAAAGGTACTTTTGGGGAGTTTATTGCACTTATATTTGGGGAGTTTATTGCATAGAAGCTTTGAACTTCTTTGTTCAAAGGAAGAGTTACTACTCTGGGGGACACCGTGCAAGGCGCTGGATGAGGAGGGGTGCAATGCCGCACAGCGGGTGGCAGCACTGCCCGCTCTGGTGATGGGGCAGTGCTGGAACTCCCTCCACTTCTCCCACACCACATGCTGGGGGGAAGAAGGCGCAGGAGAATTATCTCAGCTGCTGTGATAGATTAGGCCTGACATGCTGCCAAATCTTATGTGTATTAATAAGCTTCTCCCACTGATCCCCAATGGCAGTCAGATGGGTTCATTGGTAGATTGTGGTGGACATTTAATGTTTGAGCTGGGCAATTTGAGATGAGCTGTCATAATTCATTAGCACTGCTGAGGGAACAGTGCCAGCAAGTATCTGGCTGATGACTTAGGAGACACCTAGTAAGCAGAATAAACCCCCAACTCACTCAGCAAATCTCACAGAGGTGCTAAGAGGTCTGAGCCCAATGGCCGATATAACACACTGCCACTTGTAATAAGCCAGGAATTAAAAGCTGTTATCATTAGTGACTTAAACTTAAAGGTTGGCAAACAATATGTTTCCAAATCACAGTCTATCACCAATGGACATGCAGTGCCTGCCCCTTGCCTGCCGGGTCCATCTGTATGTATGGAAACTGAGACTGCAAGCTGATGAATCACTGCTTACAGGAATAAACAGTTGATGTTTTTCAGAATGCATCTTTCGGTCTCCCTGCTTCCCTTTAGGGAGGCAATTATTGACAGCGGTGCTGAGCTGGATCCATTTATAGCACTGAGTGAAAGCAATTGACTGGCGGGTCCAGTTGGCAACAAGCAGAGGGGCTGCGTTCACCTCCAGCCTGTGCGCGCGCACCGGGTACGTTTGAAGCAGAGGGAGGTCACCTGTTTTACGCTCTGGACTTTCTCAGTAATATGCCCCGTCTTCAGTATGGTCACAATAAATCCTTACACAAACTCCTAGAGGTTGTATTGCTCAATAGAATGACTATCACTGAATGTTGTGTTTCTGCATTAAAAAAAAAAATCTGTGATAGAACAAAAAGAATGGTAAAATTCTGGGTAAAAGGAGGTAGGAGGTTGTTACACATACCATATTTGAGTTACGACCTAACATAAGGAGAAGCAGGTATGTGCAGTGGCTGTTCAGAAAAATAGCTATTCAGAATTTTCCATCATTCATGAACAAAGATTGAGAATCAGTTTTTGTGCTATAGTATCTCTTATTCTATGCAAAGGTTCTTTTTGGAAACATCTTTACTGATTTCATTTCTAAATAATTGAAACTGAGCAATCTCTTCAGCTGTAATTGTCATTGCAAATATATTTACAAACTTATGTGAAGGAACGAATGAAACATTTTCCCCCAACCCCTTCTAAATATCTGTGATTAGGAGTTCTTACCAGCAAGGCATTGAATCTATCAGCTAATGATAATGCATCAAACACTCACTTATGGCTGCTCTGTTCCAGTCTTATTTTCAGGACCTCTTTGCTGCCCTTATACTACTGCTAGTCAGGCCTGCTGTTAGATGCTCATCACAGACCATAAAATCAATATCAGAAAGGTATTTCCTTAAGTCTCTCATCTATCATTTGTCACTTCGTCTGCATTCTCTCATTTAAGATCTGCCAGAATCAATGGTTAGGGACAGGATTGTTCAGCTTTCTAGGAAGTGAGTTTTGTGACCTTTTCTCCTGCTTTCCTTTCCTGTGCATTGTCCAGTATGGGTGGTAGCTTGAGCTTTGAAAGTAAATTCAGGAAATTTGCATTAAGGTACAGAGCTGCCTGGGAAGTAGGCTACAAAATAACAGTGCAGTGGCAGTTAGGAATGAAATCCATTTGCAAAACTACTGTCTACAAGGTGTAATTATGTTGTATTATGATTCTTTCTTGCATCTCCTAGTCTATAAATATAAATTTGTCTTGCCTCGATAATGCYTCAGTTTGAAAAGGCTCTTACGGAGTCCTCTCATCTATCATCTTCTGTTGTGGCGCAATGATTTCATATGTTTATAGACAATACAATTTAGCCAAATTGAAATCTATAGCCAAAATAGAGCTTAGTGGGATCCAAATTTATGTTTAATATCTTTCAGTGTTGTAAAAAATGAGAAAGAAGGTACTAATTATGGCTCTGTGATRATGGGTGTGTTAAAAATGTAGTATAGAACATCTTTAAACCTTCATATTGTAAAAAATGCATTGCATGACAAAATGCAAACCACAGTCTGGAGATCTGGAGAACTCCTTGAATTTTTAAATAGTTTTATAATAAATGGATAGATATAAACACTTTCCTTTCAATTTTTCACTAGTTTTTCTCCTTCTTGGTATTTCTTTTGAGAGAAGCCTGTCATACCTGGGAAAACCATGTTTTCATGACAATTTCATTATTTTAAATGATGATTCTTAGATGATCAGTTTTACAGGCTAAAGAACAAATTATAACTTTTTTTTTTTTACCTAGAAAGATGACAATGTATATAATACAGGCAATGCTCAAACTCATAAACTGTTTGACTGTGAGATGTATTGCTTATTGGTGAAATCAATATGAAATTAGTATGAGGTCAGTGCTGAGATTGCATTAGAATTCGTGCCTGATAAAACAAAGTATCTGCTTTTTAGTATTGCTCTGAAAGAAGAGAGTCTTACATATAGTGTTGCTATATGATACAAGCAGCATGGARGTAGAAAAGAAAGAAAGACTACTTTAAATTATTCCATACAGTCATGTGAGGCTATAGGTTTGATGGAAGTGTTTCTAGGGGTGGACATACATTTGATAGATATATCAGTAACTTATGTGTGCATGAAAATCTCATATACACCAAAAAATTAAGAATTCAATAAAATAAAGTTAATTCTGTCTTTTTATATCTGCAGTCAGGAATGTGGAGCATTTTTCAGCTTGTTCGTCAGCTCAGATCAGGAGGAACCTAAAGATTCCCTTGGTTCCTTAGGGCAGGATTTGGTAGTTTTAGACTGTTTTTTAAGGAAATAATGTTGGAATTTCACATTGCAGGAGTGTAACTAAAATTGATTGTTACTCACTTCGGAATTGCCAACCAACAGGGAATGGTGACAGCCTGTAGACCATAGTGCATCATAAGTGGCTGCTTAGGAGAAAAGTTTGTTCTCCTTCTGGTTTGTGTACAAAGGAAGCAGCACAAACCACGATCTGCCTTTACATTTTCGAGAGAGAAGCAGAAACGGGAATGCTTTACTTTGGGAAGACATTCTTAGGAAATAATCTGAATAAACAGACTTAAAGTCTGTTTTTCATCTGCCAGGTGGGTCAGTGAATATGATAATATTCATTTGTAATCTGGTTTTAGCTCTAATCATGGATCAAGTTGTACAGCCTGTATTGCACAGGAAATGAGCAGGTCTGTTCAGGATAAGAACAGATAATCTGTTCAAGAACAAGAAATTAATGGGTCTTAATCTTCCCTAAAAACAGAGTATAAATGAGCAGTAATTCCAATCAGACATCCATTCATGCAAAATCTACTAACTCACCTGTTCTGTTATCAGTTTACCCAGTTTTCATACACACCTTCATTCAGRGTGGGCACCAGTCCTCCATCCACTTCCAGGTGCAAAAACTATGGTATGACTGTTGCTAGTATAGAAAATATATAGTAAATGATAGAAAAAGGTTGGACTGATTTCTTCAAAGGTATTTATTATTTTGAAAGTAAGCAATAACTATGTCTTAAGTCTTCTTGTCTTCCTTTTTTTTTTCTTTTATTTCTGGTTACCAGCTGTATGAATAAAGAATGAAATGCTATTTGTGAGCAACCAACTAATTTAGTTTTGATTTGCATGCACACTCTTCTGCTTTAAATCAATAATTCCCTACCACAGGTTCTGACTAAGCATCCCAAAATTGATTTTCAAAGCAAATTTGCATTTGATAATTTGAAGTTTTCTGGCTGCCAGTCATTTTGCGGGGTGCCCGGCCCTGCTGCACATGGGCTAATCAAGATTCTCTTGCCGTAATTGATTCCCTCTGTCAGAGATTTTAAATCATATGTCCTGACTATGCAACGATACAGATTTGAGCTGGAAGATGTAAATGTGTTTATTAAAATCCATTCAGATCTTTTTATAGGCTTCAGGATTATTAAAAGTAGACAAATCCTCCTTTTAAATGACATCTTCTGATCTCAAACTCTCTTCATTACAAAATTATCCCAAATATATACAATCATATTTAATTCAATAATCAGTCAAATTAGCTAGCGTAGATACTCCTCACTGGCCATGATTAAATGCACTCAAAACTCCTCAGCTTTGCTACTGGTCCAATACTTGTAGTAGCAAATATGTTGTTTCCTTATATTCTCCGATAAGTATTTGTCATTTCTTATTCCTGTTACTGAAGTTCCAAGGGACCGTTAAGTGACACTTGTGAAATCCTAGGTGGCCACAGGTTCACTGGAATGAAAAAGTCACTACTGGTGCACCTGGTGTGAATGGTCCTTTTTCTTTGTAAGCCAGACTATATTTCGATGCATCACTTTTTCCTGCAGTATCAAGAAGTTAAAAGAAGACATTGCCATTTTTAAGGTCCCCCGACAGTTGTTTCTATTACTTTTTATGTAAATATTAAAAAAAAAAAAAGTTAAACTAATGTCAAAAATTACCTTACAGGGCTGATGTGTTAAAAGTGATAAAATTCTAACTATGAACTGAGRAGAAGTAAACATGCTATCCTGTTTATCTTTCAGCAACCTTTAGCTATCAGTATAATGGATAAGACTGTAAATCAGTATACATTTTATCCATATAGCAAAGTTATATACTGATATTGGAACTGATTCCTGATTTCACTCCCTCAAAAGCCATAGTCATAAAGAAGGTCCCCTCAAATTTTGTGTGTCCTATTACACAAACTTTAAGATACTGTTTAGTGATTATTTTTCAAATGAAGAAAAGCAGAAAGAGAATTTGAAACACTTAGCTTTTAATAAAAAATGACTCGTTCTATATTAAAAAAAAAAATCCCCTCAGGTTTTGGGTGCTTGTTTAGTTTTTAGAGAGATGGCACATGGTCCTGAGAACTCTTACAGACCCTAACAGCCTGACCAGCCTCAGCTGGGGCCCTCCAGCCCCAAACTCCCATATAGGCCCAACAGCACATTTAAGCTCAGCCTGCCGCCTCTACTTTTTGTTGCAGGAGGATTGTAGGCTTTAGCCCTGGTCTAGCTCTCAGCTTTCTCTCAGTCCTGCCCCATCACGGTGAACCTGCCTGGTACTCAGCAGGCTGTGTCTGACCTTAGCTACCCTCCCTGAACCTCATCTGGCCTGTGGATGGCTCTCCAGGGTTGAGCTGGGACCTTTTCATCACCAGATGTGTCTGATGATCTGGGCTCTTGGTTGATCTTGGCTGCTGCACCTAGGCCTGCCCTGCTCCTTTGCTAAGGTACTGTGGGAAGTGTCTTCCTTGGGCCCTGTCATTGTGTCCTTCTGGAGCTGCCGGCCCTCCCTACTCTCTGACAACTTAAGCTTGCTTGATTTTTATTCATTGCCTCTGCAGTATAGGAGTTGTTTTGGTGTTTTGCTAAATCAATAAGCTGAAGTCTATGCTTTAGATGAAATATATTTGAATATATGATGAAGCTAAAGATGTTTTTATGTTGTCTTCTGAATTAGAACTGTAAAAAGGAGTCTCTATAATGTTCCTGTAGTGTTGTATAGCCATAGCTACCAAGGAAAGGCTATCCTTAAGTAAGGAGTGATGTTAATTATACAAGAAAAGGCTCATGTTTTAGGAACTGTCTTTTGTCTAAAATACAGCTCTTACTTGATTTTATTTTGGGTAGAAAAGAGCCTACTGGTGACCATTTTGTCAGTTTTAAGAAATATATTTTTACTATTCAAACATACATATATATATATATAATTGTTATTTCTTGTCAGAAAGGCATTGGGGAATGAGATGTCATGTTGGAAAGCTGAGCTCTATTGAAGCTAGTGGATTTGGGAGAGTGAGTCCTTTATCCAAGTAACTATTTACCTTACCAACTATTAGCTGGGTCTACTTCACACCATGGGAGCTGTTGGCTTCCACTAGAATGAAATGTGCAAAAGGGTGTTGGTGGAGAGACCAAGGCAGTGCACTAGTCATAACACAGAGCCAACACTTAGCTAAATACAGTTGTGGAGTATCTGGTAAAAKCTGGAGTAGATGTCCTAAAGTCCTTCTGCTGTTCCTGTTTCTATGTTATTCCTTCAGCTGTTTTATTAGCACTGTTCATTGCCTCTAATGGCAAAGATAAAATGGTCTGGATTATTTCTATATTATGGTATAAGTGGTGATATTGCTGGTTATGTTATATAATTTTTTGTCAATGGCAACTACTGAATAGCTACGTTGTGCCCAAATAATGGGGGGTGAATGCAGCATTGGATGCTGTTTGCTACTACCTCACCATTTCCAAATCTCCTTAATGTATTACTCTGTTTTCTTTTTCTGCATAGGTGAAAAATACTTGATACCTTCCTGTTCAAAGGGAGGAGCAGGAACRTAGTTTTAGGACTTAGATAATTTCAAAAAAACATGTGTGAAGTATAAAAAGATAAGGTGTAAAATAGTCATTCTGGCATTTTTTGCAGGCTTATCCTTATCTGTGTTTGAATTTGCCATCCCATTTTGTGAATAACCCTCATCCCTCACTTATCTTTTACAGATGGTAAATGTCTAGATGCCAAGTGTTGTTTAATGCAGTCTGGAAAGAAAGGAGTGGATGTTGGCCCATGACCAATTTACATTTAGAGACCATTCTTGGAGTTCAAGGCTATTCTYTTAACAATGCCACAAAAATTGCACAGCCATGACTAGCTTTTGTAACACCCTTAGGCAATGCTGAAACTATAAACATGATGGGAATTAAATTTCACCATGTGTATCTAATAGCACCAAAGCAAAGAGCCCCATTGGTGCTGACACAGCATTCAGCTTGTATTAAAGATTTAATATACTGCACAGATGCTTTGGGGTGCTTGTTTGGAGGCTGTGAGATTGTGAGGAGTGGCTGTGTGGAGGGAGCGACCCAAAAGACATGGTAGTCAAGAGTCTAATGGTGCCATGAAGAATGTGAGACCCTTTGGGACAAGGATCTGGAAAAAAATCCAGGTTTACCAAGTTGCCTAGATGTTGAAAATGCAGTAAAATGTAATCTCTTATGTCATAGTATTGTCTATAGTGCCGTAGCTTTTACCTGAGACAGGCTGCATTTCGGAAGCTGTCTCCTCTGTAATGGCTTTAGCATATTTATTAAGGACCTTATCCATTCTATGGACTGAATTGGACCTTTCTAAAATCTTATTTTAATGTAATTGCTGTCAGAATTTATTAAGTTTCATTGTTAAGACAGAGCAGAACAGGAAAATCAGCTTCACTGGTGACAGTCTGCATTAAATAACAAGAGCTAGTAGTGAGCTTTATACTGTATTTGTCATTTAGGATTAGGTAGCTTGGTTTTAGTTTAAATGAAGCTGAACAAATTTGGATGATCGCTAAAACCGTGGCATTGTAGCTGTTGGAAATTGAAATCTGGAATACAACTGCTTTTTTAGTGTGGTATTCTAACTTTATGTGTTCTAGTGTAACCACAGTTGATGTAGAATCACATGTTGACTGAAATYTCTAAAGTTCAGGTTAAAAAATAGATTTTTTTTTTTTTCCCTCTGGTAAACATTTTTGCTGTTATCTACTGCAATTTCGCATCCCTGCTGCAGGGAATGCTGCAGTATCGTGCCTCCAGGGCTAGGGTTTCAGGGCTAGAACAATGTAAGCAGATCTGAGTGGGTTTTTTGACTCTGTAGCCCAGCAAACTAGAGACTCCTGCTTTTCCTCTGTTCCAAAACAGAGGAAACTGTCTTGGAATGAGGCTTCAGGCTTGAGCAAAGGCTTCTTGGATTCYACCCACCAATGAGTAACTTTACATAATACTACTGTAAATACTATAGCGTAATGGAAAAGTGGCTATGTCCTTAAGCTTTCCCTGCTCAAGATGCTTTGCTTGATTTGTATTTGTGAATCTCAGATGTATAGGGATAGCCATAGTCTTTTGAGTGCAAATTTGTCTATGCTTTTCTTTTCTAAATTTCATTCTGTTTTTATAACCTTAAATTCAGTGGCACTCAAATATTTCCTCTTGAAATTGATAATTTCAGGCATTTTGTTCCAGATAATTTTTAATAGCTAAATTTTGAGAAAGTTGATTTCCTTAAACCATGTCTTAAATTGACAAACTGGCATTGAGAATCCACTAAGAACAAATCCTTTGAAAGCTCAGATACTTTTAATCAAGTTGGAAAGAATGAGATGATGCTGTGTCATTCTGTGAAATTAATTTAATGAATTGCATGAGCTAGACTAATGTATGCTTAACCTCTCCAGATCTGTAGCAAATTGAATTTTGTATAACGCTTACTGGTTGACTTCTCACTACCTCTGAGAAGCGTGGATTTTTTTGTTTTCTAAGCTGAGTGCTGCAATGGGGACATATCCCAGAGGTCTGGTAAATATGAAGGTTCTGAATGTGGTAAACATCTGTGCAGGACTCGGCATGATGCTTGATGTGCAAGTTGACTTGTTCTTGCTCCTGAGGCATCCAGTATCTTGAATACTCAATATTTCTGTAAGTTATGAATAGTTAGCTATTTTTTATGAGGAACTGAGGAGCTAAGAAACACTACTAAGTGCCTTTCAAGGACACAAAGGAGCCTTTCCTAGTGATAGGAATAGGCATTTTAGCCATATATATTAAGCATTAGGTATAGTCCTATATGCTATAGTCTCTGAGTAGTCTTAGAAAATCATCTTAGTTAACCTGTGATTTCAAATCATGTTCCATTATCAGTTAAATTTCTTTTCAATCATAAAGCAACTTCTTGAATTGGGTAATTTGTGATATTTTGATTATTTTCACCCTTTGGATTGTAAGRGACCTTAAAGCCATCCAGTCCTCCTGTAGACAATGATGCAGAGTGCATAAGCATATGCTGTCCCTARGTGGGATATAAGGAGTAGTCGAATTTATTCTCAAAGCTAAGCTGCAAAGGAAATCGTACGTCTTTTCTAAACTTTCTGGTAAGCTCTTCACTGTAGTGCTTTGCTGCTGCTACAGATAGAATGTTTTTCCAGATGTTACTGGCCGTAGGATAAATCAGTTGGTAATAGCAGTCACCACCATCAGGCCTATTAAGGACTTTGAGCTGGAATCAAGTGGAAGGAATCAGGGTTTTTCAGAAAGTAGGAGAGGGAGAGTCTTTCAATATTTGTCAGTTAAAATTCATGCAGGATCACTGGATAAAAATATCCTTGTTCCTTAATTAAATAACCCTTGAGGATGAAGTATCAGAGGGGTCAAGTCATAGGGAAAACTGTAATCATTTCCAAGAGCTATTGATTTTATGCTAATGATTTTAAATGATGCATAGAACTCTGTATCAAATCTTGTCTGGAATGACAGGTGATGATTTGAGCTTTGTGTCCCTTGAAGGGGCTTGTTTGTACAGATTTTAGTGTCTACATTATATATTGTCAAGATCAGAGTTGTGTGGGGAGTGAGGGAGCTCAGTATTAGGTTGCAGGGAAAGGATTTGACTTTCTACCTGAAAGATCCAAAGCAAATGGAGTGATATGAAGGAGGTAGTGTGCAAAGCAAGGCAGATGGGTCTGCCCATTGAAGCAGTGAGTGAAGCTCCTGGGACAAATTGCCTCATCTAGTGGAATCCTCACCTTAGTATTCCAGAGTACATCTTAGTATTCCAGAGTACATCTTAGTATTCCAGAGTACATCTTAGTATTCCATTCCTACTGTGGCATAGCCATGGAAGTATGCCTTTCTCCATCTCTTGTATATTGCATCTTGTTGGTATCAACTAAAAGCTATCAACTGTGGGCATCTTCTTGAAGTTGTGTATTGCACAAATGGTCTTTGAGGTCCAAGACAGCAAGAAGAGATCTGTTCCAATTCCATGTATGGTGGATGTGTTGAATTTGTAATTCAGTTGTTACTGAGCTGTAATTCRGATGAGCCTTGTATATAGTATAATTTTATAGGGCATGGCACATCAATTAATTGATATAACCTACAGGGGCAACTTGTCAGAGAAGGTCTGATATCCAGAAGACAATCTTAGCTCGTGCGCTTGCGTGCATGCTCTCTCTGTCAAAAAAAGTCTCTTCTGTTACAGTTCATGTATATCATGGATGGCAACCAGGATTCAATATGATCATGCAAACTCCCATTTTAGGTTTTTTAATGTTCTCAAATAATAGCCACTAAGGAGGGATTTTTTGAAAGACAAAAAGGAACATCTATCTTCCAGAGCAGTAAAATCTGCTAATCATAATATCTTACACTCCAAGGGCACACATCAAATAATATCTTCATAACAAGGCTGAAGATTATAGTAGTTTAGATGAATGACAGTTGTCTGTATAAATCTAGACTCATTCTCCATTGACCACATCTAATACCTTATATATTTTGCCTGATATGCAGTTATGTTCTCTGAATAAAGAGAAGAGTAATTCCTACCATATAAATGGTAGTAAAATTGGAGTAAATAGTTTGCCTGCCTTAGCCATGGTTGAAAGCATTGAATGGTTGAAAGCAACTGGCAGCGGTAGCCAAGCTGTTGTCTTCAGTTGCTGCCCATACTGTGCCTATTGGAAAAATTAGTAAGAACTTTTTTATGTCTGTCAATCTGGCTGTCTCCGTAAGTTCACAAGTTAAAATAGAAGTAAGGGCAAGACATAAGGAAAAAGAATGTGTGGAGAAAATAATGAGGATAGAAGAAAGAATTTGAAATGATGAGAGAAATTCTAATGTACTGATGACTTTGCTGCCAGGGTTTTGCTCACTAGGTGGTCTTTGCATAAAGATGCCATAGCCACAAAATATATTTTTGTGTCACTTGGGCTGTACTTTTTTCCTTGCTTTGGAATCTCTCTCTCCTTAGTCATTTCAAACAGCTTAAAGTCTCCTTTGCCATCTGCACTAATCATCACCTGCAATTACTAATGGCACCGGGTCCCCCTGTGCTTGCCCTTTGTTGCCAGCTACTTTTAATGTGGTCTGCAATATCTGCACGAATGGCAGAGGGCAATTACAGAGCACACTGATGCTTGGCAAGAGACTCGGATTCATTTTAGTGATGTTTTAATCTGTTCTTAGGACTGGGACAGAAGAGATTTTCAGCTTCTAAAGTAACTTAGATATTACAATTTTCCAGTCTGCTTTAATCTGCCACCAGAATAAAAAAAAAAAAAAAAAGTTTATATATCTGAAACTGTTCAAACACAACAACCAGAACTACTAAAATAGACACATTAGAAACTTGCAATGCTGTATTTACCTGAGTAATGCTGCTAAACTTGATATGGGAATAAGTGTTAAGGAGAATAAAATTTTGAAGAAACTGTTCATAAGCAGTCTTGACTTTTGTATGATATTGTTGCTGGAGTTTTTCATATTTATGTATAGTGCTTGCTAAAGCCCTAGGAGAATGCTAGAAAAGTACATGGCATATATAAGTGATATCAGCTCTTATTGAAATTCAGCAGTTTTTGGTCTGTTATGCTTGTTATAGCAGCTTAAGCAGTGCAACAATGTGGTATCATGACTCTAGGCAAGGAGAGAGCAATTCAAAATGCAGGGAAATTAGCTATACTCCTGTTTGAAATATCTTTATGTTAATAAATGTGAAATACTTCTARAGAGAAATGGGTAAGCAGGAGTGGTTAGATGTGTCGTTTATTTCACTAAGGCTGCAACTGAAAAATATCCACTGTACAAGCAGTGTGTTATGTAGTACATCCTTTCACTCCCATGTGGAGCTGCTGACCAGCCTGCTCTCAGAAATGGCAGTTAACAGCAGGAGATGCTTGTAGTTAAGCCCCAAAGAGCAGCAGTCAAACTGCAGGGACTGCAGAGCTGAAAGTAGTGGCAGAGATTGCAGGCTGTAATTGAGATTCCCCAGTAGGCTTCTGTCACAGGTGTACAGGTGAGAAGTAGGAATGAATCATATAAGCACTCATGATTAATGTGTTTGAGAGAAAGTATGTAACTTTGCTTAAATTATGTAGGCCTGGAGCTATATTCTGACTCTTTTATGGACCTTCACTTGCAGAGCATGTCAGTAAGCTTGCATGGAGCTCGTGGTGAGTTTTTATTAGTCTCTTGCAAGAAACTCTGCAAATTATATGAAATCTCCTTTTAAAGCACAACCTGGCCTTTTATTATTGCAAAGCTTTTACCAAGGAACCTATCTTTGTGATGAGAATCATACTTAATTCTACAGCTGTTATATTCTAAACTGAGATAATACACTCAGTAAAGGGATGTGAAAATGCATTACAACCCTTGTAGATCATCTGTGTGTATGTATCATTGAGCATCCAATAAACCTCTGAGCTACTGAGATGCTAGCTAGTGAACTTGTGTACTTGTCATGTGTCACTGTCCTTCCTTGAAGTGATGTCAGACAGAACTTGAAATATTTTATACGTTCAAACTCTGAAAGATACTGATGACACTTACCTTAAAAACAGAAGACTTGAATTTTGACCTCCTGGGCATGACTAGTCAGGCTTTTTTAAAGGTGCTAAACTGATGAGCTTGGTGACCTCTGTGTACTCCCTCGCTGAGCAGCACACAACAGGCAGAGTTACTGAGGACTTCACTTGAGCTGTATCACTGTTCCTCTCAACTTGGAGCCTTCAGCGATCACTTCTCAGTACCAGCAATGTGCTTTCATACACATGTCATTTTGGGTAGAAATTCTTGAGCATGCCTGGGGAGCTGGCTTATTTTTAAAAACTGGTCAGAGGTCTCTTGAGGGCCACTTGAAAGGATTTGAGTAGGTTAGGAGAGGCAGAGTTATGTTACTTAGAAAAAGGATAGTTGTATCAGCCCCACTCCAAAATAACTGATAWCTTTTGGTAATCATGTAAAGACTTATTTTTTTTTAATTATTCCAGGTAGGTTACAGTATTAGCTACAAAATTGTTCATGTACTTGAATACATGAATCTTTAAAAAAGATTGCCAAGAAATGCTACCATCAAAAATCTAACTAATGCTTAAAAAAAAAAAGGTTGGGCCATTGCTTGCAAATCCATTATAAATTGAAATGATCTCTTTTATTTGGAACACATTTTAAATAAAATGGTTAATACATTGAAACTAATGGTTAATCCAAAATTCAATAGTCTTGTAAATTAGTCAAATTGCAATAGAATATAAACAGAGTTTTTGACCAATTTAACCTCAGGATGAGGTAACAATGATATGTAATTGTATTTGTAAACTATTTGGACTTTAAGCAGTTTTATCATTAATATCTTGAAATGTATCTGGTACTGTATTGATACAGTCTCTTTTAAATTAGAACTGCAGCCTTTGCTATACCTAAAATTGTTGCTTKGCATATTTTCCTGTGTTTTTAAGACTGATATAAGCCTTGAATGTCTCAGCTGAGACTGAAAAGAGCAATTGGGTGTAACAGAAAAGATGATTTATGCTTTTCCTGCAGTTAGYTATGAGGATGTGTATTGCAAATTTTCCTCTAAAAAGTAAAATCTCAGTGGACCTGTCTGAGATGCTCTACGAGTCTCCAGAACGCTACCCTTGTATACTGTTGCAAGCTTTGGTATAGAGTTGCTAACATGATTTTATAAAATTGTGACATGAATCCACATTACTGACTTGATCAAACTGAGCAGATTTTCTTGTGTTTTGAACAAGATCTAGCACAGAGCGTTTACCTTCCCCCCCCCCACTGTTCTAGGTGCTAGAGATTTGACATAGGGTGTTTTACATGCTTAGCTTATTCAGTGTGCCCAAAACAAAAAATGGTGTCTCTGTCCCATGTCATTTTGGATAAACTCTTTTCCATCAAAGGTTACTGTTCCAAGTGCCATGGAGCATTTCCTGAAAAACACTGCTGTAGTTGGAGCTGGAAAGAGGACAATATGTGAGTGGGAAGACATTTTCTGTTAAGCTGGCAGAGATGAAGAACACACTAACACAAATGAGAGTTCTTTGAAATTTCATGCTGTATTTAAGCAGGAAAAAAAAGCTACTTCAAAATACATGTAATAGGCTCACAGCCACATATAAAGACATCTCCAGGAAGTTTGAGGAGCTTACAGGATAAAAGTTTAGGCTCAGGCTGAAGCAATCTTCAGTTTTATATTGTCTATTGTCTCTTTCAAAGAAAGAAAAAATATACCTGGAGGCATTTTTCTTGTAAGAGAAAATAAGAAAATAATTTTAAGTGGCTTTTTAACTTGTCTTTAGTGTGAGGTTTATTTTGTTTTAGGCTTCTTACCATTTTATTACAGGTGAGTACTCATCTTTTTCATCTTTTCATCATTGAACTCAGCTACCAGGTCAGTGCAAAGCAAGACCTTTGTTCATCTGCAGATGTCCGTTTCCTACTCCATCCTGTGTGCAAAGCTAGACAGTATTTTAGGAAAGGCTTGACAAATTTGGAATTATGACTTCACATGTTACATGACATTACATTTTATCTATTTTAAGATCACTGATCTTGCTGTGCAACAGCATGATATTGCAGACATATCCCACTTCTGTCCAATATATCCTTCAGGTTGGCTGTGCAATGGTGTTAATTCTAGCATGCTCTAGACTAAGTCAGACTTCTGTTTCCAGGTATATAACAGGCAGCACAAGGGACCTTATCTATTTGTCTTTCACTGAGAGCTTTGATAACTTTTATGCTAGGAAAAAAAATATTGTTCTGTTATGATAATTAGTCAAGATTTGACTTTGAGATAATAATAGCTGATCCTTTTTAAAGGATTTACTTGACATTCCAGAAAACAAACAGCTTTGAGAATTAACTAGTTTCTTCCAGGCCTTGTTTTTGGAAAGGAAATAAGAAATTCAAAAAGTTGCTGTCTGAGCAAGACCACTAAAATTTTCAGTAAAATGAAACTGGCAAGGTTACCACTTCTGTGGTAACAAATGATTTTAAATAAAGCTATTGAGTTTACTGTTTACTAGAGTAATTGCTGAAGCAACTGGCATTCCTACACACGAAAGATAGAGACAGGGAACAGTGCATGTTACCTTGATCTTTTTCTCTTATATCTTATTTCCTTCCTACAGAGAACAAGATAATTATATGTATGTTAAAAGACTCTTCTCAGTGGTAGACTTGCATACGCTCAGCATGAGAGGTCAGCATTTTCCCCTGCTGCGACCCCACCAGCAATGTGGCTTCCTGCTGCTGGCTTTCTTGATTGCCTGATTGTTGGTTGCCTTTAGTGGGCAGTGACAATCAACTTGCTTTAGGTCATGGTGGCTGCTTGGGGTCAGAATGGCAAAACATGGAACCAGAAAGAATGGGAGTGCTGCAAACTGCTGGAGATGTACTTTAGGCAGGTAGGAGACAAGCAATTACCATGCTGAGTCATYCATACTGTCTGATCCTACTTTACACAAAACCCACAAGTAAAGAAATGAAAAAGAGAAAGCTGGCTGTTTGCCCAGTCACCAGATGTATTTCTTCCCCTGTGCTCTATACCATATCGAGTGACTTTTGCCCAGAAATGCAGCTTTCAACCTGGATTAGAATTTAATATTGCTGTTCTTCTGAAGAAGTGTCCTGGGATATTTGCACTAGCTTTTTTTGACTGTATGCACCTTATCTGCTACTTGCTCCTTAAAAACAAAAGGCTTCAAGTGTGTGCTGACTGGAATTTTCAGTGTCTTGCCAATTGAAATATAGCTCATTTTTTCATCATCTCATGAGATCGGGTATTGTCTATACTGCCTAAGCATTCAAAAATGACAATAATGATATATAGTTATTTTGAATTTGAGAACTTTCCCCTGCCCCTTCTGGCCTGGATAACTAATACTTATTTGTTTGCTTCATTGTAGAGCCTGGGGCTTGAAGATTGACTCAAATATTGCCCGATTCCTGATAGGATTGTGAGATTTGTCAACACTTGTCTGTCTGTTGAGCAGTTTATCTCTGCTGCTGCTTACTTATCTTGAGGTGTTTTGTATCTGTGAACTATCACGTTAACATTTCTGAGCCCAAAAATAAAGGTTATTTTTCTAAATGTACAATTCCTTCCTTGATTTTGCAGCAGCTACTGAGAATGACAAGTCAGTGACAGCAAGTCTGCTGTTAGGCAAAAACACTTCCTTAAGCATGCTGTAAATCACTATCAAGGCTATATCTAGCCACCAGTGTTTGGATCTTTCATGAGCAGCCTCAATGCAACAGGATTGTGGCAAAGGCTGTTGCCAGCCGTGCCCTGATGCAGTGACATGTGTTTATTGGGCTCTCACTGCACTGAACTGTTTCAGCCATCTCCTCTGAGACCATGGCAGAAAAGGCGTAGAGTGGGTGGAATCAGCCCTTGATCAGGACATGGTCTGAATGACTTAATAAATGAAGGGGAGACAGAAGAGGGATGAATTAGCCTAAATGAACATGGTAGGACCAATGACTACAGCACTGAACTGTGATTTGGAAAGYTAAGTTCATTTTTTTAGTCTTGACTAAGATCTTATACCTTGGTTCTTACTAACTGGAATTAGGAGTACTTTTCTAGATTTTTAGGATATTTATGGGAACAGGTAAATAGGAGATGCCTATGTAAGTAAGAAGCCATCTTTTGCAATAGTGGTACAGGGACTATAAGAGCATGACTTGTTTATTTTCCTTAAATTCTGGATGTATTGTTGTAGCAGTTGAAACTYTTGTTTAAAATACATCTTTAATTTTACTGCAGTGTGTATTCTGTTAAGAACCTTTTGAAGGACAAAAACAGAAAACATTAAGAACAGACTTTYAAATGACTATTACTGCCCTTCTTGATTTCTGTCTGTCTTGCTTCAAAAAACTCAAATATGGTATTTCTCACAACTTCTGCCTAAATGATCTAACTGCTGTTTTCAACCACAGTGTCTAAGGATACAAACACAACAGTTCCCATATTCTGCTTCTAGAGCTTGCTAATAGTTGACAGAAAATGGTGCTGACAGRATAGGTCAATTCTATGAATCTTGTGAAACTTGTCCTCCAGCATGGTGAAACAAAAATAGATAGTACATGTATTTCTGACAGTTATTTTTAAAGATTCTCACAAATTCCTGCAAGTTTTCTTACCTTTGAGAACAGACAGAAAGTGCAGAGGCACATGCATATGAAAACCTTCCTTTGCAAGACTCTAAAAAAAAAAGAAAAAAGAATTCCATGTTCATCAGAAGACTAATGAAAGATTATGAAGCTTCATTGTTAAGTMTCATCTGTTTAAACTATGATTTTGTCCAACGCCTAACTAAAATTGAGAATTGTGTGGTTAATTACGGAATGAAAGGTACCAGACATGATACCTGAAGAGAACTGGAGAGATTTCAGGTTCCCACATGTTGTTTGGAGCATAAAAGTCAGCTGGAAAGGCAGTTAAGAGACTTCTTTTTCCTCCCTGTTCCATACTGACTAAGGTTTATTATTGTATTATTTAAAGAGATGATTTGTGTCAAAAGGTTTACAAACCATCAGGGTCTCTATTAATGTGGCAGCGCTTTACAAGTGTATTATGCTTTCCTCAAGAAAAGAAATGGCTGATAGCTACGTGTTTTTCCCTTGTGGTCAGTATGCAAGAGAAGTCCAGTTGACTCCTGTGAGAATGGATGTGGAGATTTGGTATTTCTAATACATTTCTAATGCCCACAACTACAGAAGTTCTGTGACTTTTTTTCTCCTGGTTTGAACCTTTGTCTGGGGTCCACAATTATCCCAGTGCAGTTTAAAGTATCAAAAGCCCTTTTTAAATGAGTAATGTAGAAAATGAGTGACTTAAGATGAGTCCAAAAAAAATTGTTTTTTTTTCTTTTCTTTGTAATTTTTTCTGTATATGTGTAAAGATTTTCTTACAAGATTAAGGACGTTTTATGGGTGAGCTGTTTGYGTAAATAAAAAATTATATCAGAAGAGTAAACTGAGAGTGTTGGAGGACTATCRGAGCTGGAAGATGAATCCCAGAGGATAAGTGCACCTTAAAGAAATTCCCTGTGTTCCATGTTATGCCACTTCCACAAACTTATGCAAAATCTCTGAGCAAAACTATGAATGAATGTGCAGACCTAACCTTAGCTGTTTCTTAAGCAAAATAAGGACAAAGTATCTCAGCAGTACAGGCAATATTAGATTTGGTTGCTCAAATGACTCAGAGGTAGAAGCTGCACTGTACGAATTTGAAGACCTTTAGCAGGATCTTCTGAGAGTGACTTTCAGTAACAACTGCCTACGGCAGCTTCCTTGGACGCAGCAGTGCTCCTGCCAGCATCCCAAAGGGCTTGAAGCTGGTTTTATTGTCTTGTTATTTGCTGTCCTAAGCATGTGTTTCCATTGCTTATGCCTAAAGCTATTTCAGCATTAATGTCGTGTGGTTGTTCTAACTATGCTGGGAAAAGTTCCAAAATTCAAGGCACTTAAACTTCCAAAAATTCAAGGCACTTTTCTGCACAGATTCAAGTACCTCTCTGTCCATGGCACTTGGGGCATTTGTGTAGATGTGTTATTTTTATATTACATGAATTACTGAAAATCCCTGAAAGCAATTAGCATTAAGTATTCTTAAAATGTCAATATAAACACAATGTCAGAAGTGCTTAAGAGGAATTGTAGCGTGGAATTTTACGTTGTTCAGGGACCAGACATTTTGTAGAATAAACAGGCAATGGCTTTTGCCCTGAGGAACCATATATATTCTACACTCTTAAGCAGTTTGTTTTACAGCCTTAACATGAGGAAAGGATGCAGTCAGAACATTTAAGTTAGATTTTGGCTCCAGCCCTGTTGCTTACTTGGCTGATGAAATTTTCTTTGAAGGTGGAAGGGGGAAAAAAGAAACATTCAAACAGTTCTTTTTCTGTCCTCAACTAAGGAAGAAACTGACAGAATATTTTCAGTATACATAAATGACATAACTTTCAGATAACAGCTGACAACACCTCTGCTTCTACACGATACTAGTAGAAGTATTGCAAGAGAGTGCAAGGGTTTTGAGTACATTTTGGGGAAAAAAATACCAAAGAGATAATGACAACAAAAAAGGCTCTAAAATGGGAGTTGATCCACCTGAGACACCCTCAGGATCTATCTATCATTTTATGGTGATGAGGCTAGAAGCTGTGTGATGCTGTCTTAGATTCAGCTTCATGTCAGCATGGATGTGTTYAAGGAGTCAACCAGCACACTGACTTTTCATGGTCTTTGAATGAGGTGAAATACAGAGTTATTAGGATGGAGTGTTTATAGAGGCCCTTCTGGTCAGAAGAATAACTACAGAAATGTTT
This sequence comes from Nothoprocta perdicaria, assembly GCF_003342845.1. Lineage (NCBI taxonomy): Eukaryota > Metazoa > Chordata > Aves > Tinamiformes > Tinamidae > Nothoprocta > Nothoprocta perdicaria. The sequence continues at coordinate 671,714 of NW_020454649.1, forward strand.
TTTTAGAAAAATAAATCTATTTTCTAAATGCGAACTTTCATATTTTTATGTTAAAGTATAATTTTACTATGATTTGCCCCATGTACTGATTGTTTTTTAGTTATAGATATCTTTTTTCATATAGGAAATACTCAGAAAAAGTATAGACTGAAATATAGCTGGAGTAATTAAGAATCTCCTTGCATGAATGATAGAGAACAAAGCATATAAGCTGGTGGTTTGAAAATCAACTCAAGTTGCTGTATTTCAAAGTACTGTCCAGGGTCGATATAAACTACTAGCCCACAACCAGCTGGACATGATCTCAATTCATGGGCTGCRGAACCGAAGGACAACTGTGGTCATTAGGCTGGCTCTGTGACTCTGGAAATGCTTTGAAAGGTGGCTTGAAGACCAGGACCTGCATGGAGAGATTGTTTCCATGGGATATCAGGACAGCTTCCAGGGCTTAATTGTTATAGAATCGTTATGGGGCTTTTTAACAGAAGTTGAATGTGCAATATCATATTTAAGAGCCAGGCAGGGACGTAGCTTCAATAAATTTGATCACACTTTAGTTCTTCTGTACTTCTGTTCTGTGCAAGATCCTGAGGCAATGAATTCGACAGCTTAATATGCACCATATGAAAAAAGTACTCATTTCACTTGTCAGTAGTCCTTTTTTTTCTGACAGATTCTCTGTGCACCTTTGGTTCCTGTGTTGTTTTCCTCTGTTTCTCATTTCCATTTATGATTTATAGCCGTCTAGCACATTTCTTGTACCCACTGTTGCTTTTTCAAGCTTTAGGGTTTCCCTACTCTGAATTTTTATCTGTCTCTATATCCTTTCTAGGTTTGCAATAACCTTTTCTAAAAGGGCTAGCCAGAACTGCATGAATATTCAGAATGGGGAAATACCTGAYATAAGATGACCTACTTAAATATTCTGCTTTTGTTATAATTTCCTTCTTATAAATACTGCAACTTGAAAAATCTAAGTACTGTGATTCTCTAGCATAACAGGAGCATGTTCAGTGGTGCTAGGTTTGATCACAGTTATGGAAGGTAGTCTCTTTGCTAGTTACATGAGAATTTAAATAGCAAAATATCTTGACAATGATTATTATCTTTAATTTTGTTATCCTTTTCAAGTTGTCAAAATAGCATTGCAGGTTTTTGGAATGGCTGCTGCCATAGAAATGAAATGTCAGCTCTGAAGCTTGATGACAAAATAAGCAAAACCTTTGTATTGTTCACATCATGTTAGAAGCAATATTGAGAAGCTTTGTGAGTACTAGAGAAGTGAGAACACAGAGCAATATTTTCTGTTTTCCAAGAAACTTTGTAAGTGTAGATGATGTACTCCAGTATTTTGTATTTCATTGGAATTGTATCTTTAAGAAATTGCCTGGTTTATTTTAAATGTTACACACATTTGTTCTACTTGAATCTTTTGTTATTTTTTTAGCATTTTCTTAGTTATTTTATCTTAGCGCATATTCTAATATCTGTTTAGGAATCTCGTTTAAAGCTTTGCCATGGGGAAAAATAAAATGCTTTGGACAAAGCCAAGCATAAAAGCAGCAGTGGCAATACTTTGCACATGGCATCTATATTAGTAATCCAACAGGGACAATGTGTAGGAAGGACGTTGTAGGAAGTGTGTTGATGTTGTGGCTCTGCAATGAGATTTTCACTTGCTAACTCACAGTTAGAGCCTGTGTACAGTGTTCCCCCTTTCCTCTTTATTTGTGTAATCTCTTGATTTCAATTTACCATGGTGTAGTTGTTTGTTTGCTTTGGAAAAGAGTAAAAAGGGAAGCAGCTAGCTGCAGCTCAGCAYTTGTGAGCATTGAGGACATGGTTTGTAAATCTCATGTCAGCTTCCAGGTCATGGTTTTCATTCCAAATCTCTCAGATGAAAACATGCCAAAGAAAGCACCATTTCATGGAGACAGTGACAACTGGATTTGTAACAAAAATGCACAGTGCACATTGCAGATTGCCAACAATTTCCGATAGAGTTTGTATAGAACCTGTGCGGTCTGACAGGTATCACTCAGTTGAACTGTGTTTCCAAAGTGTTCACAAATGGTAACATTTGGCCTTATGTACCATTGAACACTAATTTTAGCAGAATGAGATAAAATACCAAGTTGGTCTTTGAAACACCATCATTTGTTGTCTCAAAGGAAACAATTTGCCAATTAAATTGATTAGAGTTACCTCAACATTGCCAAGTATAGCTGAATTAACTCTTTCATAGGAACCTTGTGTATTTGATATATGCAACCTAGCAAGTTGTATAGCTTCTGAAATAATTTTGTAGAGCAGCTGTATATCCTTTTTTAAATATAGTAACTTTACAGGAAGCATGTTCTTTGTTATATAGGTTACCTTAGATATAAAATGACCCTGTAACTTGAAGTTTCCTTCTGTTTGCTGAGATCAAAGGCAGATGTAGCCAAGCACCTGTAAGCTCCAAAGCAGAGATCAGTGGCATTGCTGTACAGAAATAGAGCTTGTGTTAAGTTGTTTTTACTAATGGTCCTGTCACTGGTGACACTTGAGTAAATGAACATATGTACTGACAGAGGACACAAGCTCGGGCAGATGATAAGGTTTCTTAACCTGCATTAGCTCATGTCCAGCTGGCAGGGCAGGCTCTGGCCATCCTTGCCTGTCCAGCCTGATAGCAGTGACAGATCTGTGTGGCCTCAGCACACTGCCTGCCATCTGACTGTCAAATATTCACAATACGGGGTCTTTCCTACACTTGTATTTCTCATATATTTATACTTTCCTAACAATGATCCTTCCACATGTTTGTTGTTCTTCCTCGTTTTTCTTCTGTTTTCTAATAAAAATACTGTGAATTCTTTAGGACATTTGAAATATAATGGACACTGGGAATGGATTTGGGTGAATGAATTTAAAACAAGGAGCAATTTGTGCTTTGTTAAACTGAAATGATTATCATTGCATATTCTCCGTCATTGCATTCTAGAGGAAAACCTTAGTTTCTCTATTGGTGTTTCATTTCTTGGGATTAATTATATTCAAGCAGAAGATGAATTCAAATGTCACTTTGGTCTCAGTGTGTGGCCCTGAAATATTAGACAGCATCGAGACAGCATCATGACTCAAAAATTGATTCTCAGGTCTTTTTCTCAGATTCTTTGTTTTGTGTTCTTGGCTTTTGTTTTCTTTGATTTTTACAAAGCCATAGGCTGAATGGTTCAGACTGGATGGAAAGGTCTTTACTTTCAGGGAGTTCCTTTCCAGAGCCACAGATGTGTTTCAGTTGCATTCAGCTTTTACCAAGAGTGTCAGGCCATATCCTTCAGGCTCAATTTTCCTATTCTTGGGTATGTTTGCATATGAATATGGGCTGAAATATGTGCCTAAGTGTATTTTGCAGCTGTTTTAAGAGAAGTTTCTACATTTACCAGTCTTGGCAAGATTTAAGTCTCCTTATAAGTTAGTAAAATTAAAATCCTGAGTATAAAGTCAACCATAATCTGGAGAAACTTAACCCCAAGAAGAGCGCTGGAATGTACTTGTATCCCTCCCTAGCTATCTGCTGAAGTAACTTCCAAAGACTATAATGGTAGAGAATTCACTGTAGAACTGCAGTGTTGCACATCTCAGTTAAGAAAATGGTAGTGTGGTAAACCTTACCACCCATAATCTTATGGCAATATCCAAAATCATCTTTATCTAAACCCTTTGAACCAGTTTACCAGCTTTGGTCCAGACAATCTAGACTGTCACATGCTGTTGCAAGAACTCATGAAGTGGCTCTTGCAGCCTCTTTTTCAAAGCTTACATATTCACAAACCAAGTTGCAATGTGCCAAGCTGTCTATCTAGGCATGGCATTCAGGGAGGGGATGGAGTTTACTGCCAACTTAAATCAGCAATAGACCCAATCTGCTTTAGTAAGAGGGTAGTATCAGTGGCACATGATGAAGGAGCAAGGCTTCTTAGCCTCTGCAAAGATCACCTTGTTAAGCTATATCAACCCAGCCTATTTGCATTCTTGTCATGGGCTGCAAAGCAGCAAGACAAATTCATTGGACAACCTGTCAGGTGTAGCAACACACTGATGGTCATTTTCAAAAGCAATTAAACACATGCCAAGATTGTGGAAAACCAAACAACTTAATCTGAAACCACTTGTTCAGTATGAACTGACATAAAGCCTGGTACAGTTGTGGGGTCTGCTGATGGCTGCAGCTGTCAATGAGATGTAGGTAACGGAGGGCAAGGGCTTCCAGGCTGCCTATCGGTGGAGCATCAGTGACAAGTAGCTTGACAAAGGAAGACTTGCCCCCTTTAGCTGAAGGGAAAGGGGATATCCTGTGACTTGATCCTCAGTCAGGGATGTGTCCAAGATATCTTTTTACAGCAAATATTTATATCCATCTAGTCTGTCTTGCACAATGGTAGATCATCTCTTATTCTGCCAGATTTAACATGGTACCAGCCTAAGCTAATGCTAAGCATTCCAAAAAACATTTTAGCCCATAGCAGTTAAAAATAATCCCTTTATGAAAACCATCTGTGATATTTGACACTTCTGTTAAGTCCTTCAAAATTCACAGTTGTAAAATCATTTGTGAAAATGTTGTGCACAAACTAAGTGCTACTGTAATATTAGGAGATGTTGAGACTAAATTGATTTTAAAAAGTCATTTAGATTAAGGTCCTCAGTTTTATTTTTCCACCCTTACTATTACTAATGCAAATTGCTGACTTGTTCAGTTTTCTGTCACTTGCAGATACTTTCCTCCAATCATGTATAGCACTAGAGAGCGAGGAAACAGAGCTATTTTGAGGACTTGACAACATAAACATATAATGATATAGAGTGTTGTTTGAAATGAGAAACTATTTCCTGGCAGGGAGAGGAAATGGTTCTGCACAAAGTGATTTGTCTATACACTGTGTCTAATAGGGACAGAGGAAAAAACAAGCACCAAAGAAGGAGAATCTTAAAGCATTGTCATCTAGTTGTGATTAGATGACATTAATATAGGACATGAGAGTTTTGGCTCACCTGGATTTTTAGAAAAGATCTGAAGGAAAGTAGGGCCACTTGTTAAGCTTTAAGGAAGTAGTTCCAAGTTTATTATCACATTTAGCTGTGTTATTTTTGTTAGCTACTTTTATTTTTACTTCTTGTATAATGTATTAAGACAGTAGTTGTTTATGCTTACTATTAAAGTAGAACAGTGTGTTCACTAGTCTCTAAGCTAACTGTTTCAAAAGTGATGTTATCAGGGATGCTTATTGAACTCTTAAGTGATAGCAAATCCTATGAAGAATTAAGAGTAAAGTGGGAAGAGGAGTGTAATGCAAATGACTTGGATAAATTAGGACCTGTGAGCAAAAGAATTTGAATGATGGCAGACAAGTACATGGCTTTAGACACAGGGAGGAATAAGCAACTGTGCAGATAAATGGTTAGGATTTAGGTAGCAGTTATGCAGAAAAGGATTATGTGAAAATTGATAGTTTATCACAAAGTAAATACAAGTAACAAAAACAGAGGATAGCTATAAGAATCATCAAAAATATAGAGATCATGATTTCTTGTGAAATTCAAGTCGTAGAATTGTCTAAACTTAAGAAAAAAAGGAGATGTTACTGTCACAGAGAGAAAGTCTAATCACTCCAGGACAAGAGATGATGAACTTAAAATTGAAAATGAGTTATAATAAGTTTTTCTCTACCTCTGTAGCGTGCAGTATGTTACAGTAAGTGGTCTAGAGAGATTGTGGAGTCTCCCTTTTTAGATGCCCTGAAGAAGAGGTTAAGAAGAATACAGAAATGTGATTACTCTATCATTATTCCAATTAATTAGAGAGCCTCTTAAGTTGGTTTTCTGTTTTGCCACTTTGTTTTAAGGCATCAGCAGAAGTAACTTCTCTCACTTCTTGTCCAGCCTCCTGCATTTCTGTTGGTAACTGTAAAGTCTGAAGAAAATGCTGGGAAGATGGAGGCGGAGGTAGAGCTCAATTCTGGTTGGATAATGTGGAGCAGAGTTTTGGGAGAAATTATAGCCTTTGTAAATGAAGACCTAACTGTAGAATGATGCCAACTGTTGGGCCTGACCTAGCTATTGGTATTTTGACACTATGTTCTCAGTGCCATTCATCAGTGCACATAGTCCAGAAAGAAGTATTGCCTTGCATTGGCCCTAACTAGTGCCAAAAATCTGTGTATATATTCCCCTTTTCAGTTTGAAACATCTACAAAATCCTTTGAAAAAAAGCTACATAACAAAAGGCTTCAGACTGCTATGCAATTTGTTCCCCTAAGAGAGCAGGTTTAATGTTTCTTATTTGCAGTGCTATAGCAGCAACAAATAGGAAGCAGAAACAGTGTCAGCTTAATGTCTATTACAGTGAGAAATGTAAATGGAAAACTCCTTTGGCCTCCTGCCCTCCTTAAAGGAAAATGCCAGTGAAATAGATGTCAGGTCAGGCAATCAATAGTGATATTGATCACATTTTGTGTTTAAAGACAATGAAACTGAAAGTTTTCACCTGCTGAACCTTTCATGCTGAGTTAGGTAAGTTTAAAAGCACTGTAGGACTATGAACATTATGCCTCCAATCTTTCTTTCATATCCTCTAAAACTGTTTAATCCTAAATAGAATTTTTTGAACTCTGGTCATTTTTTCCTCCTGTATCTAAAAGTAAACACTGTAGGTATGACTGAGTGTCCCTGTAGGTACTGAATAGAGACAAATGAAAAAATTAGGAGCACAACATAATGCAAATCTTAAGAGAATTTCTCTTGCCCACCCAAAGAGGAGTAACTGCCCTGAGGAACTCTTGCATTTTAAAGAGCACAAGAGCCCTCGTTATAAATGAGGTTACCTTCGAAGAGTGGGAGGTTTCAACTGATCCTCAGAAGGTCTGTGTCTAGCATTTTACATTGGACTATGTAACTGTATTAAAAATAAAAAGTAGTGATAATTTGAGTAGAGGATAGCCAGCAGCTGACAAAACTCTTGAGTGTAAATCTCTATTTCTGGAAAAATGTTAAACTTTTAAATAGTGTGGTGGTCCTTCTCAGCCAGCAATCACCTGGGTAAACAGCATGTGGTCAATAACTATGATATCTAAGAAATAACCAGGAGCTCAGCCCCAGGGATCATAAAAATGCTTTGGCTGCGTATTCCAAAATACTACAGACCAAACCAAAGTCTTGGGAAAATAGGAAACCTAATTCTAACTTGTCGTTCATCTTTTCTCTAATTTTACTTGAAGCTACTTTTGTCTTCATATTTGGCACTATATTGTGATGCAGTAAACAGCTGCACCACAGATGGTCGAGCTGAAGTGATTTTTCCACTTGATAGATAGGAAAAGCTTTACATTCATTAAGCAACTTCATGCTTACAACAGCCTGAAGGGGAATTCCACCAGAGAACCTATTAGGACATTGGCATCATTTTCAACTTGAAAGGAAATAACAGAAATTTCCTGTTTCTAGCATTTACTGTATTGCTGCTTGCCTACCTTCAGCAAGGACCTGTGCAGATAGCAATGAATTTCTGGTTTATATGCAGTCCTTAATCACTGCACAGTTTGTAATGCTCAAAATGGTCCATACTCAGAACAAAAGAATAGGCAGGAGAATTCACCTTAGACTGTATTCATGGAGAACTGAAGACAGAGCATGGATTAATTTCCTGTGAAATAATTAAAAACAAAAACTTAAGATTTGATTATTAAAGCTGGTACCTGGATATGTATATGCAAGTTTCTATTTTAAGATAATGGGGAACCTTAACTGAGTTATTTCTGAAATGCTAAGTACTGTCCTTAGTAAATGATATTTTTATAAGGCTGCTTGGAGGGTTTTATTTGGTGGTGGTGGTCTGGCTTGTAATACCTAGCGCACAAACTCTCTGGGATGATAGACACTGTAAATACATGTTTACTGGTTTAAACACTTTCCTACTGTACGGGTAAGGAATGTCCATGCAGTTATTAAATTTCCTAGAGAGCTACCACAGTTTGACTTGAATACAACTTCTTTTTATATCACTGTCTGATATTTAATCTGAAGTTGTTCTCAACTACTGTTTTATCTTCCCTTCCCAAGAATGTTTCCTAGCTGGAAAGATATAACCAGACTTGAGTCAGTGCTTCCAAGGCATTATTCACATGAGAATAGCTTATAGAAAATTAAAAAACAAAAGGGTTCTGCAAGATGAAGAAATGCCTGAAGAAAGCAACTTGGGCTTTGGCCTTATTAAGTTTTCTTATATTTCAGGCCCTTCTTTAAGTGTATAGATGCCACTTAATGAATTCAGGTTCTGCTATTTCAATATCATAATGCCTGTAAGCTGGGATGATGGATAGATACTGTGTCTCTTCCTTCTACTTCTCTTCTAAAAGTATCATATGCAATGCCTGGGTTGGAGCTGGTTTGCTTAACTTTCACATGCCCTTCTGCAGTGACTTGCTTTTCTGTAGTGAGCAAACTGATTACGCTGTAGGCTGCAACAACCCCTACTTAGAACACTCAGAACACTAATTTCTGGTCTTGTTTACCATATGATAGTATATATTCAATGCTTTTATTCTTATTGCCATAAGATTCATTCCAAGGATGACAGATGTATCAGGAATGCCCATGCTTTGGTATAGTTTTCAGCTGCGAAGTTTGTAACACCAAGCTTAGGTGTTAACTCTCCCACTAAAGAATAGAATCAGGTGTAAGAAAACAAGAGTGCTGGGGAAAAAAAAAACAGGCTCTACAAGTACATGCTTGGAAAACTTCTTATGTGGTGTCTCTGGTGGGGTTAAGAAATTAGCCATATTCCTTGTAACGTTGCCTTTCTTTCTGCATGTGCGCTTAAACAAGTTACTCCCCAAGTTCTTCTCCCCGTGAGAGTCCTGGTCTCTTCTCACAATAGAAAGATCATGCCTCATTTCTCTTCCTACATCATCCCTGCATGTTTGGTTTGCCCTCCGGCTCTTCCCAAACCGGGACCTTCAGATTTCTTCGAGACATGTCTCGGCCGAGGAAGCCAAGGAGCAGTTCCCCAGGCCGTGTGTCCCCTTCCAGGGCTGGCCTCCTATATGCATCAGTGTCATCACAGGCTTGCTGGGGGGGGTGTGTGTGTGTGTGTGTGTGTGTGTGAAGTTGGGTGTCACAGGGACTGTGGGGAGGGGAGAAGGGAGATTGGAATTCACGTTGGCTATAAGTGGTGCTTCAAATCATTTTTGTTCCCAATTTATGAGCTTTAACTCTTCTGTGGCTTTATTCATTTACTCAGTGCTTTAAGAAAACATTTAAGGTATTTTTCCGCTGAAGTGGAAAGAGTCTGAAGGATTTTGACTAGTATTCAGGTATACCTTTTTTCTTCTTTAGGGTGTGAGCTGACTTGCAGTTCTGAAATTCTAAAGTAACACTTCATATATACAAGACTCCTTAGACTCCACTTAGGCTACACATTCTTGGGGGCATTACTGAATGGGCTCCTGTGTGGGACTGGTCTCTTCCCTCTTCCTTGGAGGGCAGTATGAAATTCTCTGCTGAGTGGTGTCCCTGAGACAGTGCCCTTGTTAAATGTCCTTKACACCTGCTATACGGTTCTAACAGGGTAGGAGCAGAATCAGAGCTGTGGCACATGCTGAATGAACCACGGAGGGGGATTGCACAGAGCTGATAAAAGTTGTCTTCTTTCCAGTCCATGCCAGGCAAACACAAATATACCTTCCTCTTTTCCTCATTGGAGAAGGTGCCATGTTTGGGAGCTCTCAGGAAAATATCACTTTTTCATTCATGGATCTCAGATTCAGTCTGTTTTACGTTGAATCCATATCAAGCTGTGTAAGAGTCAGAACTAGACCAGACCAGTCTGTCTTTAAGTTTCCTTAATGCATAACTTCATTACACCCTTAATGAAACTAAACATTCATCCCAAATATTTACAGAATTGGGAAGATGGGCTAGGCCCTGTTCTCATTGACTTACATTTAGATATTTCACATGATGAAAAATATTAAATTGCAGCAGAGCAGTGAAAAATGGCTGTCTCGTGCAGTTTGGATCATTGCCATGTATTCCTTAAACTTGCTGAAAGATGAAAAGACATCACCTTGATGAAAGTTCATCAAGGAAATGTTTTGAAAAAATGATAATGCAATATTAAACCTTATTCCTTATAGCTAGAGGGGGGTTATGGTACAATAAATAACAATTATTTTGTACTGTCTTGTCAGAATGTGCTTTGCTAATATATTACTTTGAGTTAGGTTTTAACAACAAAGGCAATGTTGTTGACATCAAGCAAGGCTTTATGAAACGGAATTWATATTTGACAGAATCATTTCCTAATGGATTCTGATACAGCAAAGTTCTGTTTATGCCAGAACGTGAGTTGTCTTCAGTTCCAATTACTCTGAAGATGCTTCCCTGCAGTTCTTGTGATGTACCTTGTTAGGAAACACATTTCTCTGGGGGGAAAATATAGATCTCTCWCTTGGTGATTCCAGCTGGCAATTTATCAGAAGTAGAGAAGAACAAACAAGTTCTAAGGAAAGCTAAATCTTCAGCACCATTCCTATAGTTTGCARTGAGCTGGAAGCTCACACCCCTGAGCTGTGATTTGGTACAAGATTTATTTGAATGATTAAGTCTGGTTTAGCCTATGTTTCAGTCCATCTTTTAGGACTTCAAATTTCAGCTTTAGCCTAGATTTTCATTTCTCTCATGTTCATCTTTAAGTCCAAAAATTAATCTYGATCACAAGTTTAAGTGAAATATGCATCTCTATCTTAAAATAAGAGTGAGGTTTTGATTTTAAGATGTTAGCAGTGAAAATTCTTTTCTGTTCTATATATATTTATTGAAAATTAATGTGAAATATTCACTGTCTTCCTATCGGTGTTTGTAGTGGGCTTTTTAATAGGTACACAAGCTTAGCAGCATCTGTATTTCTGAGYCGCATTCTTAGCATTGCAACAACAGAAGCTATTTAAAGCCTAGATTAAGATTTTAATCTTGAGGGTTGTTCCTGTTCTGTTTCCCTCCYAACTCCTGTGTCTATGAAGATGAACTGTTTTTGATAGACCTTCTAACTTTAGAGAACTCACTTTGGTAGAAGGGCTAGGAAATTAGAATAGAAGCCAGCAGAAAAATCTGCTGAGCACATGGATCCTAGGGCAAGGTTTGGGTCTCTGTTTTGTTTGTTGGTGTTGTTTTTAAGTATGGTCTAGCTAATTAGAGGTTAAGCTATTAAGTCCCATTAATAAGGCAGGAGAGGTGAGTGCCCACCATACTACTCTTTCYACTTTGAGTCCACTTTTATAATAGAAAACAGCTTCTGTGAGGACAAAGCGCCTGTGTTGCGGGCTACGGCTCTGTCAGGAAGTGCTCTGGGATGCTCGGGTGACACGGTGAGTGTAACTGCCTTCGCTGACTGCAGGAGCTGCTGCAAGGAAGCCGAATCCAGGTAATGGAAACCCTGGTGGGTGCTAGAGCTGGGAAAAGGAGTCATCAGCAAGTCTATTTATCATAGATCTAAGCCTCCTGACTCCTTCTCCATGCACATAAATTTACATCTGAAATGAGAAACTGGGAGCTGTACTCCCTGCCTAGGGAGTGCTTTGACTTTTTGACTACTGTGAAACATCAGTTTCTTGCTTGTTGCCCTCATTTTGAGCCTTCCCTCAAACACTTGTAACTTAAGAGCTTGAACAGTTTGGCCTGGCCCTGGGATCCCAACTCCTGATGACAACAGTTTGTTCCCTAAATAATCCTATCATGTTGAAGGAAAGTTCTTGGCAGTGGTTTATCTCTAAGTAATCCCATCACAGGGAAATTCTTGGCAGCAAGTCTATATTAAAAAAAAGAAGAGGAACTTATTTAAAAGCATTAAACCTCACAAAAAGTATGGTAACATGAAGAAATAAAACAAGACAGGATTAAATGCAGAGAGGGATACGAGGGAGATGATTGGATTTTTTCCATTGTAAATTAAAGTACAGCTGCTTGGGGAGGAGGCGTGATGCTGGGTTCTCCTTGCAGCAATTAGGAAGGCAGTGCTGCCAAAAACCATTTTCCCATCTGCCACTCCGTTTGTGGGATGTTCCTGAGGCCCCTCTTGGAAGGCCAGTGATCCCATTCAGCCATGAACAGAACCTGCATCACGTTACATCAGTCAAACAATCCTAGAAAAAAAAACTGGGAGAGCTGTTCAATTTCACCATTTCCCAGGGAATTTGAAGCCATCAGAGAAAGTCAAGCCTGACCCTGAAAGGGACAAGAACTTTGTCATGTTAGTGGCTTCTGTGGAAGGGCATGATTTGTTGCTCTGCTAACCCAGCTTAGGAGTTAGCTGGGAGGTATTAGAGCAGCCTGTATGATCCCTTTTTTCTGCTTGGATTTGCTCTAGAAACAGGTTTAGGGTGCAAAAATTGGGTGGTGTTTTGGAATCGGTCAGAATTTGCTTTTGGGAAACGGGATCTTCTTTTTATTCTTAAAATGCCAAGATTTAATGAAGTAATGACTGTTTTAGTTCCATTTTTGCGATGGCTAAAAGGAACTATGTTTGGAGTTCTTCTCAGAAGTTTCTGTTGGAGTTTATAATCTTTAAAATGTCTGATTCATCTTTTCCTGCCAGGACAATATCTTACTTCCTGTTTTAACTGTTCAAATTTTAATACATATTAGGCAGATGAAATTTCCTTTGGATGACTAGTTTGGATTGACCACACACATTAGAGTCACTTAGTGGATATTCTGTACATAGAAAAACTGATGACTTTAATATCTTATATTGAGGCAAGGGAATATTCAATCAGTGTTACACCTAGTACTTCTATGTGCTCTTTTGTTGCATGTGAGTATAACTCTTCTTAAATATAGGACAGATTTATTCTTTAAATGGTAGTCTGTTTTTTAAATCTCTGATAAGCAAAATGCCAGGAGCTGAAATCAGCTACATAGAATGAGAAAAATAAAGTGTGTGTGTGTGTGTGTGTGTGTGTGTGTGTATTTCCTTGAGCCTTTCTCACTTCCTTGTGGTCATATCAATGCAGTGTACAAATCATGGCTACACAGAGGACCGTAGCTATTGCTCTACCTGCTGTTAAACTGCAGCCTCCATAGGTAAATACTAAGAACTTTTTGTTACTGAGCAGGTGGACACAAGAATTGCTCAAAGTAAATACTTGTAAAATGAGAAGCAATTGCAATTAATGGCTAGAGAATTAGTATAACATGCCTAAATGTGTCATATGCAGACATGGGATTCAGTTGGATATTCATGGCTGGAATTACAATGGGACAGGGTAAGCATCTAAAACTTCATGATCAGAAGATATATATTGATAAGCCAGGATTTCTCATTTACTTTAATGGATTCACTACTAGCTTACTGTGAGATCCTTAGCACATCAGCTAATGTCTTAGAGCCTCAGTTTTGTCTCATGCCTAATGATATAAATCAAGCATACCTAACTTTGGAGAATCTCATGGAGCTCTGATGTAATCAGACTGAAGGTGCTGTGTTAAATGCAAAGAAAAGCATCTTTGGCTCTTTGCATGGTATTAGGCTTAGTATTAAGGAACTTATTGAATCTTCTGAAGTGGTACAGTGCTACAGAGCATGTTGCATGATGTAAATTAAACTCCCTAAAAGAATGATAGATACTTCATAGCAAAATGCTTTTAACACTTGTCATAATGGATATGTCTTGAAAGTAAATGTTTGTACTACATTGCAAAAAAAATGTTTGCTAAACCATCAGTAAAGCCAATCTAAAATAAATTTCCACTCACCATAGGGAAAGAATGCAACATGAATATGTATAGCAGGAAAGTAAGACCTCAAGAATGCAGTGCAATGTGATTTATGGCACAAATAAATGTAAAGGATATTAGTAAGATTAGTGTGTAGGAGTGTTAGCACAAACRTATGCGGTACCAAATTGGATTGCTTGCTGCACAATAGAAGAACAGCAATCTAATATAGAAGAGAGTATGTCATAAAAAGTGGAGTAGTTTAAGTGCTAAATAAATATATCAACATTATTTGTAATAGTAGTGCAGAACCTTGTGCCTGTTTTTGTTAAACACCCTCATTAATAATCTGAACCAAAGAGGGAAAGTTGCATTAATGACAYTTGCTCCTGTTATCTTGGTGAAGTTGTGAATGCTCTCAAAAACTATCAAGATGCCTGAAAAGCTGAAGTATATGAATGGATATTTAAGTTAGAATCAATCTGGCAAAATACATCTGCTACATTTTTTTTACTATCTAAACTGCACAATTAACTGTGGTTTAGAAACATCTGAGATGTTCAATAAAAATATGTATGTAAAAGGCATCCAAAAATGTGACTTTAATTGGAAGAAAAAGCCTGAGAAGCAGGAATCTTAACTATAGAATGTGATAGAAGTGTATATTGAAAGCAATTTTGCAATGCAGTAGGAGTGTAGATATTTCTCATGTATTTGGGACTGTATATTTACATATGCACCATTTCACATGACAGAAATATATCTCCAGCTCTGTGGTGCTGTCAGAGTCCTACTATATATGCATGTGAATCTATATATGTTATCAGAATCATGTTGAAGTAAATGATTAGGAAAGAAAAAGATATGATGCCTGGATATTAAGCTGTAACCTGAATACTGAGTTGTAAGTTACATAAATTACTTTAGGGAATCTGCAGAAGCAGAAAAATCGAGCAAGAAGCCCACAAATGGAGGAAAGTCTTAGCTATCACGGAAGTTCCAACAAGTAGAGGGAAATATCTGCATCTCTATTAAATTTCTGTAGCTCCACGAAAGGGCAATGAAAAGTTAGGCAGTATAATAAAGGCAATAATAAATAGTTATCAAAGCCTAAGTGCAAGTTTCCCCTCCAAACACAGAAATTCTATGCCCCTTAATGCCAGGTGACTGCTAACAGTGATGTGCTGTATGCTATATGGCCTAAATCCTTGCTAACAGAGATTTCCTTACATGGGAATATAAACGTAGTAGAAAATATGGAAGCCAGGTCATCTGGGGTAGCAATAAGCGGGTTGATCAAGARAGTGTTGGAAAGCAAAAGCTGGTCAGGTGATAAAGATGGTTCCGTAGACTAAGATGGACTTTAGAYTGCTTTACCAGCTTCTTTAAATATTCTCAATAATCTTATTTTGCATTACCACATAAATTATCTGTTATGTTGAACATATGATAAAATATTTTTTAAAAATTGAGAAAGCCACTCATATTTATATCTTGAGCTTTGATAAAATTGAAGTAAACTCATTTATCTTAAAATATTGTATGAAAATTATCAGAGTAGYGTAAATGATTGGTCAAAAGTTCAGTAGGAAGTTATCACAATTAATATTCAACTGATATTTTCCTTGTCTTAGATCTATGTTCTTGTTAGTGCAATATATTGTGTACAGAGTAATGATTCACTTTTTTTCCTGAAAAAGTAGGTATGGAAACCCTTGGAAGATATGAACTATTTATTCAGAAACATCTGGCTCATTTTAAGAAAAAAGGGATATTCCCAAATACCTTGCAGTGGTCTGAAGATTTCAGCCCGAACTTGTATCAGATATGGAAGCTTGTTAAGCCTTCAAGGACACAAATACAAAACTGCATTCCAATACAGCACGTCCTTGCACGTCCTAAATSACTGGTGCTGAACTGCTGATAAAATAGTTTAACTGTTGTTATTGCTGCAGGACTAACAGAGAGGAAGACATCAGCTGCATTTTGTTCTTCTCCCTGTGTTACCAGACAATTAACTGGAAGACCATTTGTCACATGAAATACTTTGATCAACAGCCCATAAATCCCCAGTTAGGCAAAATTTCTTGAATGCTCTCTGCAAACGTGTTTAATCCATGACTGCTGCTTGTGCTGACGTTAATGCAGATGCTCTTGCTTATGTTGCACTGTCTTTTTCATTTGCTTAATGCAGGATGAGTGACATTTCTTTAGATAGTAAACATTTCTGTTATTAAATACATGGTCTATGGTAAATTGTCATTCCTACATSTGATTAAGGATTTTAATGCCAAGCTGAATGTTCAAGAGTAAAAGCACTATACACAGATGTTAAAAAAAAATCAAAAATCAAAAAGCAACCTCAGTTTGTGAAATCTTAAACTTTTCCACTCTGCCTGGATATGTTGCAGTAATGATAACTGCTAAATGACTGGATGAACCCCTCTTGCTCAGTGGTTCAGAGAACGTTTGTGGGTCCGGTGGCAGCAGCTTGAATGTGAAACTTCAAAAGAAAGTAGAACAGTCCCAAAAGCTACATTCAGGGTCCAGCTACAGAGAGAGCCAAATCCTGGCAGTCATGCTAGTAGTAACTACTGTAATATTTCAGGTAGAAGAGTATATGCCTCTAAGGGATTATATACTCAATTAATTAGAATTAGGATCAGAAATAGATTCTCAAATAATTTCTGCCCATCCCCTCCAGATAATTTCAGAGATGTCAGTAATATAAATGGATAACAGTCGCAGCGCTGTCTAGCACTAATTATAGCACTTACCCATACTGTGATTGTAAAGATTGCCTTCTGCAATGGTAATAGCTAGCATTTGAATAGTGCCTTTCATCTCCAAAAATCCCCAAATGCTCTACACATTAGAAATCTGATCTTCCTGGGCATATGTAAATCCTTGATGAAGGAGGTTTCACATGGAATGACTGTGGCTTTTTTATCATCTATATGCTTAACCATCCTTAGATTTTTTACSTAGAAGGACACATCAATTTGCAGAGGTTAAATGACTTTGCAAAGCACAAAAGTCGTTGGCAATTTTGAGACCAAAACACAGGTGTATAGACCCCTTCTCCAAAATCCTGATTGATTAATTTTTGACAAAAGATGTTCTACTAAAAACAAAAGAAAATATTCTACTTTTTAATGCTATTTTTTCTTTTTATTTTGCATTTATTCGTAAATGTTTTCTTCCTTCAAACAATTGATTCTATATAGGTGTATAAAACCTCTTGTAGCAGAGATATAGCTTACTGTACATATACTTTTTACCAGTATTAATTGTACCATTACTACTCATGAACAATTCCCATCAAGCATTTACACCTGAAATTTGGTAAACGAGAATTTCTTTTCATCATAGAAATGTGGTGAATCTAATGACCAGCACAGGGAAAAAGCATAAAGAAGCTGTGGTCGCTAGCCTGAAATGAGTGAAGAAAGAGGGTCTCTTGTGCTGAGAGTGGTTCCTGGCAGAGACCTGGGGCCAGGGCACCGGGGCTCAGCCCCGTGCCCTTCTGCAGAGGGGCAGGGGCCTCTGCCAGTCCCGATGTGCAGCACAGAGCTCAACTCAGCCTCGCTCGCACACGCAGGGGTCTGCGGGAATGTTCCCCTCGCTGCACAGCTGCTCTTCCTTACAGGGCCATTCACCTTCTTACAGCAATGAAAAYGTGGCCTGACTTAGCTTTTGTTAATGTGTACCTTGCACATTTTGTTMATGTGCAAGATGTTAATATGCAAAAATGTCCATTTGTTTCAGTTTTAGATTAGTTCTTATTCTTTACAGATATTTTGGCAGATAGGTAATAATTCTGAAATTCTGTTGATTTTTTTTTTTTTACTGAATCTTAAAGGGAAAGACAGAAATCTAAATGTTTCCAAATTATTTTTTGATCAGAGCACTAGCGCAGCTTTAGCACACTTGGAGGTACCCTTCTGAGATCAATTTACCTTGATGCACCTGCTTAAATTGAAACACTTACTTAAATTAAACACCTGGTTAAGTGAGTTGCTGAAAGTGAGGTTTGTACTGCCTTTCCTGGGAGCAGCTTTCTGTCCCTTTCAGCAGTAAGCATCAATAAAGAGATGTGATTACATTATAAAGTATCTAACAGATACTGTTTATTGCTGACTTTTTAGGTCATCACTGCTGGGAATAGCAAATAGTTTTTTACTTTGCAAGGTGAGATTAATTTCTAAATAAATGAGGCTGCAAAATACCCTACACAGCACCTATGGGCTGTTCTGTTCTTACAGCTGGAAAGGAAAAAGGTAATGGTGGTTTTTTTTTTTTTTTAAAAGCTTACGATTTAAAATATGTTGTAGTATCTTTTATTTATTTCTTCCCATAAAAATGTGGAAGAATCCCAGCTAGAAAGATTATAGAAGAGATATGCAGTGATTTTATCTTGTAGCTCCACTTTAAAGCAAAACATTTAATTCTTTTTCTGTCTATAGTCTTAGATTGTGCCAGCATAGATGTGAGTTATACAAATAGAGGAAGGCTGAACGGCCCATTAGGGAGCAAGCTGCTACTTGTCACTGAATGCTTTCGCTCTTAGGAGCTCTGTAAAGAGAAAATCAGAGTAAAGATTCTCAGATCTATTTTCAATAGCAAGGAAACAGGTAGAGCTTTATTAACAAAATCTATTGTGAGCCTGAGTAAAGTGAGCTAACCTCCTGTGGTCAGACTGATGGGTGCTTCAAGTGGCTCTGGCTTGCTAGACACTCCATGCTGTTCAGGGATAACTGTACAACAAGTTCTGTGCTGTATTGGTTTGCTCTGGCTGTTCCTAAGTGTTGCCTCTGCACTGAGGCCACCTAGTAGTAAGAGGTTTGTAGAGCTTGTAAAAGATGTTGCCAGTGGTCAGGTTGGTGATCTGGGATATATTGACAGCATTCAAGTCCTTGCTCCTCTGCAGAGTGTCTGTGCAGGTAGGGCTGCTGTACTGCAGTTCCCCTTCCAACAAGAAGTTAGGCCAGCCCGTGTTTCTAGGCTCTTACCAGAATAAATCCGTAAACACAAAGTTTCTGCCCCAAAACTGGGGAGAAGGAAACCTGATGGAGATAACGAACAGACTGAGAGGAAAACCTTTGTTTCACTGTTGTGACCAGCAGCAGTATCTTTCAGTGTGTGTGTAATGCCCATAGCAAGTGCTTGGAGAAAATAAATGCCTCAACAGAGTGTTTACCTGTGAAGCCCAACATAGGATTGTTAAATTTTCCAGTCGCGTTATTGTTGCTTTCCTTGCCAAAATCATCCTTACTCGCTCTCTGTCTCTTATCTGATACTTAGCTTTTAAATTTTCTTGGGTAAGGATTTTTTTCCACATCTGAGGTTAGGATCATTTTCAGTTAGCATTTATGTGGTATCTACTCATACCTCTTTCTTTATAATCTAAAAGAGGAAAGTTCTTTTCTTACTACAGGACTCTAGGGGGAATCAGGATCACACAGAATGGAGCCTACTATTAAGAAGGTTGGAAATGAATGAGAAAAAGTGAATGCAAAGATGAGTTTCAAAGCTCTTACTGATTTGTGGTTTTTGCATTTACAATAATGGTTGCGCTACTAGTGCATTAATAGYGCTGGTATAGGTAATCTAATTATTGTTCTATCTTTTCTGTTTCTGCAGTGCTCTGACTGGAGGTTCTTTTGCTTTCAAGATTCTTGGACWGGGGAGAGGCTGACGAGAAATTACTTTGAGGTAAGAGTATGAATTAAGGTCTGAGAATGTTTTGTTCAGCTCTGAGGTACCAACCTGGATACTGTGATTCATGTTACAGTACATACCACGTAGACTTGAGATGCTGCTATGATGCTGCATTAACATCCTGTGACCCTGAAGTAAAGCAAGACAGAGATGTCGCCCCGTGCAGTTCTCCTAAGAGTTCTCCTAAGAGAACTCCTAAGTTCTCCTAACAGAACTTAGTGTGTCATTGTAGGACTGCAAAATGGCTATTTCCCCAGTGGCTTTCAAAAACAAAACAAACAAAAAAAGTAATAATATCATATAACCTATGTTATAGCGAAATCTCCTTCCTTTCACATATTGGGAAGTTTCAGAAAGTAAGGCTGATAATGCAGTGTACCTGACTGAGCAATCAGACCTGAGTAATGACATTGACATGCACTTCCTTTCTTCATCCCTGAGAATTGTTAACTCTGCCTAACAATGGCCATTGCTGTGTGATCATTAATTTTTTGAATTTCGTCAACCCTGCTTCTCTTTTTATAGCTGAGTTTACAAAAAGMGGCCCAAAATGTCAGAAGAAAGTCATGTCAATAGAAAGGTATTTTAGGATTTGGTTCCTGGGAGATCTCTGATGATAATTGTTTTGAGGGTGGGTTCAAACTGGTGGAGATTTGGTTGGATCATTGCATTCTGCCAGCTTCAAATACTGCGTGACAGTTTGCTATAACATCTGTTGTTTTTGTATCTTGCCTTAAAAGTTTTTAGTCCTGAATGTAGCTGTTGGCAATGTATCACCTGCAAGACACAGACATTTATCAACATTGTGTTTGTAATGTAATTGATTGAATTTTTATTTTCTTGTACAAATACCATTTGAATGCTTGTGCCACAATTGCCTCTTTCACAGTAGAAAGTCAACAGCTTCATTTTTGGCTATAGGTGCTTAGAAAAGACCTGAAAACTCCTATGCAGTGTAAAGTCCTGATATTCACATGCTGTGCTACTCGTTCATTTTAGTGGCAAAAAGTCTAATCTCATAATACATGGAATAAAATTTTCCTTTTAATGTATTAAGGACAATGATTGACCAAAATATCAGGTTTAAATGGGCATCTTCTGCTTAAGGCTGGAGCACGAATAATATATTCTATCACCATAGGAGAGGGCGATAGACCCATCCCAGCCGGGACAAGCCTGCAGTTTTTCCAGCTCCCCTTGGTCCCRCAGGATCTTGGAGCGTGGGCGGGAGCTGCTGCTCCAAAACCTGCGGTTCCAGCAGTGACCAGCGGCCTCCTCTTGGCCACCATTTTTCCTGGATACTGAGCCAAGCACTTCTGAGTCCGCAGCTCATGAGCTCAGAAGGATGGAAAAAGCAGCCAGAAGCAGCCTGTCACAACAAGAATAATTGCTCAAAGTCAAGTCTGCTGCCAGAAGGCCATCCCAAGAAGAATGGCTTTCGAGAGCAGGTAGAGGGCCAGACAAGTAGGCCATGCTGACCCTATAGCCTCTTATAGGCTGAGCATACCCAGTGCTAGAGTAAGTGCTCATTTTATTGGCAGTCACATTTAGGACTTATTCCTAAAGCATATTTTTAAGTCTTCCCTCCAATTCGTATTTAAAAGTCTTTCAAGACAGTTTAAAAAATATATATATTTCTCCCTTGAGAAGTTTTGTTATTTCCACATTTGTTTTCATCAGAAAATCAAGCTAAATTGAAATACCAGAACCTCTTGTGATTATCTTTGCATGCATGCTAAGATATCTAAACTAATCGCCTTCCCCCAAAATTTTAGTTTTCTTTTCCTAATAGAAAGGTGGCTGCTTCGCAAATTTTATTGAAAATACAATATTACTAAGTCTATATTTACTGTGAAATCATTGTTTTGATGGAAAACTCCTGTGCATTGCTTGCTTCTGTCACATACATCAATCCTGACCTGAGGAAATCATTATTTATATATGATCAGATCACCTTACTGTTCTGGWTATAAGTCTGTATACGTGTCTGCTTAGTGTGTTATGTGCTGATTCAAGGATACTGAAGTGGGCTGCAGATGTATTTGAAAATGAGATAGATGTCAATAAGAGACCATGCAGGAAGGCAAATTAAGTAACAAAACCAAGTTAAAAATGACTTAAGTCCCAGTGTCGAACAGATGTGGTAATACAAAACAAATTGGTCTCTGTATTTCTTTACTTCATTACTGCAAATGACTGTCAGGTTAGGGCTTTGTTTGACAATTTGCCAGTTATCCTGACCTTATTTTCATAGCTTTATAAAAGTAAAAAAGCTGGTACTTATCCCTTGCTAGAAGCTATSTAATACTAATTTAAGACTTGTAAACTAACAGTAGTTCCACCAAGTAAATAGCTGCTTGATGTTAAACAGCTGTGAAGTGTGTGAAGGTGCTTTGCAACCTAGGATAGTGGCCTGTTTTTTAATACTCTTTTAATAATGAAAGCATTTTCAAGTCATTATTATGACAAGAAGTCATGAGCTTTATGTAAAAGTTGATGATCATTGTTCTTAACTTAAAAATGACAATATACACATACATGCACACACACCAAACATGTGAACTACTCTAGGTTGGGAGAGTGCCTATGTTTCCTAGATAAAAAATGGCAGTTTTCAGCAAATTATTTAAAAATTTCTTCTAAATGAATGAGCTGGGTGTGATAATCCAAATGGGAAATGCTACTTGGTAGTGAGAATAAAGTGGTCGGTATGGTGAGGGGTAGACCAAGCTGCCTCACAGTGACTAAGCATAGATAATGGGAGCTTATAAACATGGAAATAGAAATTTGTGATGGGCCTCATGGCTTACACGTGAACAGAGGAGCACAGGAGTGATTCTCTTCCCTTATTCAATAAAACATGTGCATTTGCCTGTTGGAGGCCAGGCACCTGTGTTTGCTGACTCGTCTGCCCCACTGCTCTATATAGGTCAGGTTACCTAAACAGTGCCTGACTGCAGGACTGTCAGATTTCTTGTGACCAGAGAACATATTTAGCCAAATTTCATAAAACAGCCTTTATTGCCAAACATGTCACTTTGGTATTCTGTGCACTGTCTTCTCTGACTCCCAGGAACAATATTCTTTGAAATCAGTGGCTTTTAAAAAATATTTACCTTATATTTGAAGACATGATTCATAGGCTGGAAGATGAAGATCTAAGGTAGTTGCCAGAAAGAGAAGGGAATGAAAGAGGTTTATCCATCATTGTCAATGATACGCTATTAGCAGTGTCCCTGGTGGATTGTGAGAGTCTGTTTGGGATGGAGAAGTTGAGTGAAGCTGCAAATTATTCACAGTGTTGCTAAAAGCATGACCAAGAAAGCCAATCTGACAGCCAAGCTTCTGTCTCCAGGCATTTTTTTCTGAACAGATGATGGCCTGAGCAGCCAGCTGGACTAATCTAGATCCAGATTTTCAAAATTCAGGAGTTGTGAATGTGAAGATTAGTTATGGCATATTATTGCAATAGGTTTATTGGTAAGATGACACTGGAGGTGGATCAGGGACTGCCTCCACCTTTTCAAAAAAGAATTGTTGGAAAAAATCACATGGGAATAATGACAGTGACTTCTTCATCACCACGGGTGCCAGAGACTGCCTCACATTTTGGTGAGGGAAGGCTCTCTGCCAGTGGCAGCAGTCTGGTAAAATTCTCTTCCCTGTCTGTGAAGTGGGATAGCTGGTTTGTGGTGCTTAATTTCTGTGTTTCTTTCATGGATTTTGAACATTGCATTTCACAAAACTGTGGACAATCTCTTCTGCTACTGTTAGAGTTCAAGTTTTCAGAGAAGAAGAGGGAAATAAAGTACAAAATGCATTTCTGATACTGATCTACCCTGGTGCTTGACAGTAGAAGGATTCAGCTTAGTTTTCTCTCTCAGAAAAAAACTTCTCTCTCAGAAAAAAACTTTTCCATTCACCATATCAGTCAGATTGTTGTCTTTAGCTATAATAAGCTGTGTTCAGGATTGGCTACATTTCTGGTGCTTCACTCTGATGCAAAGGATCAGAAAGGTGGCATTTTTCATACACATTTACAAACACATGTTATGTTACAGGGTGTTAGTGAAAATTGCTTTCTAATCTTCCTATACTTTCTTAGGAATGAGCTTTATTTAGGCTGCATTAAATCTAAATTGTATGTGCCCTTTTCCTTCTATCATTTTAGCCATCTGGTTTTACTTAATCTTCACCCAATTCTTTGGAAGAGTAAGCACCACATCTTGTTTCTTTCCTTCCCTGTGAGGGGAAAAAAGGCTGACAGCCCTATCTCTAAAGATGAATGAAGACTCATAATAGTAATAAATAAAGTAGAAGCAGCCACTACTCATATTATCATGCCGTTATCTCCTTTTCATTCACTAGTATGGAATTGCAGAGAGCCCTCTATATAATTRGAGACTAGAATCATCACCGTTTTTTGCATCAGAGAACCTACATTTTAAACATATGTCCATGCACACAGAAGGAGGATCGTAAAGACACAGGCTGTGCCTAGGACAAGCCTCGCCTGTCCWCCTTTCTCGGACTTTCAGGTAGACTAGAAGTCAGTGAGCAGTATCATGGACTCATGACAACCATATATTGTTCAGACCAACGATGGACCGTGACCTGGCAACTCATTATGTCTCCTCTGCAGATGAGCAAATGGAGGAATCCAGTTGAGATTAGCAGAGAAAATTGTTTAATACCTCTGAGCATTGAGTTTTCCTAATCTTTCAGCTGGAGGTTTTTCATGTTGGATGAGCAAGAATTAGAGGGCACTTGTGAAAATTGGATATGAAAAACTTATGCAAAGCTACTAAGAAGTACTTGCCCTAAGATTTTTTATATATTTTTTCACTATCTGCTCATCCTTGCTCCCTAAATAGGAGGGCTATTAAAACACATTTTGGGGGCAGACTGTAAAAAAAATTTAAAATCACCATTGTTTTGTTAATAGTAAGTGTCACCAAGTTCTCTCACATAGCAGCAAACATTAGTTATTGAACATGGAGAATGTCAAAGGGATTTTCATTGTGATTAATGGTGTGACAGTGAATAGCAAAAGAAGTGTTAATAGTTTGCTGCTTGTTATCAGGGATTGCTGTTTTCTTTGTACAAAATAGCAATTTGTCAGGCACTTCTGGGCAGCACTTAACAGCAAAGCTCCAGCAAATATGTTCACATAGCAAGTAAGCTCTAGGAGTAATGGGCTTTCCTCTTGGGACARATTGCAGCTTCTTCTGCCCAGTTGGGTGGAATGTAGGGAAATAATTTTTTTTTTTTTTTTTTGAGTCTGATCAATGAATATATTGTGTTCTGCTTCAAGGTCAGATTTGGGAGTCATATTTATCATCACAGCTGATTTTGAAAGATCCACCAAGCAAATTTTAACTAAGGTTGGAAGTGCAAGAGCTCATATGCCTCTGCCAAATAACGTTTCTGTCCTTGGGWGAGGCTGAATACAGAGAAAAGAGACGTTTTGCGCTTCAATTTGGGATAAGAAACTTAAGGCCTTATTTTTCCTTTCAGCTGTCTGTGTTGTCAAAAAATTTTACAATAGACTGTCTACTTTTTTTTTTCTTTTAAAGTAAATATTACTGTCTTTATTTTTGTTGGTTATAGCCTCATTTTGGAAGATGCTATAAATTATTTGGAGTTAATGTGAAATGAAGTTTCTCAGACCTGGACGTGTATTGTCTAACTGTAGGTTCTGAAGTGCGGACAAAATTTGTGCCCTGACTTTCATCTGTTAACAATGATATTTTTTTCACCAAGAATTTGGAATCTGGATCCTATCTATAAGGATGTGATATTGTCCATCCTGTTTATGTAATAGTGCTGATAAACTCTGTCAAAACTCAGTCATATAAGTTAGCAAATCATAAAGTGCTGTGCTGTGGTAAATGGCAATTGTAAAATTGCTTTCTTTTTTTAATTGGAATTCTACTGCTCTGGAACAGAATGTCCATTAAGTAGGAAAATGGGGAGGGCTGCTTTTCCTCCCATAACTCTTACAGCACGAGGCAGACATCAACCAAGTCCAGTACAGAGGCTTGGCTCATAAACTGAACTTTATTTGCTGGCAAGAATTGCATGGTGCCTTCTACTCCCTTGATGATATATATGTCATAAGCATCATTCTGTTTCTTAGAACCAATATAATGTGCAATAGGACTTATGTAGTGCTCCAAGGAGCAGGTGATGTGGTCCAAAAGCACAGTGCTTCTAGACCRATGGCAAAATAGAATGGGGAAAGGGGTATTTAGCACATAGGAAAAAGGAATACAGAGATGGTGAACCATCCAAACCCAATGCTCGTGTTAGTTGCACTGAACTTTTTAACTAGAGAGGTCAGTACAGAAATCCTATGCTGGAGCTCAGCTATTTCCGGTCTGTGTACAGAACTTGRTGAACAAAACAGGAGCTTAGATGAAGCTGCAGAATGGAGGCACCACAAATTAATTCAAACTGATGAAGTCTGAAATGCATTTGGGGTTGAATGAAGTGAGTTGTTGAAAATTTGCTAGCAACTCTTTTCTCATTTGCCCTTCAGCATGAAATGTTCTCTAATAACCCATCGTAAGGTGCACACATGAATTCTGAGTTCTTTTCACTGATATTTCAGTCTTATTTTACAGGCAAGAGGGTTGCCTACCTGAAAATGGTGACAAAAGGTGTTTTAAGTCAATACTATAGCTACCTAGTAATGACAAGAGATGGAAACTATGGAAAATAAGGAGTTTCGCTCAGTAGGTGCTTAGCCTTTAACRTCTTCTCTAGTCTTGGAGTGTCTGTGCAGGCAACAAGAGAATACTCCTGGCCAGCCACCTACCATCCATTGGAAATGAAACACAACCTTAAGCATAAGCACGTACAGAGTAAATGAGACTCAACTTTGTGAGTCTCATTTTAGACTTTGTTATGACTTTGTCATAACAAAGGAGAAAGATTTTCAATGTTGAATTTAAGATTAAAGTAAGAGTTGGGGAGGTGGTTTAGAGCACTATGAAAAATCCTCTCTTTCYAATGCCAGCTAAAGCATCCCAATATAAATTAGTTGTTCCAAAGTGCTTACTACCGTAATTAACTCTGCTATGCTCTAGGGTCAGGAATAGCTCTTTTATAACTGCTGCAAATCAAACTGCTTTGCTATTGAAGTAGTCACTTACCAAGAGACCRTGACACCTCATCCTTCAGATGGCTGCTGTTTGAAAACATCCCTTGTTATTTGTCCCTGTGAGCATGTTGCACTGAGTGGACATCCGCTCCAAAACCGTTCTGAGGGAAATGGGAGTTGAATCAGCAGTGCTCTCAGCAATGCGTGACCTTTATTATCGCTCTCCCAGGAGCACAGAAATTTGCGTGGCTTAGCAAGTTGCAGGCTGCAGTGACAGCGCTTGGGCTGGGCAGCCCTGGCAGTGAGAGAGATGCCGCGAGTGTTGCAGATGCAGCCTCCTTCAGCACTCACCTGCCAGATGCTGCAGAGCTGCTCACATGCAGCTGACAGCCCCCAGCTCCTTGGGTATTCGCTGTAAGACACTGTTATGCAAGCTAAGGCCCTTGGTTTTTAATATGGATGTAATGGGTAACATCAAGAAATCCAAGTGATCCAGATATTTTCAGTAYTTTCTATTATCTCTACTGTGCTTTAAATGTAAGAGGCAGGATGGACTGTTCTATTTCAGGAGCTCCATATAGGCTTCCACAGCTTCTTATAGGTTATATATAGTTTTTGAAAATTCTTCTGAGGCACTCAAGTGCAGATAATTCCTGTTTTGCTGCTATCAAACCATTTCTCGTACAAGTAGCTGCACTGAATTAAAGGAATACTCGCTTGAATAAGAACATATAATACTAAACTTACATGTCTTATTCAAAGTCAAGCAATAAGTCAGTGAAAGTCTGAAGAAAAAGAACCTAGTTCAGATGGTAGCACAAAAACCAAATGCCACATTGCAGAGAGAGACCGTTAAGATGTAAAGATGTAGCAGTTCCTGCATGAAATCTTTAGACTTTCTAAGGGAAATCCAGACTGAGAGGTTGTTGAAGGAGTTGTTCCAGTTGTAACTTTGCTACCCTCAGTGCATGAGCTTGCACAGGGGCTGCAGTAATCTGACAGGCRCAGGAGCCAATTACACAGGTCTCTCAGAGCCTGGTGGATTAAAGAAGGGGCTGCCTGACTGAAGCAGTGTCATTAAATGCTTCCTCCTAAGAAAGGTAACACGGTACAGTCAAAATTAGCTTTGAAGGAGGTCAAAATGTTGAGAAGTAGGGTGTAGTACCACTGTGTCTCAAAGTGGCAACAGATGACACAAGGACTTAAGATTGACCTTTGAATTTTAATATGACCCAATTTAATGGAGTGGTGAGAGTGGAAAGCAGACTGGTTATTTTACCAGAAAAGTCTCTTTCATAGGTTATTATAAATCTAATAAGTACTAGGACGTAAAGAAAATATGTTTATCTTGAAACTGGTAGTTTTACTCCTTTCCCTCTGATAAAATGCCAAGCAGTATGTTCAGATTCTCATATTGCAAACTCTACAGAAAAAAGGTCAATGAATTAGCAGTTACAGAGCATGCACTGTCCAGTAAAAATAAGCCAGTACCCTCATTAATAGAATGAAATGCTGTTGCACTAATATAAATTGTATCCACAGGCAGAAGAAAGCAAATAACTTCAGTTTATCAGCTGCTGGAATACACCCAAATGTTGTTCTTTGGCTAAGACATTTATCATGCTGAAAGGGTAATTCAAAGCAAGGTCCCTAAACATGTGCAGGTTGCGTTTTCATTGACCTTATAATCATTTATTAGGAATTGTAATGAATTATTATACCTTGAGTGGGCATACAATGAGAAACTATATATAGATTAGGAATCCTGTTTGGGATGCTGGAAAAATGTAATAAATAAAAGTTATTAAAAAAGCAATGGATAATAGAGTAGTTGAAATGTAATTGTAGAGCTTTGCGGATATTTGCTGAATTTAAAGTTAAGAGTACTGGAAATTTAATGAGTCTTGACTTTTGAGCAGGGCTACACTAATTAATCAATTGGTAATTACAACTGTGATTAACAGCTGTGATCGTGATTGGTAAAAGGTATTGATTAATCCCCCAATAGTTCTTGCACAGCTTAGAATAAGAGGCACTTTGCAGGATGCAAGAAGCACAATTAACAAAAGCAGTAATAAAAACACTTTCATTACAGACTTGTCTTCAGGGAACATATTTGGAATGGTGGGAAGCCTAGGTAGATTTGCCAAGATAAAATAGTGTTATGCCAAAGATTGCCTTAATGAAAGGGATTTTTTCAAAACRGTAGGTGTATTTTTTCATTATGATAAATCTGCTCCAGTCTTGCAGTTATTATATCCCTACTACTGAAGTCTTTTTTCATTACGATAGCATGTTCATTTCACATGAGCCCCAGAAACTCTTTTTATATTATATAAAATATAATATTTATACGTTTTCCAAAGTGCCACATGAATAGTGCCTCATTATCAACTACTTCTGCAAAGAAGTACTAAGAAAGGGCACAGGGAGATGAAACGTTCATCTGCTAACCAGAGCTGACATTTCCATCCTGTGACAATGTCTTCAATTCTGATTTTTTTTTCATTCCRCAGAAGAATTAAAAAGGAAACTCTGAGAGTGTTTGCAAAAACCAGAATTATGCTAAAATATTTATTCAGAACCTAAGTTTTAGCTTCACGTTGTCAGAAAAAGGTGCGTATATGTCATCCATTAGCTGAGGCCTTAGCATATAACGCAGGATGCTGAGGCTCCAGTTTCCTTCCATACAGCAGAGAGATTTTCATTAAAGGCCACCATGAGTCACTTGCAGAATGGACTTGAGTTTGGATTCATGAATTCTGAATCAGTTTTCTAAGTATCATAGTACAGAAAATCTTTTTCATTTAAAGAAAATCAAACACTGCTCCTATAAATATTGAAAAAAAATTGATGAAGGGAAAAATGTTTTCCGAGTATACCACTGCATAGCAAGTTTAGGCACCATTCCTTTGTATTAAGAATGAAAAGCAAAACATCAACTGTCACTTTCAGCATCTAGAAAACTGTTAGAGTTTTTTTTTTAGTAAACTTCCATCACTACAGCACAGAAAAGCAGAGAGAAAATTAGTGACTTTTATCGCATCTCCAGAATGTTCCAGTCAAAAACAGAGCAGACTTCTTCTAAGTCAAAACAATTTCTTATCTTCACCTCTTGTCTTTTCATTAAATTTGGTTTTGAATTTAAAATCCCAGAACTGAGGTAAATACTGTTTATACAACATCCTGAGTGAGCCCCATCCTCTGCATGTGGGAATAACCAAAGTGAATTCAGGGTCATACTTAGTCTGATTGTGCGGCAATTAGACATGGTAAGACACAAAAAAATTGGTGTTTCTACCTTTTGCAGAGAGAGGGTAAAAAAAGACTTTTAGCTGAACATAATATTTGTTTACCATTTGTCAAAATATTCATACAAAAAATACTGAATATTAAGAGGTCATGCAGCTTCTTTAAAAGTTGTCAAAATATCCAGATATTCCAGTGAACACAACTGATRATTTGCTGCACTGCAGGGTTTCTTCTTATTTTAAAACTCAAGGCTCACTGAGTAACTTGTAGAACTCTTGGAAGGGACAAGTAGCAGGATGAATCTTTGTAGATCCAAGTTGCTTTCTTCAGTGGCTGCCTAGAATCTTCTTCCTTTCATCTGAGGGATTATCCTATCCTTTTCTGTATCATTTCCCTTCATCTTGTATTGAAGCACAGGGGSGAAGGAAGGCATAAAGCGGGTGATCACCTCTGTATCAGATAAATGCTGCAAAGCAGCTAAACTTGGCCAAATCCATAAATCCCTTCTCCTAATAAAGCGGTTTCATTTCCCCGCAACAGGTAGAATTAATCACAGTACACTTTCATATGCTAATGTCTACAGAGTCTCACGCTTCCAGAAGAGACRTGATAACAGGATGCTTGCACACAGCAGAGGGAAGAAGAGGACAGATTAGAAGGAATTATTAGATCTGAGAACATTACACTGCAATGAATTGTTAGGCAGGTACCCTGTGGCCACCAATAAACATTGCAGGATGGACTGTGATTTACTGGGCTTAGGAGACCTTGTTTTCTAATTAGTGCTGCATCCAGAAAAACTGGATCACTTTGCTTTGTAGTAGGACTCTTTCCCTCGCTATAAGCTGRTTGTGCTTTTGTTTGTCAGATGGGCTACATCACACTGTTGGGGACTGATCTATCCACAGCGGGTGTTGGGGGCAGTAGGAGCCACATCAGGCTCGRGTGCTTTCTATCCTTGTGCCAAGAGAGCTGTCGAGGACAAATCTGAGCCCGCTCTTAGTAAGTGGCTGTAGGAAAGSAGATAGTCTGCGTATAAGGATATACCTTCTGTCCTGGAATCACAGTACAGTTATAATAGATTACAACTGCCTGGAAAATTAACAAGCAATTTTATGCAGCAGTAATAATTTTTTCCTCATTTTCCGCATTTCCTCAATCTATACATTCACCTTTACTGTTGTAATTCTGGGTAACTAAGAATACAAAATGCACATACTTTAGCAAGTATGTAACTTCACTTATGATTAGCGTATTTGTGCAGTTTACATAGCCAACAGGTGACAAGAAACTTGCAGTGCTGTTTGTCTGCATTTTAATGGTATATAGGCAAGATACGAGAGAAGGACTTTGTTCCAAATGCTCATCTGAAGCAAAATATACCACCAAATGTTCTGCACTTTGCCCACGCCTTGTGATCATTTGCAATGGAAAAATCAATGTGACAAAAGATGAAGAACAGGCCAAACAGCTTCAAAGGCAGCACACATAAGCAGCCGCAGAAAAAGGGAACATAGAAAGGCAAGAGGTTTGTACGCAAATTGACAGGAGCTATCTATAAGGAGCCAGCAGGATGTGCAGTGGACCTATCTCATGACTAATTTCCTTGGAAGAAAGCAAACTTTGCCCTGCTAACAGGATAGCAGGAAGTAACAGCGACAAAGAAATTATGTGAAGTTTTTCTTCCTAGTATATGTTATATCTCAAAGTAAAAGTAATTTAGTGCTCTGAATCACAGTCTCCCCTTTGTGACTCAGAGGATGAAATTAAACATTCTTTGTACATAGGAAGTATTTCTGCATACTGAAATATACCAGAACATTTCAGGCATTCAACTCTTAATTAGATAAGTGACAGAAAATATCATATACATATAAAGGATCCTCTTGTTAATATTAGTTTAAACAGTATAGGCATAAAGATCATTGAACTCAGTTCCTGATTATGCCTGCAAGACACTGATAACTGGTTTGTGACAGGGTAACGGAAGGCATTATGACATTTTAAAGTCAAAAAAGAGAAAAAAAGAAACAAAAAAGAAAGAAAGCCCTTATGATAATTAAGCTCTATAATTGGCTAGTGAGGGAGAAACACCATGAACATTGTAAAAGATGCAGTACAACAAAGTATTATTATTGTCAAAATTACTGTTTCTTATTTAGTTGAATGTGATATCCACTATAATACCTACTACCAAAGAGTGGAAGTTTGCAGGCGTCTTTAAACAGAAGGAAACAGCACTGTGATTCACTGTCAATTGGAAACCTACAGGGATATTCATGAAAATATCCCATCAAGCTCTCAGTAGCTGACACTGGAGGAAACATTTTAATAAGAGTGCATTTTATTTTTATGGTGCTATTCAACAAATCTTCTAATTACCTCACAGCCATGCAGTTAAAATACTTCAAAAACAGTAAAATTGCTTAGAGTAATACATGATGAAAATTATCAAACAAATTTAAAAAAGAAAGACTTCAGTTCTCTTTAAAAAGCAGATGAATCTGTGACCCTTCTACATAGCTCTTTAATGATTATGTATATGACTTAGATTTCATTTATAGGATTCTAGGGACTTTAAAGTGCTGTGGTTACTTTACGTGAGCAAGAGTCACTTTAGCCCCTGACAAGTATGTGTGAAAACACAGAGCACCATCTGTTTATCCGGCAAGAGTAGAGGCTGCAGTGCAGAGGAGCAGAAGGATTCCCACTACTTTTGAAATTGTTGGTCCAAAACTTAGGAATGGAATGAACCAACTGTGGGATGACTGAACAATGACATCACATGTCTGAAACTTCATATTTTAACAAAGCCAAGATCCTGGATCTTCTGTTTTTCTGAACTCATCACAAGGCTTCCAGGGAAGCAGAAAAAGTGGGCAGTGCCACATGGAAAGGTGAGCCGGGAGCCTGCGGTGACAGCTTACGGGCAGGGCACAGTCTCACCATCATGAGCAAGAAGCAGAGCAGAGCAGGTGCCTTGACCCTAACCGGCAGTCTGGTGGTTACCAGCCAGGRCTGTAGTGGTGACATAGGTCTGAGGTCAAGGTAGGGAGTCAAGTCAACGAAGCAGCATGGGGACCAGCAAGGTACGTGGCCAGGCACAGCACACCTGCAGCGTAGCCTGSGGAAGGACCGAGGGCAAGGGCGTGAGCTCAAATGCAGCTCTGAGAACGAAGACTGGTACATAGATGGGGCTTCGCACAGCTCTTCCTCACAGCTTAGATGTTTTCACGGAAGTCTGATTCAGAGTGCACCRTATCAAGGCAGCCCTGGAACATGGAGAGCCTGCAGTTAGAGCAGGTTGCTGTACTCATGGCTTTGACAAAGACCAGCTTAAATGTCATGCCAAAATCTAGTTTGAGTCCTTAGAGAGAATGAAAGAAGCCCAAATGAGCAGCTCCTCTTGCCTCATCCATTTATTTTTCCCTGGAAATGATGGAAAATAAATGATCTACTGTGACTTGAATTCTTTAGTAAATCTAAGTATTCCTCAAAATAGATCTAAGCTCCTAATCTAAGTTTCAGTTCTTTGGGGAGCTATTTATAGTCTTCTTTCAGGCATGAGCAGTTAGATAGAGCTAGACATCAATGTTTAATTCTCCATGTGACTAAATAATTATGGTGTAACTCATTTTATGTGATACAGTGGTGTGTCCTACTGAATCTGCAGACCCAAAATGCATCTTGACAGGCAGAGATTAAAGTCCTGTCTGTTCAGGGATCTAATACACTACTTTTGCTTTCAGACAGCATAACTCTCCAAACAGTGTTACATTTCTTCAGAAATACTTCTGGCTTGGTTATTTTTTTTTTTGTCAGTGCAGAATTCTTAGCTTTTGCTTTTGGTCTCTCGGTTCATTTCCCATCCCTTTAAGAGAACTCATTTTTTTCCTTGATATTTAGCTACTGAAATGATAAAATTTCCCTCCTTTTTCTGGAAGAATCATCTTCTCTCTTGTTCCTGGTACAGATAAGAGGATTTTCTCAATAATATTCTTAAAGTTCTTTTAACTGATTTTCCTCTCATAAATTGTAATAAAATCAGTGAACACTTTCAAGTTATATTCTCTTCTCTTAGATGCTTCTAACATGTCATGTTCACCACCCCAATGCACCCAGAAAGGCATTTAGCATAACAGCTAAAGTGCTTTGCACCATTTCATTTAGAAATGCCTTCAAATGACTATTTCCAGCCAGATTATGTTCTCTCTGTGCAGCTAGGGTGTCTAAAATCAAGCAGAAGTAGGGCTCAGAATTTGACCCTGTTCTTGTGATAAGCATTATTCACAAAAAAAAAAAAAAAAAGAAAAAAGAAAAAAGAAAAAAATCCTGTATCCTCCAAATCACTGCTTTTCTTAGAATTGTTTCATATTTATAATCCCAAGAAACGGAAAAATGGAAGCACCAGTTCTTTATTTAGAGGATGCCTAAAAAAATGTGTAAAATTAAATAGGATATCAAGCAGGGTGTCATTTTAGAGAGAAGAATGATTATTTTTAACAAGGCAGACATTAGAGGTATTCACAAGTGAATTTTGTGCTGTACAGAATTGAGTCAATAATGCAAATAGGTTTCCCAGAAGTTTTCATCATATTTTCAAATGGATTCATATTATTCATGCGCCTTTTCCTCTCAAGTTCACTTCCACAAACATTTGTGTAATTAAACTGAAGTAAAGTGAATTTTCAAATTTTGCATATGACAATGTACAGAAACCGAAGATTTCATTCACTGCCAGAGTATTGCTTGCATAAATGCATGTATAATCTCTGAACAGGAAACATACCCTATTAAAAGAACAACAGGCTTACCTTTGTTTCACATGTGAGTGAAGCACCTGAACACACTATTGAATTCTTATTCACCTGTATTCCTTCACTATGATACCGTGTTTATGGAAAAATGGATTTGTATATGTTATGTTAACAAGAAGTTCTTGCTTCCCTCTTCTATAGTGCAGCCTTTGGAAGAATAWAAAAAAGGAAAAAGGAAAGGCAATACAACAAATAAACCTGGATACCAGCAGCAACCAAAGTCAGGATTTGTATTTATGGGATGTTAAACTGGCATATTTACAGTTATTAAATTAAATAAAACACTGCCTGATTTTGCCTGGGGGCTTCAGGACAGCATGTGGGGAGCTCCCTACCAGCGTTGGCCCCAGAGCCGGGGGCGCTGGCGCTGCTGCCTCCTCCTCCACGCTGCCCCTCAGCTCCTTCCTGCGGCCGCGGCCCTCCTCAAATCCCCCCTGCTCTCCGGGCGGAGGGAGCAGCAGGAGAGGTGTGAGGCAGGGAGCACAGGACCCGCTCTGGGGGGCAAATGGAGCTGGGGAGAGACGTTCAGTCGCAACCCAGACGAATAATAAAAAAAAAAACATGATAAAAACCAGGAACAGATGAAATTATAAAAGATTTACAAGATCAGGGCACAGGATTTCTATCACTGCTACAAGTCTTGTATGTGTGATATGGTGGCTGGTTTGATGATAACAGCATGCAATAACTTTGGAGTAATTTCATCTCATATGTATTTCAAATCATGACCCTGCTGTGGTATCAACAAATCACTCACAGCTAGTTTTATTCTCCRTATAGGTATTTTATTTTGGTTTAGTTTGAGAATTTTATTAGGAGAGCTACAGGGCTTTATTGATCCTTACCTGAAGTGATGTAACTTTCTGTATAGGCAAGATCATCCTGAAGATGTCCAAAAGTTTTCCTGTGGGTAAATTAATTTGCTTGCAGAACACTATTGCTCTGTTCATCATTAAGATCACAGAAGGATCCTGGTAAACACACACCAAGTTTCCTACAGGGCTTTTTGCATTTTTAGATGAACAATTTATTTAATGATGTCACATAGTAATGTTAACTAATTTCATTTTTAATTAGCTTCTGAAATTAAAGTGGGTTATATTTAGAACTTATTTAATTAAAATGGACATACTATATTTCATGTGCATAATATAGATAGTCTCAGAACTTTCCTCCCTTTGCACTACTACAGATAATTAACAGAGGAGYTTTGAGTGCATTTCCAAGAAGAAAGGGCAAATTGTCTTTTTCCATTCTAATGATAACTATGAGCCCCAGCTCCTTGCACTTTAAAAGTGGGTAAGTAAAGAATGTTTATTATTCAGCACAATATACCACAGTGACATTTCTTATCACTACAGCTTTATAGGGCTAGAGGGTCCGTAAATAGTATTTGCCTTGTGGCAATTTTATTCCATGATAATATCCTTTTGATGCTGGGGCAGTGCTCAGCTGAAAGAACCCCCAGGCTATCCCTGTACTTCCAAAAGTTGGTAAACTGTTTCCTGAAGTAAATAAATAAATAAACGAAATGGAAAGCCCAGCAAAAACAAAAATGTCATTAAATAATTACTGAATTCATTTGGCCATAAGAAAAGCAACAAAGATTATCTTAAAGGTTACAGGAGACATCACAAATAGA
Source organism: Nothoprocta perdicaria (assembly GCF_003342845.1). Lineage (NCBI taxonomy): Eukaryota > Metazoa > Chordata > Aves > Tinamiformes > Tinamidae > Nothoprocta > Nothoprocta perdicaria. The sequence goes on from NW_020454649.1 coordinate 708,006, forward strand.
GAATACTGTCCCGCAGATTCTCTTCTGTGTATAATTATGCCAAACCCCTGAAGATATCCATGAAGAGCACTTTCAAATGTTTCAGATAATATAAGGCCTATTTTTCTAAAATTCTGAGTCTATACGGCTCTTTTTCAGGCAGTTTTGGATTGCTTGGCAGCTTTGAAAATTAGAAAGATTGTATATAAAATTCCTTGTTACTGAGTGGGCTTTTAAAATCTGTGATATGACTTGCCTTCAAGACCAGTATTATTTAGATTCATGGCCCAAAGGTGTTCTCAAAGAAAGAGCCTGATTCAAGTCACACTGAAATTATTAATGGCTGTACTTAGTGAGAAAGGAGAAGTGGTGATGTATTTCTGGATCCACGTCTGATAAAAATTTGGGAGATGGGTGAGGAATGAAGYCAGGCTGCCTAGCCATGGAGCAGCCCTGGTAAACAGGCAGCTGGAAAAACAGTAGTGTATTTGAAGAGATTGCCTGAGGATGCAGTTCTGACCCTAGAGCGTCACAGTGCTGCACCACAATTCACCACAAAGTGATATATTTATTTTTATTATTTTTATTTTTATTTTTATTTTTATTTTTATTTTTATTTTTACTCATTTACAATTCCAATGATATATTTAAATATGCCACAGATATATAACAGATGTTGAATCTCAAACTGAAAGAGTTTCTGGGAGACATTAATATTGTGAAAGTCATTTTACCTTAGAGAAAATGTGATGCTCACATGCTCCATGGAAGGTCTTTAAGACTGTGACTCAGTAGTGAGGTTTGGAGGTCATCCCAAATGCATGGAAATTATACTACAAACACAAGTATTTCTGTTGTACTGCTGTTGGTTTCAGAATCGAACATTAAGAGTATTTAAAAAATAATTAATCTGTAACATATTTAGCTTGTCATTAGCTCATTTACAACATTTTTGTTAGCATCCATGGCAATTTTCCCCCCCCAACAAAAACTAGTGAGCAGCTGCTATTCACACAGATATATATGTTCATGTGCAAGACAAATTACAGCTGATCATGTAAAATAAAAAAATCTGCATTTATTGAGAATAAAGTATTCTCTGCAATGGCAACTTCTAAATTTCTTTTTTAAGTCAGTGCTTTTTTCCCTGGTGAATATTAAAATGTTTTCTCATTTAAGGAAAAAAAAAAAAAGAACAAATCATTGTGGTGCTTTCATTTATTGTCGTGGCATTTACGGCTATAGCGAACCTGAAGTGTCTTAGGGCAGTCTCAAAGCATGTTTTCTACTCGAAGAAAAATTGTTCAAGACAAAAAATACCTTTGAGGTTTAATTATCCTCCTCCATTACTTCTCACTAGAAAGAAATGTACTGTAATTGTGGTTCTTCCCCATCCAAAGTACCTATACTTGATGCCTTTTCATTATCAATAATAAATAGGTCTTTTGAAATGATTTGTTTCCACTTCCTTTGTTGGTCCATACTCTTAGAGTTTCTCTCTTCTTAAGCAGACCCGTAAACTCATGACAAACTCCCTACGTGTTTGTCAGGAGTTTTATGTTGACACATGATGCCTTTTCTTTCCTCTCATGGAGTTATGGAATGGTTTTGTGCTCCCAAGTGTTCTCCATCAGCCCTTTCTTCCTGGGGTCTCAGATTCTTCTTTTTTCACTTGTCTGCTGTATTTCCTTTCAGCATTCTGCAAGAAGAGGTACATTTGAATTGTAAAGTGGCAGCCCTTCACTTGCCAAAATGAAGCAAACTGGCAAAAACCTGCCCTTCTCTTCTTTCCTGCAGAGATGCCTGAGTCACCTTAGGATTAAAAGTGTCGGAGGGACAATTTAGATATATCCTCATTCTGTAATATTGTTGACTAACTAGTACCTTCTGGTCCTTCTCCATCCGCTGCTTTTAAAATATTTACAAAACTTACTGTATTTGATTACACAGTTCCCACAGGGTGACATTTGCTTTACCTACATAAATGAAAAATGAAATATGAGAGCTGACCCTGCCACAGAGGGGACCTGACCAGCAGGACTTACCAACCAAATTAGCACATACCTACAAKAGAAATTCTGGTCAGCTTTGTGAGGCAAGCATGGGTAAATGGCCACCCCCAAGCTTACTGAGAGAGTAACTGACAGGACCCCATTAAGTCTTTCTAGAAAAATCTTTCTATTATTATGGCCTAATGCTAGCAGTTTTATGAAATTCTTGAAAAAGACATAGGCAGCAGGAGCCGTAGGAAATATCTTTCTGCCTAAATGAAAATTCACATGAGTATTTTTAATGACAGAGGATTTCGTTAGCTACACGTCTTAAGATGTGAAGACCCATGAAAGAAGAGACATTAATTAACTTTGTTGTCAGTCTTTTTTTTTTTTTTTTTTTNTTTTTTTTTTTTTTTTTTTTTTTGCATTTGCACTTGATTTTCTGTACTTGAAGTGTTATAGATGTACAGAAAAGAATACACAGACTAAAGGTACTCAGTCCCCACCAGGGTTCTGGTGAATGATCAAAACAGGGGACACCTCAGACACGTCACGGTTGGGAAATTAGGATCCTGCTTTGAAGCCTTTCAATAAACTTTTTTGTTACAGATGCTTTCACCAGGAGACCCTGTCTAACCTCTCTTGACCTACTTGTTTCTCTCCAAATTGTGRAATAATTCTACTCTTTGCAGGATGATTTCTTGCCCATTCCATCATAAGTGGCTGAATTATACATGCCTAGAGAGCAAACTGAAATTAAAATGATTAGTACAACAGAAAATAAAGATTGCAGCTTCCAGAGAGGAATTTTACCCTAGTGTTTACAGTGAGCACCACAGTAGTGATAATTTTTGTGTTGCTAATTAACAACAGCAGCCTATTGAATTGGAACGCAACGATGGGGGTTGTTGAGATATTTTCACCTGTGGGCCTCAGGCTCTGTAATTCTCCTCAGAACAGGAGAGTGGCTGCACCAGGGCACTAAATGCCTTTCTTGGGCCAAGTGGCTCCAGCTGCAGCCCATTTCATTGTGTGCTGGGGGAGGCAGCTCCTCATTCCACCTGCCTGGCAGAGGTAACGAGGATGATTGCCCTGGGAGAGAGCCCATGGAATGGAGTTGGGAGGTTGCTGTGGGGAGCTCCAGGCCAAGCTGAGGTACCGAGCTGGGCATGGGGCAGAGGGGGCCCCCAAGGTGCTGTCTGGAGGTTGTAGGGGGCTGGGGCATGTAAAGCTAAGGGGGCATCTATTAGCTAAAGGAAGCTATAGTAAAGAATGAGTGGTTAAAAGATATAGAAGCCACCTACAGATACTTTGAACTACCTTGAAGTGGATCAAGAATYATCTATTATGGCTTAAGGAGGTTTAGCTACAAGTAATAGGGAAGGAGGATAATGGTGTATTGGTTTTGGCTATAGAAGACTTTCAGAATATCTATCTTTGTAGTCTTTTACAACCAGAACAACACAAACTATAACTTTTGAAAACATTTAGAATCATTTCAGATCTTGGGAAACTGGGGACAGGTTTATGTTGTTAAATGCACTTAAACCAGAGTTTATTCTGATCACAAATCAAATAAGTAGATGTAATCTAGCATCCAGGAGTCACAGGTAGCATGGTGTCGTTACTCTGTTAGCAGACAACRGAGGGAATTCTGGCCATGGCTTTGCTGTTCTGTCTTCAGTTATCAAATACATTGACTCTTAATTTCAGGTGGGGCAGGCAGCTGTTTGGCTCCTGTTTTATAACTCATAAGCAAAATAGGGCTCCATTTTGCTGTTGCAACTTTGCAGAAGAGTTAATTTTTTTTCAAAGGCAAAAGAGAGCTTAAATAGATTTTGCAGCACAGTTGTTATAGAGGAGGAATGTATGTCCATATGTGTGCACATCTGCATCTTCTGACTTGCGTTCAGCCAAATCATACACAGAATCATTGATGAATTATACAGCTTGATTGTGTTATTTCTCTGGACCTGCTTTTCTAACTGGGCTTACCCTTAACAAATGCAGAGAGTTTATATGGCATACAAGCACACAAGTTGCTGAAAAAGAACCATGAACTTTTGCAAGAACTGCCTACTCCATATTACATCTAATTTAAACAATTCTGACTCCTTAGTTTCATCATTCTAAACTCAAATAATATTTTTCAAAGGACAATACATGTTGATGTCTTGGAGATTAACTATTTAATTTGTGCATCGTTGCTGTCAATTTTATGATGGAAAATAATTTCACCATAGTGGATCCAATGTGAATGTCATATATCCCTTTTAGTAAGTATATCCATCTCCTTGAGTTATTCACCACTATATATATATCTATATACATATATATATATATATAAAATGGGCATGAACTAACTGCACGAAGTAGAGCTGGGTGAGCCTGTTGAAAAAGTCTGAAATATGTTTTACCATATCCCAAATATCAGATCAAGCATAAAGCATACATATCTCTAATCTACAGTAGAGATTCTCCTGAAAAGGGCTAACTGCTCTGAGCTGTGGTGGAAAATGTAGTTACATGGTGGTTGTGACTGTTCCTTGGGCAGAACTTTTCAACTGAGCTAATATGAATGGAGGAAAGGGATATTGTGYGCAGCTAACCTTAGCCATAATGCCATCTCAAGTGCTATGCAAAATATTGAAACATSGTAAAACAGCAGTGTAGCAGGACTTGTAAACACCCACCAGTTTTTGTGGGCAGGCAGGTAACATTATTCGCTGAGTCGAGCAAACTGGTTTAAAGGAAGTTTAGGCATATTGCATTTTTCACCCTATTTTACCACTCTCATTCCCTTTACTTCTTCCCTTGATTACTGCATCTCCTTTTCTACTGGCCTTCCAAACACAAGCTCTTCAGGCTCCTGTACATGCAGGATGGAACAGCTGGCATGGCTCAGGAATTCCATCACCACTTCATTTTAGAAGAAAAAGGTTAAGGCTTTGATTCCCATGGGAATGAACCTTAGACAAGTTTATGTTGGAATTGGAAATGTGTTTTTGTGATTTTAGGTTTGTATTTCCAAATTCCTCTTTAAGCATAGCACAGAGGAATTCCAAATTCACAGTCTTCAGATGAGCAATAGCTTGGTCTGCCTCAAACTATTTAAGCATAGGCAAGTCATCTCAACCTTCTGGTGCAGAATTCCATCTGTAAACTTGGGGTGATAAATTTCTCTGTTTTGGAATGAGATTGCGAAGCTATGTTCATTAATATCTTTGAGGTGCTTTCATACTTCATTAATAGGAGCTATATAAGCATGACACAAACAAGCTGGGAAGAAATGTAATTGCTCTTTTTAAGTTGCATCTGATTATTTTAACACTGTGACTGTACCATTTAGAATTGTTTGAAATACAGCTTTTATGAAACGGATCCTACAAAAGAGTGATAATGAAATGCTTCCAGTACCCTTTTTTTCTGCCAGCACATTCAAAAACAATTAGGTGAGACTTCTAGCTAGGAAGGCATAAGTAACAGGCATTGTAGAARGAAGTCTTTAGTTCTCAGGGAGTAACTTAATTTTGGTTTATCCCACAGGGTTTTTCTGTATTTTAGGTCACTCACCTGATAAAAAGGTGAACTCTGAAAGGTGACCTGTCTGTGTCTCAGTTTCAGCACTAAAAGAAGAGGAACAGCGGGAATAACTTTTCTTACAAATGATTTTAGAGATGTGTTAAGTGGAGCAAGGAGGCCTTGTTGTTGTCACTTTCCAGTTTTTTAAATAGTACAAAAGTGCCCTGTCTTTGATAGTAATCTTACAGATGAGAAGTATGCATTGCCTGCAAACAGCAGTTAACTGCTTTGCTTTCAGCAGTCCTATACAGAGCTTAAGCATTGTGCTGTCATGAGGCAACTGTGTTGACTTGAAACAAATGATGATGTTCCCTATTCATGGGATATGCTTTGTCTTGTCCTTGTCTAACAAATTTCATCTCTGATAGATGGATGGAAAAGCTCTCCTGGTTCATGTAATATCTTGTAAACAGTTTTAATTTAAGTAGATGTCAAATTGTCATGCTCATAATGGCAGACGTGCATGAGACTTTGTGCAGAATCTACATGACAGTGCACTTGCAACTGAACTAATGGAATTAGTAACACAGTAGTCAGACTCTGAAATGAAAGGAGCAGAGTTGCTACCAGCAATAAATTGTGAGAGGCCAGTCTGTCAAACCAGTTCACTCGGTGAATGGCAGTGAAAGGTGCATCATGAGAAGCAAGTCAACATCTTGCAACCTTTTCTTAATTYATGAAAAGAAACGTTCAGACCCACAAGACCAAGACGCATCAGGGCTGTTCCATTTGAGTCACTCTAAAATGATCCAGTTTCCCACGACACTTGAGGCCAAGAATAAAACTGTAGCGCTGGCCTTGGCACATGGGCATGGAGGCCACAGCTATTGTGTTGTTTGCCATCAGAGACACTAGTCAGTGACAAGTATTTGTCAAAAATTTGTCAGYAGCGAAATGTGCCTTCTTTCTTTGCATTTTATTTTGGCATCTGCATCAGCCTTGCAGTCAGTGAGAATGGAAGTATCAGGCTGGAGGAATGCAGTAGAAAAGCAGAGCAAGTCCAAGCTATCTAAATGCAGCCTATTAATTCTGACTCAGCAGGACGAAGTATTTGTGTCCCTGCTAACTTGCCTCATCTATCCACAACACTCATCACACGGTGGTAGCTGGATGTCTTCCCGATGTCCGCGTTGTGGATAAATCAGCTTAACTTACACCTTCTGACACGTGTGTTCGCTGACAGCATGGCAGTTGGTGGGAGGCAATGTTGTGATTTGGCAGCTGTTACATCTGCCACTGCAAGGCAAATTGAATAGAGCCAGTTTGTCAGTGCTTTCAGCAGCCTCTTCACAGTGCTTTACCTAAAAGGAAAAGCTTCCTCCTTCCCTCCCCCCCCCCCCAAAATCTTTGTTTTACTGAGAATCTGCAAAGAATTCAAAACCTTTCCCTTAAGTGACATTTCCTGACTTCCTACAGGCATGTGGATGAGAAGGAAAAACGTGTCTGAAATAACTAGCAGCACGTTTTGTGCTCTTTCCCATCGCCTCTTGGCTGCTGGCTCTCAGCTAGGATAGGTGTCAGATGGCTGAGCATCAGAAGCATCTCACACTGACCTTAGTCATGATAGGCAGGTACTCTGCGTGTCACCTTCRCTTTTCCTAATACAAGGAGACAGTATTGTAAGGGATGTCAGTGAGGATTTACAGTCCATCGAGATCCCTTTTTTTCTCTTTCCTAGGAACTAACGTGAGCAATAAAGTACACAAACCCATGAAASCACATAACTCTTTTTGTCAGTTGTGTCACTTGGATTCAATATATCCCAATACTAGATGACAGCAGTATCTGCTATTATGTGGTGAATGTTCAAAAAAACAAGCATAGCTTTGACCTCTTCCCTTACCACCAACCCAACAAACCAAATCAAATCCTTACACGCTAGCAAGATCTGTCTTACAGGTACATTAATCTATTTGTCATGTTTATTTCCCAAATCCAGAGTTTTGCTAGTTCTCCTTCTGTCATTTTTCCTATGTTATTTTGCTCATGTTTTTGTTCCCTCCTTACCCCTCACCCTTTTTCCGATCTAGATATAAAGCAGCAAAGTGTTTCCAAGTCTTCTGTAATTCTTAACAACATAATTCCTGTAGGTAAAAAGTGAGGTGTTACAAGCTTTGAGGGGTTGGATGCTGCCTCCTTTCTGTAGTGCCTGAGAAAGTCCAAAGTGTTTGTCACCTTCAAGAATAGAAAACTTACAATGAGTGATTATATAACTTCTGGTACAACTTTATCAGTGTTTCTAATTTTTTTTATTTTTTTTATTTTTTTTATTTTTTTATTTTTTTTTTTTGGTCAGCATAACTACTAGTAACCAGGCTTTTAATGATCTGCACTTGAATTGCAAGGTCCTACAAGGGATTAGCGGGATATAAGAAAAGTCATCCAGACAGAGCACTGCAGAATATATAGGGGCAACCAGACGTGTGTGTGTGTGTTTCTGCTTCCTTTTTGGTGGTGGTGACTGTCAGATGCCTGTCATGTTTTTGTTCTGCCACAAATGGGAGTCTCCATGGGTGGGACAATTGTGAGGGAGGTAGATCATGCTGAGTAAGATGCTGCTATGACCTGGCAGGTGCCAACATTGCCATAGGTAACACCTAATTTGAGGAGGTTCCTTTCTGGCATTCCAGTAGCTATGACAGGGCTTTGAGTAGCTACTGCTTAGATGTCCAGAGATTTGTCACTATCTTGCACAGACTGTTGGAGGACTTGGAAGGTACAAGAAAGGTTTTTTACCTCATTGGTGTTTTTAGTAGTGAATAGTACAATGTGTCTGTAGAATGAGAAGAGACTCAAAGGCTCCTTTTTTCCAAATCTAGAAAGGAAAGAGTTTTCCGGTAGCCAAATTGACTCTTCAGCCTTTTAAATTGTACAAAACTAAAGCATTTCTGAAATATGTTCAGCTTGTGAATATTTTTCTCTTTTTCTTGTATGTACGCAGGTCCTTTGCTGTGTCTCATTACCTTGTTGCCTTGAAATGGGACTGTTATTTCCAGTARGGGCTTGAAGTATGAGATTTTTGGAGATAATCATTTTCCAAAAAAAAAAGTAAACAAGTTGAAAAGGTTTGCATAAGAAAAAAAACTAATGGACTGTATGTATGTTTGGATAATTATGCATGATTTTTAGTATGATTTGAATCTGGAGAAGATGCTAGAAGCTGTGAGCTACTGCCTTATTTTCCTTCTTCATTTAACAGTTAAAGGAAAGGAGATTAGTTGTTTTGCTTTAGTATTTTTGTACTCATAATTAATATCAATATTTTGTGCTGCAGAAGAGTGAAATTATATACTTGTTATGGATTTAAAGTCAGATTAAGTCAACTAGTTTCTTCTCATCATTCACTTGGACTTTGCAAGGTTCTTTGGCAACAAAATGGGTATCTGTGTAGTGTACTATAAGTAAACAGCTCTAGAAAGAGCTTCCTCAGTCATTCCATGAACTGTCCATCTTGCTCTGTCTTTCTCTCCACTTTGTGATTCCTGGATGAGGTTTGAAGCTCTGTCAAGCAGATGATTCAAGCTACCCATTAGGCCTTGAAGGTCTGGCATTTGGACCTCTTGCTACCGGCAGAAGCCGGGACTGACTATTGTTTTACCCCAATACAAAAAAAAATCTACTGTGGGTAACAATAGACCTAATATTAGTGTTGTAGAAACTTATGGTTTACAAGACATTCAAATGGGGGGGGGGAGGGGGGGGATGTAAACCTGATGTTAAAATTTCCTGCAGAGATGCAAATTGAAGCACTTGAGTTTTYACTTGACTCAAGACCAGAAGATGGGAGACTAAAAGCAGAATGTGTAAATAGCTCCTCTACTTTTACAGTATGTAGTTCAAAGCAAACAAGGAATCTGGATCTCTTCTGATGTGACAGTACAGGCAGAAAAGGCAAGGCAGAAATTTTTAAAATTAGCAAGCGAGTTTCACWTTGAGGTGAAGCCTTTCTGAGCTGTGGCTGCTCTGCCTTTTGCAGCTGGAGCTGTTCAGTGTGTATGTATAGCTGTACCTTTCCAGAGTGCTTTGTTTGCAATATGCAATGAAGTCACATGCAAGAGTATAGAGGTAACAAACTGAAAGTACTTTCTACATTAAATTATATTACATCTCTGTGCCAGTTGTCTGAAGTTCTGAGTGAGTAGTTTTTTTTCTCTCAATAATTAAAGAATTCTCTTTACTGTTTAAAAAATTAAAAATCAGCTAAAAATATGTAATGAAGAGTGTCACCTGTTGCAACATTAGCAAATATTTCATAGCTGTGAGTCTTTTGGAGAGCTTGATGCAGGGAAGCTGCTCTATTCCCGAATGATTATATTTGTGCCAAATCCAAATGGCAGTTTACTTCCACGTTTTGTYGAGGGTGCATTTGTATGTTTTTTGTCTGTCTTTGCCTTCTATGTGCTGATCTTTCTATTCTTCTTAATAAGAATGTAATCCTCCTCTGCATTTGCCAGGGGAGTCATGCRGGTTCATCCTATTTTGTTGAAGTTTCTTTTCTGTTAGAACAGCAAATAGCCACTCACTAATTAAAGTAAATGTGCACACAAGTGAGTGTCTCAGTGGTGCTTTGTTTATATGAGATTGATCCTTTTGTGCAGCATTGCTGCCTTTGGATAAGGAAGATATATCTGACCTTCATTTAACTTGTGTAAAAGGTACGTTCACAATCTTACAGTGAATATCTCGGAGCTGTGGTGAGATCAGCAGTCTTTTGAGCTGACAAGTCACTTCCTACTTGAATTGGTAGGCGTTGTGGATGTTCAGTCCTGCTAAAAGGCCCTTGAAGTGGAATTTTAAGATGCCTTCTTTTTTTTAGGAATGCAAATCTCTCTAAAACCCTTGGGATAGTTTGAGCATCCTACTTTCTCAGCTGCCCATGCCAATAAGCACAAGTTTTCCCAGGGGGGTTACTGAGGTGGTTGAGGTAGTCTGGAACATCCAATTCCATTTTGATGCAGTACTGCAGTACTTTGAGTGTTGCAATTTCAGGGGCAAATATGACTAAAGTGTCAGGAACTTGTAGCTCGTTCATGGAAACAACTGGTCACTCTACAATGGGTCACTCTTGGCAGTCTACTTCTATTAGTCTGTCAATACTACAGACCTTTGAAAAAGTGGGTTTGCTTTAAAGATAAACCTGATGTTTGTTCAAGGAGATGTAAGAATGCTGAATCACCTATATATTTGGAAGAAATATCTTGGAGTTAGCAGAGTTCGTGAGCTGAAAGAAGTAAYTCCATGCCAGCAACTCATCCCAGTGGCAAATGAAAGGTAAAAGATACACTGTCAAAGCATAAGAACTCTCCTAGTGCAACTTTACATATTAAGATAATTATATTCTCCTCTGATGTGGAMTCAGATGCCTCTGACAGGAAGTTCTTTATTTGTTCAGGTGATCTTGATGGATATGGTCMTTTTACATAAAATGCCTGTGCCCTTCTAGCCTTTGAAAGGGCACTGTAAAGGAGAACTGTTAGAATTGCCATTTGAGGTACCACACAAAAGGCAGATAACTGTTACCTTTTTTTYCTTTTCTTGGCATCAAGCAGAATTCCTGCCTTGACACGTCCAGGCTTGGAGGGAGGAGAAGGAAAATAGCTTAGATGCCAGGTGGTCAAAGATAGAACTGTGCCTTGTCTGCATTTGCTAAGGCTCAACTTAACAGTTGTCTCTGCTTTTGAGGTAAAACTTTGGACACCATCAGGAAGTAGAAGTTTTCTGGAACAAAGTAAGCCGAAGAGACTGGTACTACTACATTGAATCTGGAATTTGTCCAAGTAGCTGCTAGTATAGGGAACAAGGGCAAGTCATGGCTCTCTCGGAAGACACTAGTTTCGTGCACTCAAAAATTCATGCATAAAGAAGGGACTTTCTTTTCAGGAGTTACAACCCAAGAATAAAACAAGTGAAGAGAAGACTAAGGAAGCAAGTTAACATTAGGATGCAAGTCAAAACATTAGGACACCAAAATATGCACAATATTTAAATAGATTCTTCATGGCCTACTAAGAATTCRGGAGACTGTTGTATCTTTAAGTCAGTCAACAGAAAGAGATACAGGGGACTTTATAAAGTTTATATCAATGTATTTCAATAACACAGTATTACTTGTAAACACCAAAACACATTTTAAGTAAAATAAGTTACCTTTTAGGTAAAGGGTGCAATTTGACAGAAATTTGAAAACTATTCAATCCCCAGTAAATACTTTCTCAGTGAATTTAATGACAAAAGCAGTAAGGAGTTAAAAGACTGGTTGKTTGGTTTGTTTTTCCTTCCCTTCATGAGTTGCTCTTCATTACACTTAGATATAAAACATTGTTTTAAAAACAYATCTCTGCAATTGAGTTTTTCAAATGTTCCATACTTATAATGAGCTTGGGTTTGGAGTAGATGGGGAGGAATAGACACASAGAGATTTAGGTAAACACTCGTGATTTCTGGATGTTAGCCTGACATTGTACATAAGTGAATGTTTAATCAAAGACTTTAATAAAAACACTGATTCTTCAAGGCCACAAAGACGTCATACTCTTTCCAGTATAAACTTTTGGACAAATGAAAGACTTCTTTTCTGTTATAACTGTGCTTTTTGTTAGCCCTATTGGAGACTGATCTTTGAGTTTGCTTCAGTAAAATCGAAGTATGTTGTCTTAACTGTGTTTTACTTCCATATATGTTTGCTTCAGAAAGATAGAAAGTACTACTTTTTAAAGCACCGAAGCCTTGCTTTTGCTAGGGACAGTCTTCAGGAATAGCTCATGAATTTCTGAAGGTGCTCACGTCTCTGTAGAAGTCATATGTGGAAAGATTTAGGCTTCAGATGCCTTCTTACAGGCACACTCAGATAACGAAACATAATAGCCTGCAGATATCTATAACTAGCAGGGTGGCTTTATCTAGATGGAGCATCCCAAATATTATTTGACATTTCCATAGCACATTCTCAATTCATGAAGTCTGAGAACACCACGGCAAGGTAGGAGGATTCTAATCTCTCCATTTTTATATACTTAGAAACTAGGTCATGTTATGCATTCATTTCTTAAAAGGAAAATTTTCTTCCTGTTTTTGTTCTTCAATTTGATACTTGTTTTTTTGAGCTGTCAATCAAGACAAGGTGTAAAGACCACATATTGCAGGACAAACAGAGTGTAAATGGATTTTGTAAATTCTGTCATATCGATGCAAACGTGACAGAGAAAAAGGATTGCAAGTGTGGATGCTTTAAACATAGCACGGTTCACAAACCAAAAGGAGATCAGCTCTGTGAACTCCCCTTAGTTGCAACCATCTTTGATACATCATTCCCTGTGTGTTTATTTTTATACACATACGTACATATGGAAGTTCAGATCATGCGAAAACTAAATAAGGCCCTTTTTACCACAGAATGGGCCTTGATTTACCAGGTAAATCGAGGCGCATATATATAAACATGCTATAGCACTTTAGATAGATAGATGTTACACCACTTTCTTCACAGCTCTAAATCCAGCACTGCTCGGTGCCACCGACTCCTGAACGTTTCTGGAGAAACTTAAGCATTTCTCTCATGGCCACAAGGTTAGACATTAGGAAGAATTTCTAAATTCTAAAAGAGTAGAAAGAGTAGTCATGCATCGGAACAGGCTACCCAGGGAGACTGTGGAGTCGCTGTTTCCAGCAGTGTTCAAGAAAAGTGTAGGTGAGACGCTTAGGGGCATGGTTTAGCAGGCCTGGTGCTGAGGGGCTTACTGTTTGGCTTCATGAGCTTGAATGCCTTTCCCAACCATAATGATTCTGTGATCCTGTGCATCAGTCGGGTGCCAAGTAGCTCACAAGTTAGCTTCAATCTATGTATGAAGTTAAGCGCATAGATATTTCTTTTGATTGTAACTTCTATCTTATCTTTGTTAACCAGAGKTTCATGTGGGTGTACAACAGTTTTTGTTGGCTACTTTTGAGTGGTTGGTTTATAAGGTCTGAGAAGCTAGCGGGGGTGTAGCAGAGTCATTCTGAATTATCTGGCCTTATGTCAAGTTGTCTTTAAGAAATGATATTCCACTCTCACAAAATTCAGGTCACATGAATCTTTCACATGCATCATCTTTCTTCCATTTAAAGGATTGTCGTGCCAAAGCATTTAATGTCACACTGTTCTMTCAGGCTTAATCACTGACCTACCATCGCTTTTATTTGGCCCATTGATTGTGTTGAAGGGATTCTGAATATATTTAAGTGATTGTGTTTTTTGCACTAAAGAGGCTTGAAGTTCATCTGTCAGCACAACAATCTGTCCAGCGTCTGAGACGGCTGTTCACACAACTCCAGTCCAGTTGCACAGACACTGATTAGGATATTGGCTTCCTGAAAGAATCCTAAAATGCATGTGTGTGTTATGTTTTCAAAATGTCACAGAAATGTACGCAAACAACTGCCCTCCTTGCTTTTTCCCTTTGTCTTCCACAGAGTGCAGGTAAATAGGTCTGTAGTGCTCTGATATCTGTCTAGAATGGAAGATTAGCTAGAAATTGCAAGGAGAGAGGAGCTGGAATTGTTAATATCTAGCTTTGAGAAGGCCATTGTGTCCTCTTCTGTAAAATATCAGCAAGGATTAATCAAACCAAGAAGATGTTTAGTGATCAACAGGCAAGTGCATGTTAGGGTTTTCTGGACTATAATTTGTACTCTTGCTTGGAGCGATCAAAGCATAAAGATGTCATCTCTTTTCACCTTCAAGGTTTTGAACAAGCTGAAAATTGCATATTGAGGATTCACCTTTGGTAATATAACCCTGTCATTATAGGTTTAGCTTGGGAATCCTAATGCAACAGGAAGTAACACACCCTAAATCTGCTGACCATGAACGAGATGAAACTGTGGGGTAATTTTTAGTTGTGGTGTCTGGTAGTTTATTGCCCTTTCACTTTTGTTATGGTAGAGCAGCCCCAGGTATCTTTGTTGTCTCAGTGGATGTCTCTGTTCAACCATGGCTTTTCTCACCCCCCATCATTCAGAGCTGTGAGTGACGTTTGACCACTTCTCATGGCTTGTTGCAGAGTTGTTGTTAATAGCTGCTGTGAAGTGGCCCTGGAGGATGAAGCAAAAGGAAGGAGATGAGGTGGGCCCRTGTCAGAGCTCAACAAATGGAAGATTAATCCATTTTTTGCTCCTTAGCCTACTTGGAAAGGCAGAATGTAGAGAAATAAATAGTCTTACCCTTCACCCTGCACCCTAATCTCAGCTGCACTGTCTGTTAAACAAATAAGTGTTAATTTCTTCATTGATCTAATATGCAAAAGAAGAAGAAGAAAAAAAAAAAAAAGTAGAGGTTATGCAGAGGTGGTTATCTCCTATGGAAGGATTGCAGTATGGGTCACCTATGGTGACCAATGCTTTGAAAAGACAGTGCTAAGGTGATAYTCTCACAATACTGACCATGTTGTCCAAGCAGGAGGTACCTGGAGGGACCCAGGAGGTTTTTTGCACAGAATGCAGTGAAATACAAAGCTAACGTGAACACTTGTCATCTAGGTTTCATGGATTCTAGTCTTGTTTGCTTCCCTCTTCCTCCCACCCCCAGTGTTGAAAACGTGTCTCTCCATCATGCTGGGTGCAGCTCCCTTGCTCAGTCCACAGGCCCTGGGGCATGTGCAGGTGACACTAACTCCTCCTGGCCAGGTGGGCAAAGCACAGGGGSCACTGAGGAGAGCGAGAGGTGCAGATGCCCTTTGTTCAGTTAGAAACTTCCTCCTGCTGGAGGAAATTCTTTAACTTTGCAAAACTTCTTTGCTTGCACATTAACTTCTTAATTTTATGGCATGCCCTGAAATCCCTTTTCTGAGATGAGAAAGCTCTTCCTYGTATAATGCTTTGAGCTTTGGGAGGCTCTATCAGTTCATTTACTGCTGGCAGCAGCAGGCTACTTCACTCCCGTTCTCTCCAATTAATATAAAAAGTATTTTTTTTCTTTCACTAGTCTGTACAGCTGATTTCTCTTTTGATTAGAGTGATTTAATTTTTTACTCTTACATTGCTCTTATGTTCTCTTATACATTTCCTGGAGACTTTTTTCATGTTTAAGATTCTGTGAACTCTGTTGACTGAATGGTTGGTTGATTTTTGTGGTCCAGAGCAGATTTTGGCATGAGGTGCAGTGAGATTATTTATCATTTTTTCTCTTCTAACAACTACTAAATGATATGTACATCCAAATGAACTGCTACACTCTTCTGGGAGTGTCATATTCAAATTGCATTTCTGTAAATTTCTATTCTGACTGAACAGAAAATTATTACATTCCTAACAAAAAAAAAAAAAAAGATCAAATGGTTAGAAGCAATCATTTACTGAATAACAATGTATTCTGTGGTATGGAAATTTTTATCATTCTGTAACTTATTTATTGGGAAAATACTTAGAATGAGAGTGGCAACACTCTTGCATTAGCAATCCCAGTGCAGAAAAATTCCTGATGATCTTGAAAGCCTTCGCTATTTTGAACTGTGCTTTTAAAATACTGGAACCCAGCGTGCAAAAGGAGTGTTCCAGGTTCTTGAAAATAAGTGGTCAGAAATGTTCCTGAAATTTCCGTTGCATGTTTCGTATGKGCATCCACGATGCACACATAATGCATGCCATAAAGGACGCTTTCCAAAAGGGGGTTGTGCCAATAAATTAAACACATTAAGTTGTCCTACACAGCGCAATATAACAGTACTTGGAGCCCGTTCTTTGTAACTGCAATGTATTTATGCAGGATGATAATTCTTACAGGGACTGTAGTACACAGCCTGATTAACATGCTGGCTATGTTGCTGAAATGGATGAAAAGTGCAAGGTTTWGTTTGATTTGATCTTAACGATGTATCTAGGGCTTGTGTGTCAGGTTTATTTGTGCTCTCTGAGAATACCAGCCATGAATACTAGGGGACCTCCCCACATCCCTTGCAACCTAAACCTACCTCTCTTCAAAATAGCTCTGCTATTCCAACGACTACTCTGATAAAACCATTCATGCAATACACCTCAAATGCCCTTTCTCATATATRCAATTAGAAATTGTC
Source organism: Nothoprocta perdicaria (assembly GCF_003342845.1). Taxonomy (NCBI): domain Eukaryota; kingdom Metazoa; phylum Chordata; class Aves; order Tinamiformes; family Tinamidae; genus Nothoprocta; species Nothoprocta perdicaria. The sequence goes on from NW_020454649.1 coordinate 724,609, forward strand.
TTAACTATGAAGTTTTTTCCTACTTTGCTACCTCACTGAGCTCAAGGTGGTGCTTTTAGATGTAAATGATAATTAACGACCACRACAGGCCGGCCCAGGCCTCCGCTTTTGCTGCTGCACTGGGTAGGAAGCAAAGGAGGTGCCGCTACGTCCTGCCCCTTGCACAGCGTTGCATGACCTGTGGGGCAGCAGGCACTAGTGACCCTGCAAGGGCCATCCCTCTACATTTACTTTCCAGGGTGTCTGATGAGCTACAGAGGCTTTCTTTTTCACATTGTTCTTTGGTGGTTTCCCTTAAATTTCTTTAAGGTAAATTATTTTTGTATCTTGAAGCAACTATTAGTTCTTAAAATAGCAGCCATAAGAATGCTCACTCTTGCTTTTGTTTGTCTGAAAACTACTGCTRTAGTAGGTAAAATACTATAATTCCATATCCAAAATCTTTTTTTTTGTTGTTGTTTGAGTAAGCTGTGATCTTCAGTAAGGAAGTCAGTCACGTTTGGAGTGCTTGAAGTGAAAAATCTACCCTCTGAAGTCTACCCTATTAGGTAAAATAAATAATGTAGTGCTATAAACTGCTTTAACATAGCTCCTTTTCTGAAACATTTTGCTCTTTCCCTGGCTTAATCAGTCCTTGAAAGACTGATGGATTTATGTGCCGAGCAGCTAGTGCAGGAAGCAACGTGGAGGATCCCTTGAGCTCTGGCCATGAAATATCTGTGGCCGTGAGCTCTCAGGGTGATCTCCTGCAGTAATTAGCTGTTTCTAACTTTATCCTCCGTGTCACAGATTTTCTGTGCACTCTGGAATTTAACATGTCAGCCCATTAGCTGATATCCCAGAGCAAACCAGGATGCCAGAAGATGATTATGTGTAATCCTTGACTTCCTATCAGCTATATCCCAGGATTATTGAGCCAGCAAGCAGATGAGCTTTAGTTTCYATTCCTTAGGCGCGATTCCAGGTGATACCACATCTGAGATAAGTTACCAGGCATTTGTTCATTTTAAATAAGGGAGGGAGAAGGGAAAAAGTGTTCCAAACATCCCCAAATTAGCTGAAGAACATAAGGAAAATATCCATGAATTATTTACAAGGGAACATGTGTTCCCTCTGGTCTTTTTTTTTTTTTTTTTTTTTTTTTGCACACGAGACTTGTCAAATCACTTTTTTTTTAGACACATGGAAGCCCTAAGGGAAGCAGCATTGCTCTGAGTGTGCATTTAAATGCCTCTAAGCAGGCTCAGGTACAGAACAGTGCAACTCAGCTGAGAGGTGGCAGGGAGCGTGTGTGCTGCAGCGGCTGGTGATTAATCAAACAGCACCAGGAAAATGTCAGGCCTCTGCATCTGAGGAGGGTGATAGAAGCTGATGAAACTAGGAGTATGCTAGAGGTTTGCATGTCTGCCTTACCTAGCTCTTTTGTCAGGGACTAGTGTTATGTGGCTTATTGTTTTGTTTGGGGAGTGTTTTTGATAATATTGGTACAAAATAATTCAAAGTTCTTCAATGAGCTAAAGGCCAAAACTACATGAAAGGTTTAGAGGGAGACATCAAGCACTGAAGACAATTAACATGTTTTTCTTAAAGGACTGGAAGTTTCTTCCCTCTTGCATAGAGGTTCCCTGGCTAGTTTTTTTCTATAAGGAAGTGTCATAGTCTCATCAGGTGCAGCCTGAAATATCTCCATGTAGCACAGTGTGGTAGAGGTGGCCTGAGCTGGCTTTGGGACAGACCGCATACGTGTCCCAAGACGAGAGCGTGTTGCCATGTGGATCTGACAGCCCCAGTAACCTGCAGCTCTGCCCGAGCTCGCTGGCTCTGTGGCTCAGGCGTCTTGGAGCCCTGCTTTGCTGGGTACATTTCCCAGGCCAGCTCATTTGGCAGTGACCTGGACTCTGTTTGATGCTCAGGTCATGCTGTGGATGTGCCTGTTGGGTATCTCTGAAATGTCTCCTCTTCATCCCTTGCGGGTCCTCATCTGTAAAACAGCGATGGTAAAAATAACAATAGTGTATCTCATCTTTTGGTTAACTGCTCCTTCATATATTCACACAGTCTATGTAAATAAAAAGTATTATAAAAAACACCCAACAAATAGCTAGTCTGTCGCTATGCTCATTGCTATGAAGCTTTTCCATAGCTGCCCGAGATCTGTCATCATCTTTCAGTAGATTTGCCTTGAGCAAATCACTTGTTTTTTTACTGCTTTTCTGAAAGCTTTGTTCTCTGTGCCTGTAATTACAATTATTCTAGTAATGACAGCCCTGTAAGTGACATCCTGGAGTTCTCCAAACTCCCTCTCATAGCCAACAGCTATCATGGCACAAGTGCCACATGTAGCTTTCCCAAGCGACGTGTCACTCACATTCCCTTCCTGCCTTTTGCCRTTCCCTCTCGGTTCGCACACGAACATGTGCAGACATATACACGTGCTCACAACATGTGGAAGCTGCCAAAACGCACCCTTTCTGTTGTTTCCCCAGGAGAATTTCACTGGAATTTCAGGACAGGAAGCAAAACACGCTTGCAGCTTCCTTCCTTCTCAGGTGCCGCWGGCTCCAGCTGCCTGTTCTGACCTGCAAGAGGCTGAGGGGAGCAGGGAAGGGGCTTGCAGAGAGACCAGGACATGCGGCCGCTTGCAGCCATCTCCTGAAGCTTGGAGAGCTGTGCCCAGCCCACCAGCAAGCAGTTGTTAGGATAAAAGCGCTGGCATGTTGCAGCAAAAAGCAACTTGAAAGTGTCAAAAAAAAAAAAAAAAGTCAAAGACTTTTGCAAATAAAGCACAGAAAAAAAGTGCTGTGATGTGTTAATATTTCCCATCATGTTTTACACGGGAACCATGAGTTGTCCTAGGGTAAACATAACTTCAGATTTTAATGCACGGTGCAAATATGTAATCTTCACAATAACATTAAAATTTAGAAATTCTTTAAAAAAAGGTCAGAATATAAAATCATGAATTATCATGATCCTGTGGATCACTRTATATAATAATTGCTAACCTTCCACAGAAGAGTAGAAATAATTACTTCTTTGAGAATAAGACTTTTTATTAATTGCTACATAACTATCAAACTTCTACATGAAAATAACTACCATCTTATTAACTTGTGAGTAATTATTACATAAATAATGTAATACTATAAGCTGTTTCATCATAGATTCGTTCAGTGCCTCCTATGTATGTGTGCAGAATTACGTTGCTTTCTGCAGCTTTCCAGGGTTCTGGTTCTTTATCTGTATCTTACAGAAAAATATTTTATGATTTTGTTTTATTAGCTGCTGAAAAAAAAAATATATCTATTTACATGAGATACTAAACTTCTGTAAATCTCTTSCTAGGTAAAGATTTTAGGATTTTTTTTCACTTACTGATAATTCTTTTAAAAGTGTGTAATTAGAGTATGGATTTTCTTTTTTAATTATAAAGTGATTACTCATTTTGGGGTAGCTGCTTAGGTTTCTGTAGACCCTCAGGACTTTCTGAAATATAAAGCATTGGCAGCTGCAAGGGAATTCAGGCATGTTTCAGGAAATGCCCTTCAACGTGTCCCAGGGTAATTGCCAAAGCAGGGAGTTCCATACACGAGAAATGGTATAAGTGATCTCTAAAAAATACACAAGATAATTTATTTAAATTGAGAATAAATATGAAGCCTTYTAACTCACATAGCTTGAATGAAACCAGTGGGAATGCTTCTACCTGTCTTGCTGAATGATTTAAGTTAAGTAGAAGCAGAAGCATGTTAGCTGAGGAAAGAGAGACCAAGCTCAGCCCATCAAAGTCATCTGCAATCACAGTCAATTTATTGCAAAGAGCATGAACTTAATGGAAGTTTTAGTGTTTAGTTCCTCAGGGAATGATAGATCCTGCTCCTGTCTTCGTTACATCTTATTCTGTCCCACATGGGTGATCACTCAGTACTTTCAGGCTTCTTTGAGATCAACCAGCAAAACAGTGGTGATGGTCAAGTCTACATGAGAATACAGAGTCCTTGTGTTGCCTCTGGAAGAGCCTGCAATGTTCCTGAAAACAAGAGCGTTCACCTCCCRAGTAGAGCCAACCATTTCAAATGGGTGCTCAGCGTAAGATCAAAACCATGCTGGTTGTCAGCACAAGCTGGAAGCACTTAGCTTGTCTACGTGATTGAGCATCATTCTAAGTATAAAGTTGAGTAAAAACATTGGGCATAAATGATTTGGGGTGTTTTAACAGCACTGAAATAGTTCACAAATTCATCGTGTCATGTTCATCAGTTAAGAAATGCATACATATAAAATACATTTCTACTAATTTTATTTAAGGAATGACTATGAATAACTTAGGCTAAGATCAAAACTGTAATTAAATGGTCCAAAGTATTTTTCTGTTCCTAATTTGGCAAAATTCCATGGGAAAGTGAGATTTTAGGTCAAATGAAGAAGAAAGATCTGCTAGAAGTTTAAAAACATCCAATTAGTTGTGCAGTTCTCAAAKTCTAAGATGTAATCCATGCTGGCTTTTCACAAATTGCAAAACAGCTCTAAGATCTGATCACAACTAAAACACAGAACAGAGATGGAAARAAGACTGGACCTCGTCCAGTACAAGAGAAAGTAACTTAAAGTTTTTTCAGCACAAGGAAGGATGTTTCRGATGGTTCTAATGCAGTGATTTTCTGCCTTTCCTAAGGCAACACTTCTGATGTTAGATAATTAAGTTGGCAAAAGTTGCAGAAGACAGTCTCACGTCAGTCAGGCTGAATTGTATTTGTCTTTCTAAACAAAGCTCTTTAACTCAAAGCAGTAATCAAGAACCTTTGGATTAAGTGCCTCTCTCCAGTGTTTTTTTTCTTTTTTCTTTTTTTTTTCTTTTTTTTTTTTTTTTTTAACTCCAGCAGTGGTAGATAGGCAGCTTGAATGAGTTTGCCCACAAATGTGATGGTAAACTTACCTCTTTTCTCTCCAGAGGCACATTCCTCTCATTTCAACATCATGCAAGACTGTAGATACAGGAAGTAAGATGAGGAAGACAAAAATGTTTCCTCTGTAAGCTAAAGAACTCTGAGGTTCAAGTAAAAGTAACTTGGCTCCCTGTGGAGCAGGTAAGAGCTAACACAGGCCCTTCCAATAAGGGRCATCTGCGATGAGCAAGGGCTGTGAGCATGAGTGCCCACTTGGTGATTTTAGTTATGTCTTTGTGCTGCCCCAGGGCAAACTTAAAGTTAAGTCAGCAGTTAAGTCAGCATACTACTGTTTTTCAGAAGTGCCCTCTTGACTGGTGCTAGGGCCCTGTTTAAATTGCCCAGAGAAAAAGCAAGTTTTATGCCATGCAGCCTCCACTGTCCTTTCTCTTTGGGTGGAAAACATCATCTGGGGGCTCTTCCTTCAGCAGTCTCTGACTCCATGCAGAAGGCAGGCAGGGTAACTCACAGTATTGGGTAGCCTTGAATGGAAGGGGTCTAGAGCAACAGTTGTGATGCCTGGCAGTGGATTTCATTTTTTGTTGAGAAAGCTTTTCATTGCTGCCAAGGAAGTTATTTGTGTTATTAGCTAAATTGATGTTGTTATGCTGTTAGGATCTGAAGGAAGAGCAAGAGGAAAGAAATGTGGCAAAACCATTAATGCAAACTAGCTTCACTTACAGAGCTTTATGATCAGTTCTACCTCAGTATTTTAGAGCTGACCGATAATTCTGATTACTGAAGGAACAATTTTCTTAAAAGAGCATTCATTTTCACTTTACACAGTGCCAGAGCAATACTTCCATCAGAAGATCCTAGAGTATCACAAATAGTCAGTATTGCACACCTGCTCCCGTTCTTGGGTCCTGATGTTTGGATGTTTCTAGAAGGCTGACCCACTGGCTTTCCATTCTGATCCTTCTTTGCTTCTTGGACTTGATGTAAGTCAATGCCTTTTCTTGTAGGTCCATTATTTGGCATCTAGCACGGCTGGTGTACCAGTGAACTAATGACATGTTGCTGACTCCTCCAGGTCCTGGTCACAGCTGGGACTGCCGACTTCTGCTTCTACTGCTGTYACCAAACTGAGACCGGGAGAGATTGCAGTCACAATCCCAGGGGTAGTAATACTTCAGTATCGTCTTGCATGATTTTTGAATGCTGTCTCTTGCATTCATGATTCTGCTAAAAGTTTCCAGAACGGGTAAGTCTTCAGGTTTTAGCATCAGTTGTTCTCTCCTATGCTCTTTTAATTAGCATCTTTAACCATCCGGTCAGGTGTATCTTTTTCTACTATTTCTTGTCAGTCTGCTCAGAAATGGGCATGTAAGCTCAGTAATTGTGAATTCCATTACTTCTTGGTGCTTTCCAGTTAGGTGGTTTTCTCAGGCTTCCTCATATATCTTTGTGTGCATTTCCATTTGCTTCAGTCTAAGCTCCCTCCTAAACTCAAACTCTATTTTTGTCAATCTATCGTGCCAAAGAACTATATGGTGCCTTTCTCCCTAGTAGTTCTTTCTGAAAAATCAGTCATACTTTATTCATTTATCATTATTTTTCCAATCCTTCTGCCCTAATACTCTGGAGAAAAAAAAATCTCAGTTTATAAACAAACTTCTCGGTTTATAAAAACTCCGTAGCATTGTTCTGTATATGTTTCTTCAGATTCTTTTGRCTAAACTAAAATATTACTGTTTAAGTGCTGCAATAAAATATTGAAACTCATATTTTTACTTCCTACAGCTTTGTTGCTTGTCTGCTTCACTGTTTCTCAATCTTCTATAGCAATTAGGCTTCATTGTGTTTTAACTGCAGTGCTTCTCATTGATCCCTCTTATGCCACAATAGATTGTCTTTTTTTCCCATAGCTTCTCAATTCCACCAAGTCTGCACTTTGCTACAAAGTTCACATGCTTGTGAACTACTCAGAAATTATCCCTTCAAGGCATTCAGTAATACTTTTGTGATTTGCTTAATAATCTTTTTGTTCATATAGTTTCATGTACTCTTACCTGCTTAGTATCTTTTGTCTTACGTTGTTCATATTTTCATTCCCTTCCCATAGATCAGTGCTTTTCAGTATGGCTGCTTATATTAATAATGTTTTTTTCCAGAAAATGCATGTGTTGCTGTTTTTTACTGCCATGGGACTTGCACTATTACTTACTGGAGACCACTTTCCTTTTATTACTGTACTTCTAAGTTGAACGTACAAGAAATATCATCTTCTATTTAAGCACAATGTGGATCAAATAACTGATGCTCAAAGAAGTTACATCGCTTGCTTTGGTATCTTGGCAATCTTTTTCCCTTGTCAACAACTACCTTTTGTAGAGATATRACTTTTTCCAGATGTCATTACTCTGTATTCCTCTCCTCATTTCATTGCTACGTGACATATTCTCATACAAAACCACATCAAATTACCAGGGYATCCAGCCACATCCTCTTAGTTTCTGGATTTTTTTTTAATTTGTTTGAGAAGGTTGGTTCATGTCGTAATATTAGTTTTGCTTCTTTACCTATGTATTATATAATGAAAGCTGTTGGATTTTCTTCTCCACGCATCCTCCGCTGCTTTCCCCCTTACTTGAACTCAAAGTGCAGCAAACACCAGTGTGAATGCAGCTGGACTGCAGGATTAAAAAGCCAACAAGTCTTATTTGTAGATAACAAAGAATAAAACATTAGTATCAGTAAATGTCAACCCTAATGCTTTGAAATCCACCCACATATCTTTGAGAAGGGATTGAAAAGACAGTTAGGATGCAACTATGATAGATTTTGGGGGCTTCAAGATATTGACTGTCAGTTTGTTGTTAAGGATCCTAATTGATCTTGTTAGCCTAGGAAATGGGAACCAAGTGTTGCAAATCTTGGGGAAAGCTTTGAAAGTCTTGTTTTAATTTCTTCTTTTGGAGGTGTAGTTTGCTAATTGTCTTCTGAGTTTACTGCATGTGTTACTAAATAGAATTAATCCCAAAGTCAAATACTAACTTTCTGTGAGGAAATAAACTAGATCTTTTCTTTGCTTCTCTCTGTAAGTCAAAAATGCAATGACTTTTAGCATGTGGATGGATGTGTACGTGCACACATACAAGGCAACAAAATGAACAACTCTTTCTTCTAGAATATTAAATTTAGCACATGACCAACAGGAAAAAAAGCRTAGTTCTGTACCATGTTAAAAACGAACCAACAGAAGGAACAGCATATGCTAAAATAACATCGCCTTGGATCCAGCATTTACTAGATAAGAATGGTGCGAGCGTGCAGCTCCATAGGAGACGTGCCCATGGTGAGCAAGACATAAATCTGTTCACTTCAAAATGCTCTGTAAAGGGAAACTATTCCTCCTGAACGGAATGGTTTAGGTCCTTTACACCACCATATCATATAATAGAAAATAAAGGGGTTGGAAATAAAAGTGATTTTGGAGCACCAAAATGTGTCATCTTTTCAGTTAGGATGTTTTTCTGCCACTCTTTTCTCCAGAACAAAATGTTAATGCTATTGATTCTGTTTTGCACAATAGGTAGTTGCTTTAAGTAGAAGAGATCATTTCAGTGTTACCAATCAGATCTACTAAAGTTAGAGCTCAAATGTAGGAGATATTAAGAGGCAGCATACAATATTCAAGAAAGAATAGAGAGGATAGGCAGTGAAGGTGTTCCAATCTTTTCCAGTTAGGTTAACTCATTTAGGAGAAGTCTGGAACTAACTTTGTTTAACTGTATGCAAAGGAAGACTCAAATTTTAAAAATGTCTTGAAACTGAGCATCCCATACTGTTCAGAATCTAGGTTTTTTTCTTTCATGTAAATCACATGTTTCAAGGATGGACTTCTTTAACATTCAGAAAGCGAGATTTTTTTTCCCTCAGTTTCTTTTCCATATGGGATCACCGAATATGAGCATAGAATTTTGCCTACACAGTCTTCAGAAGTTTCAGTATGTCTCGAATCTCTCTCCAACTTGAAGAAGTGATGGATTTTGAAAATATTTGAGAGAAGTTTGAAGTCATTTTAGAATGTGATTCTACGGGTGATCTAAGAAGAAATCATGATCAGAAGAAAGGAACAGGCCGTAATTTTTCATCTTGCATTAGTTAAATCAATGATGGAAAAGAGGAGATAGAGATCTATGTCAGATCCTTGTAAACTTAAACTTGTAAACTTGTAAACTTAAAAACACTTTTTTCTTACTATTTTATATATACTATTTCATTTTTGATGTTTAATTGAATAAGATGTTTCTCCTTAAAGGAGAAACATATGCAACCATCTTCCTCTGAAAATGAATAATTATACCAGAGTCTTACGAGTAGGGCATTGACATAGTCATTAGTTTACTTATAAAATCCTTAGACTGTGTTTCTAAACTTTCACGGAACATGGATACTTTTAGCCATGTCTGTATGGTTAAACCTTATTTATATTTAGGGCATGTGCTAACTTCTGCCTCAGTGTTTCCTCTTGCCTGGGCAGTTCTGGTGCACCTTGCTTAGCAATGGCACCTCCTTCGTGCTGCAGGTCCCACTGGGCTTTCATCCTAGGGTTTTTACAGTTCTTGTGGGAAACACCATCTAACGGTGCTAACGCCGAATGCTGCTCATGCTTTCCCCTGGTCAAGCCCACATGCCGCTTGTTTAACTCTGACTTTCAAAATATTAGAGGTGTAGCATAAATTGAGGTTTTATCTCCTAGCTTCTTTTTTTTTTTTTTTTTTTTTTTTAATTAAAAGAGCCTGTATTGATCTTTTCAATTTTAAGTACATCTAATTGAAATTCTTCTAGTTAAGCTGGTGTCTCCAGCAATATGTTTCAACTGGAATGCATGGGGCTTGTACTTGTGCTCGTTTGTGAAGCCTGATATTTATTCTTATTTCAGTTTATTTAGAAATCTCTGATGTTTTATCTAATGACTAACAGGAAAAGTGGTAAAATCCTAAAGTGTCTGCACTCTGAGTTCCCTGGTGAATTCTTTACTTTTGAGATATCCTCAAATGACTCCCTTAGCCACAYTGAAAATCTGCTTTGTATTTCAAGTTACCTAAAGCGTGYCTTTGTAGGGCTGATGTATTTAGTAACTCGATAAAGGAGGTGAGGGGGTRCCATTTCCACACGCATGCTTCCAGAAGAATAACAGTAGGAAAATTGTTTACATTAGAGCATACCCCTAATGAGGTGACTGCATTTCCCCAGCCCTGTTGGGTAGGTAGACCCGTCTGAGCCATTGCCTTGTGAACTTTGAGGGGGCTCAGGGTGTTTCTGTACAAAGATGCTGGTTTTCTCTGCAAGGAAGGTACAAGCACCAGCTGAATGCCACCCCTTGGCTTGGTTTCAGAAGTCACCAATGTCCAAAARTGAACACCCTGGTGCACAAAGGTGCGTACAGATTTATAGGGGGAGAAAGGGAGCGATAGTTGCAGTGCTAAGTCCTGTGTTAGTGCTGGGTCTGTAACAGGGTTGGGGCAGCTTCTGAGCAAAATCCTGTCTTGGGCAAAGGTGCTGATTGATGCTCTTTTTCTGAGCACCACAATAGTCTGACTTAGGAAATTTTGGCCATGCTAGGAAATCTTGTTTCTTATGCATGCAAAACATCCCTAATGCTTGTATATTGTTCTTTCATTGTATCTCTACTCAGTAATACCTAATTCAAAACTTGGTACAAGAGTTCTTACTCATAAAACGCACATAGTATCATTGTGCTTGTATGTATTTAAAACTCATGTCATAAATAGATAACACACTTGTTAAATTTTGTGGGAATCTGAGAAGTATCGTAGCTTGCACAGACASTTTTAGGTGTTAATGAACAACTAGTAACTTCATTTGTGCAACCACCAGCTAACTCATTCAGTTATTGATGGAAGAGCAAAATGAGCCTGTCACTTTTGACAAAAATGGAGGAATTTTTGTCTTGGAAACATGTTGTACTCAGCTCTTTCCCAACTGATTTCACATCTACTTGCCTCAAATGTTCTGTATGGTAATACAGCATGCTGCTTGTGCACTTACCATAATATCCTTCAGTGCAGTGTATGTCAACTACCTTTTTCTTTCCAATCTATAGAAGCTCCTGTTTTGATAGTGTCTGGAGTTATCTGAAGTTAACCCATGCATACCTTTGGGGTTTTATTATTATTTTTTTTTCTTTTTGAGGGGACATGGGGGTGATGGAGCTGTACAGAGCCTGTTACCTGCTCTGACGGGCTCCTTGTTCATACCAGGGCTGTTGGAGAACCGTGCACTTTCCAGCAAAGCACTTGATTGATGACTTGCTTGTTTATTTGCTGGAGCGGATTGCCTAATGTGATCAACAGCTTCCTAATAATTGGTACTATTGGATTTTACACTTTCCCATTTGGTGTATTGCCATTTTATATCACGTTCCATTTGTCAGGTAAATCACTTCTAATTATACTCTTTGAAGCAAAGGGCAATGTTGCTTGAAATATAACCTGGCAGACAAAATGTACAACAGTTACAGAAGAGGGCTATTCTTATCTGCATTTATGTTTTTGCGGCAGTGGGGGAACATTTATCAATCATTTAGGTAGTCCAGTAATAACAAAACACACTTTAAGGATTTTTAAGTTAAAATTAAGATCTGTTTAGCACCAAGAGGCACTGCAGAAATGACAGATCCGAAATATATATGCCGGGCTTAACAGATGCACCACAAATGGCAGCTCTGCAGAATTTCTTTTCAAACAAACCCACGTCATGACTTTAACTAGCTTGGGAGAGATCGCCTCCAATATTAAAACTCACTTCTTTCTGGTTCACTTATCAGTCTTTAGATAACCTGCTGAAATCACTAAAATAAATTAATAGAATATTATTGTCAAAGGAGTTTTCTGCTGGTGTAAATACCTTTTTCCTGGAAATTGGGCCAAATTCAGCAGCTTTTTTTCCAAGAGAGTGAGCAATCAGCTTATTCTATTGAGAACCAGTCAAAAATTCCCAGGTATTTTCATGAAAGAGATTAAAAACACAGAAYAGTCTGATTTACCAAACATAGCAAGAAGATACTTTCTAGGTGCTTTTTTTGTTAGAAATTTCCAATTTAAAAAGTTTAGCCAGACACATGTGTTTCTTCAAAACTCATATTTCAATATTAGATCATCTCTGTGTAATCACAAGCCAAGCCTGTAGATGGATAAGAAAAGCTCTCTGCAGTCAGGCAATTCCTGAGTAAGTGCAAATTGTGTTTGTGGTTAGAAGCCATGTTAGCAAGAGTTTAGCTAGCGTCTAAATAGAGGAAATAGTTTTACAAAAGTTAATAGCCCCAAATGGATTATTTATAGAATTATTGCCAGTGTTATTTACATTTGGCAGCCAGGTAATAGCTGAAAAATATACTCTACCTTGTCCAATGTTGGCAAAAGCTTAGAGGTCTAGACTTGTAAAACCTGACCCGCCTTTATTCCTAAAATCTAGTGTGAACAGCAGAATCAATCATTGCAGGCCTGTCAGTCATAATAAGATGAATTATGCTTAAGTGATGTAAAAACACAAACATTCAGAAATACAGAAAATGTGTCTTCTGCCCACACAGAGCTCTCTTTCTGCCTCATGGATRTTTTTGCTAATGAGAACAGATTTAAGAGGTAGGTTATTTATTATGGAAGCAAGTTAAATAAAAGAAACATGTCAGTTTGATGGAAGATGTTATTCATGAAACAAAATCAGAGCATGAAGTAATTTGCAAGTAAGAGTGAGGAAGGGCCAGCCTCACACAGCTGATAGGTATTCTTTCAGCTCCTAAAAAAAATTACCTGTCCTCCTTCTGGACTAGCAGGTAACAGAGGAATCGGAGGAACTGGCTGTGGAACATGTGTCTTCCACAATAGTGACCAAATGCACCTTGCTAGAGGAGGAAAATTAAATTGGCCAGAAAGACCTGTCGAGTACATCTTAGAAGGGGAAAAAAGTATCCTGTGTGGAAAGTGGTGTGGAGTATTTCCTATCTTTGCCACAAAAATGCATGTCATTTGGTGGAGTGTTTGCACATTAGTCATCAATTGTATCTTCAGTATGTGAACGTCGTTGCAGGCTGGTCATGACAAAATCCTGAGTCTTGACTTTTATAGCCATTGACAATACTTAGATGGATTCCCAGACATAGTTCTTCCAAGACAATGTAAAATTCATCAAGATGGACAATAGATGGTATTTTAAAGCTAATTACCAGTTTGTATGCAAGACAGATATACTGATTTTTTTATTTGTTTACAAGTTTATAGAGAATGAGCTCCCCAAATAAAACTCCATATTCAAGTGAGTTTGGCTTTATCATGAATTTGGTGTCTATGAAGGCTCTTGATTTAATAGTTTACCAAAATTGAACAGAAAAGCTTTGGCAGTGCAAAAGAACTGTGTACAGAACRGAAAGGGGATGAAGGGAAGCATTTGTAATCAAAACTCAGTTTAGGATGGATTTCAGCCTATCAGGGGACAATATTCATAATGCATGTGATGAACTGATATAAAGATGTGTCTCTGCTATAATTTTTCCTGCCTGTAAGTTAATCAAGAGAGTTATAAGTAGGACTCAGATTTTTACTGCAGTTATAAAAGTTTAATACCTTACTTGCCAGATACATTAAATCATATGAACGAGGAAAAGATTTTTTAAAAGCCTTTTCGGTGTATTGTGTGCACGTATTATTATAACTAAAACTRATTTCAGTAACTGTGCTGAAAAATGCACCAGTTAAATAGAGTAAGACTATATCCCCATTTGTCCTTCACCCCTTTTTGACTACCTTCTCACTGTTAACARTAAATTCAAGGCAGCTAATATTTGAATATAAAAGAAATACAGATGGAAGATAAGAAATTTGGCTCAGATAAATTCTGTTGCTCTGCTTATCATAGCAAAAAGACTTAATATTAGGTACCAAAATTATTGTTTRTCAAAACTAACATTAATTTTGTTATCCATTGAAATCTGGAAAATTCTTGGGAGAATTAGAAGTAGGGCCTTACTTTCAGCATTGATGTAGGGAGCTAATAGTCTGTGCAGTTGCCTGATGTTAACTGAAAATCTTAGGCCTGTTCTATTTTACCTTTACGCATATACCATTGATTAGCAGTTCAAGAGAGCTGTAGAACCTATCATATATTTTTTATTTACAGACCATGAAGTAGAGATCCCTGCAAATATCACTCTTCTAAGCAATATACAGATATATTACAGCCTATTTATAGGGTCTTTTAAAGATGTTTTTTGTTGCATTTGCTATTGTCCCAGCAACTTTAAGGGAAAGTAGCATGAACAGATGGCAGCTAGAGAATGAAAGCAATGTAACTGAAAAACTGGATCTGAATATCAGCTAGTTATTTTATTTTTCTTTTTGAAAAAGTAGCTACCAGAAGCCAGCTCCAGGGAAGGTGAGCAGAGTGTCAGTTAAAAACAGGCTAACCCAAGTACTGTGCCAAGAACAGAGGTACGGATCTTGACAATCAGGAAAAAAGAAAAAAAAGAAGGCAGAAGTGGCTTAGTAAAACATCAGCAATGTTTCTGAAATAACCTGCAAGGTCTCGAGGGTGGTTATCCTGCAAAACTGCCCTTCTCCCGGGGCTGGGAGTCACTCGGAGCAGTCACTTTTGACTGATGGTGGCAACGTCATCTGGGTCGGACCTCTGTGTTTTGTGGTATCAGTTTGGATCACAATGTAACAGCAGCGGTGGTGGCAGTCGTCATTTCTGCATCTGGGAAATAGTCTGAAAAGTAACCTAACAGAAACGGGCTGGTTTTTAATCCTGCTGGAATTAATGATCAGTTCTATGGATATGGATGCCAGGGATGTGACTACAAGTCCCAGAGCAGTAGCTCACAGGGAGCCTGAGCTCTAGCTGTAAATTTGAGGTGAAATTTCCAAAGAACCTAGATGTGGAGAAGATCTTACCTCCCCAGCTGATCCCAAAATAGTGGAAACAGAGAAGCAGCTCCCTGAAGCCATTCTGCAGTTATTCCTACCATGTSTCATACAGCACTACAAGCTGCTGTATAAGTGGAAATATTAATGGTAAGTATATCACAGGTAATACCCAATTAGACTTGTCACAGCACGTAGAAGGGGAAGTGAGAACAAGGACTGAACCTAGATGCAGTTCAGCAAGCCGCTGTGTCCCAGGGGTCTTTTGCCACAACTACGTTCAGTTGATTCCTATTTCCAGAAATGTCCCGTGCTTTTCTACCACCAAGACCGGTGTGCACTAGCTTAGCTATCGCAGGGTTGTGTGTGATGTGCAAAGCAGCCAAGCTCTGCAGCATTACACCTTGGGAGATGGTTTATCCACACTGCCACCTGCAGATTGGTACACACATCAGCAAAGGAGGGAAGTGGCGTTTTGTGAACAGCTGCTCCCTTGCTCTATTTTTTTCTCCCTTCTGTTTCATTGAATATCGATTGCTTGCTAACTGATTTTTCTTTTTCTTTTTTTGGATGGATTTACTATAGTAAAATGCAATGCTGTGAACACACTTTCTAAGCATTCCTGCAAAGCATTCCTGCAGCTCATGCTTTTTACTGAAACCTGCTTCTGGCTGGTGCGTGTTTCACTGCAGCTTTCCCGGTGCTACATCTGGATGCTTTAACACCTCCTCCATGAGGCTGGAGGCTCCTTGGCACTTGGTTACTGCCACTGTCTGGTTCACTCTGCCCTGCAGATCCCCAGGACTCTGCTCCAGCCCAGGTGTGGTAACGTGGCCTCTTCACTGAGCACACGAGAAACTCTGCTCTCCCTCTGGGAGCCTCTCAGGAGTTTGGTCCCTGGCTGCAGAGCCAGCACTGCTGCCACTCTGTGTGTGACCCACACAATGCCTAGAGTGGAAGAAGAAGCCTCAAGCTGTTTATTTTTCATTCAAAGGACTGCACTGGGGAAGGAATAACAAAGTGTGCAATCTCATCAGCAGGGCTTGGCAGATATAAGGGGATAAAGAAAGCTGAAGTGTCGTGTATGTTCAAGATTTCTCTAAATATACTTTAAAAAAGCTCCACTTGTCATTCTTAATGACTCTCTGCTGCCACTTATGGTGATTGGACTCATTTAAGTTTTTTTTTTTCAATTGAAAGTATTTCAATGTTAGAGCAAATTGAATTGATCACAGAGAGTTCACATTTCAAAGTGCTGAACAAACGTCACCATTTTGGATACCTTTTATATTTCTTGACTTCTGCAGCAAGTTTTCCAAGCAATGTAATACTCTGTGCTGCTGGTATACAAAGCTTTGACTTCTGTAAATAAATGGGCATCACAGGAGAAACTGCTGTATTCTCCTGTTTGAATGATTTGTGTTCATCCCACAATAGGGAATATTGTGATATACAGACTCTCGCAGAAGTAACGTGTTTTGCYGGCACAACAATAGGATGGGATGTTGATCCCTGGACTTCCTAGTGCTGAAGATAATGAGATTTCCTGTGAGCTGAATATGGATGTTAAACTCTCAGGATTCTGTACAATTCTATAAAGCAGACAGTAAATTATRCGAAAAAAGAAAGATGAAGATAAACTCCTAAAATCATTTTTCAAAAAGGTGCTTAATTTTGAGAATTTACAATACATCTGCCAGAGAACAGCTTAGACAATTTTGCAAGAGCAGGAAGCATTACCTCAGTCTTATTCCATCGCTCTTCCCTGATCTCTTCAAGGGCTGCAAGATTTCTTTTTATCCCCTCAAGAATAAATAAAAAGAATAAAAGTAAAATTTTCCCTGCCTTCATGCTCTTCTTTGTTGCCTTACAGCAGTCATGTTTTGAAGTGTATTTTGTCACTGTCTCTCATTATAGAAATGAAGGAGGTTCTTCTCTTGGTGACATCCATATTTTGTCTTGCAAAGAACAGTAGTCTCTAAAGAGTTTAGTAAATCAGCTTCTTACAGATATATGTAAGAAAACCCACTGTGGTCAATGGAGTGACCTGAGCTCCATCTGGACAAAGATTGGGGATTAGCCTGCTGTGAATTGTCTGGGAAATAGACACTTGTCTAAACAGCCAACCAGTATCAAAATTTTCACATTTGCTTTTAGTTAGTTTGGGATAACTTGGATTTTTTCTTTTCCTCTCTTCCCCATTTTCCTGCTATTTCTAGAAGTTCAGCAATACATTTTAAGAAGCRGCTGTTCTCATATTCTCAAGCAATAAAACACCTGCATTTCCCTCCTGATCCCACCATGGTCATGCTTGTAGCTACATTTAAGTACCTCTTGCTATGGAAAGTTAGAAGGAGCATTCTCTGCAAGCATAAACTAAACTCATTTCATTCACTCATTCACAGCATTTCAGGGACTATATTGAAAGAAAATTCCTCTGAGGGGGACTTTCCGGGACTTTTGTTTTGTTTTATTTTTTTTTATTATGACGTGGAACTGATTGTCAGAGTATCCACACTTTGCAAAGCCAGCAGGCAGAAGAGACGYAATTAAAAGACATCTTAGCTTGTCTCTGGAAGGATATGTGGTAAAGTTCAGGTCCTTTGAAGTGCAGGAACCATATTCACAACACAAATGGAATCAAATCTCCCATGTCGTGGCTCTCCACTGATATATCTATCTTCATCCTTTTAGCTTTTGAAGCTTCTTTAAAAGCCTTTTCTAAAAATTGCTTCCCTGTGGTCCCTGCTTTGAAGAAAGATGATGGTGATGTTGTTGGAAATGTTTAGCATTTATCAGAATGACAAAAGGCAAGGATTAAAAATAATAATCCTCTAATAAATTGGTTATTCTGAGCAATATATAACATTATACATATACAGGCAAGTGACTTGTGTTTGGATCTGTATGGTCCTGAGTTATTGACTCTTTCTCTAATTTCCGTGTTGCATTGGGTTAGATCACCATTTTTGTAAAGCAGAGTTTTTTTTATTATGTGTGCTTATAAAATGTTTCTAGTTGTGATAATGAATGTTCCCCAGGTTATTCTCCTAATAAATGCAGCACCAATAAAACAATTCAGCTATTTATTCTGGAGAATATTAGGTATTTGCTTCGGTAAGCTGTCCTTCTTAGCAGATATTTATTCTCTTGGGGTCTTTAAAATTAAAAAAAAAAAAAAAAAAAACTATTTTGGAAAATCATGAAACTGTCTCCATCTCCAAATTTTGCTTCAACACCTATCATTTGTGTGTTATTCCGTAGCATGACTGGTTTTAGGGTGTAAGGAAAAAAATTAACAGACAGAATTTCAGATTTTTCAATGAAAGGAAAGTAATTCGTGAGTTACGTGGTGACTTAGCAATAGAAAATATTTTGGAACAAAGGTTGTGAATCAACAGGGTAATTACCGTATTCTGGAAAGGTCCTCTTTCCCCTAGAGAAAAGATTTCACATGAATGAAGGAAAATCACCTAAACCTTCTGAACAGAAGTGCTCCAGCGTGTTTATTTGTCAGGCTTTGCAGTCCAAACCTGTATCAATYCTTCTTTTATTCAAGCAAACAAACAAACAAAAACCTCTTATCACAGGCAATACTGGGCAGCAATTGTAAACTATAGGTATTCTTCTTGAAGGGCATCCTTGTAATGGGGCAAGTTTGAAGTACTTACAAAGGTGTTAGTGGTATTTTACAGTCGTTCAAATGATTTTGATAGGCTAATTTAAGGAGAAAGCGAATTGGACCCCTGATGGTCAGTGATGGTACAGGACCCAAGCTCACCAGCCCTTGGTGAGTCCTTGACCTTCATTGCACCCACCCATTGCACAGAAGTTGATCAGCTCTGCTCCMCAGATAGCACTAACAGTCTCGAGGGTCATATTGTGCCAAAGAAACAACAGGCAGAAACCGGCTGCTACAGCCAGAAAATCAGAGCGATTTCAAGGGATTTGGAAAGGAAAGTAGGACTTCTTTTCATGCTAATTTCTATTACTTCATTTTGGACAAACTAAAGAACTACCATATGTTAGACTGCCAGGGCCCATTTCCTTTACCGGTTTTTGCTTTACCTACTTTCTTGCAAACATGGTGGTTATTGCAGGAAACTTTATTGAAAGAACCTTGAGATTTTCTTCTGACATTTCTTTGACCTTAAAATGCTACTGAGAAACCGTAGATGAGATAGAGAAAACTTTAAAAAAGACGTTTTAAGGATATTTCCCACCGCACACATTCTTTCCCTGATGGTTCAGATCTGGCTCTGATGTGAAGGGAAAAGTCGCGTGTCTGGAGTGTGCAGTCGGCACCTTGATAAGGGCGCCCAGGACGGGCATGCTGGCTCCTCCCGGGTACTTCTTTGCAGTTGTTCTCTTTTGCTCCCTTGTGCAGCAGAGACATTTCACAAATGCTTTTGAAAAAAGAGCTAAGTGAATTGAGGGAGGCGGGGGGCGTTTTTTTGTTTTGTTTTGTTTTGTTTTTTGACTAACAGTAAAGTTGCTGCAAAATGCAGTTTTCACCACCCACTGTATGTCTGCAACATCGAGCTGAATTCCCCATGTCATCTGATCTGATTACCAGGCAACGCTAATGGGGAATGCAGCCAGGAAATAGGAAGTGTTTGGATTTTCTGTTGTTTTGGCAATCCTGAGGATGAAATATTTTTATTATCAATTGAGTGGAAAACCTAACAGCAGGGAGGGCAGAAGCTGTCTCAATGAAAATAAGAAAAGAAAACATGCTGCATTTGGTTCCAATCAAAAACTTTTTTTTTTTTTTTTTTTTTTTTAACATTTGGCTGCTGAACCAAGAAATCAATTATTTGTGCAGCCCTTCCTGAAAAGCAGGATGACTCAGTCATTTTCTGACTGAACTTTTCCCACCATGGAGAAGCCTCTGATAAAGAAGGGTCTGGTTAACAACCCGTAGAACACCGAGGCCATCCCTGGAGTTTTGGCCCCTTGAAGAAACTCAGTTCCCTGTCGCTCTGCGGTGCCCACAGGGCTGTGGCGCTGCTCTTCTGCAGCTACAGGTGAAAATATTTCCTGGGGCAGCTCTAAGGTGTGTGCAGGAGCTGAGAGCTGCTCTGTACAGGAGCATGGGCACATTTTCCAAGTCACAGTTTAGTAGTGAGGGAAGAACCCTTTCTTTACACCAGGAAATACTTCAGTTTGAGCCCACGCTTTTGCTGTGGCCATTGGTTGTTTTATCTACCTATTTAACTGCAAGCCCCATGTAAGCTGGGGCTCCTCGGGGATCTGCATGGCAGTCACTAGTGTTACAGGACGCCCTGCCAAACGTTGCCTCGTTGCACATGTGGGGTGGCCCGAGAGAAGTACGTCAGTCTGTGTAAAGAGGGAGCTTTATTTGAGTTTTGGTAACCACCAATGATGGTCTCTTTATATCAAGTGTTCTACTTCACTACACACTTCATTTAGATTAATAAGATGGTGATTTTATGTTAAGTAAACAGCAGAGAAGTCTTGTGAACATCAGTTTATTAGAGAATCCCTACTATGTAGCACAGGGTTTAGAATTGTCTTCACTAACTTAAAAACTGTGACAAAACACATTTAGGAACACATCCCCATAATCTTACCCTTTTCCAGCGTGCAGTATTCACCGGGAGCTTCTTTCCATGGGTGAAGCACAAAGAATGCTCTGTGGATACCAGGAATCCCCTCCTGCCCTTTTTCTGGAAAGCATGGGTGGGTTTTCTCTTGATGGTGCCCTAGACCTGCCCTATCTACTGACTTCAGTTCCCTCCTGCAAAGTGCTTTTATAAGGATGTTAGGGATGCTGGATTCCTGCACACAGCAGCGCTCTGGCCATTAATCATATTACGGGGTAAACATGTTTTTCATTCAGAATTCAGCATACATTTAATCTATCAGTTCAAAGACATGCTGATAACAAAGAGTTATTTTCATCTGGCAGATTAATTTCTCTCTTATTACCTCTTCAGAAAATCATACGCTAGTATCTCATCTTCTCCTTGAATCATCTAGAGAGTATAGGGAATTGGATATATCTAAGACTAGAAGATGCAGAAATCTAGCTTAGAGCTAAGAGACAGACATCCAAAGAAGATATTTGTGGAGCATATTGAGAAAAAGGCACTGGAGTTCCAGGAAAGTCTTTTCGGCTCTGTGTTGCAGTGGTGATGTTAGATGAGATGATAAAAGGCAATCTGAAGTTCTCACAGACATTAGGTAATACTAGGGTTGTTTATATGAGTTCAGTAGGGCAGGACACTATGAAGATGATGTTAGGTTTTATCAGCAGGTAGGAATCTTTTCTTCGGAGTGATATTATTATACTTGTGTTCCTGAGGAATTTGCTCCTTCTGAATTAAGGAAGATGTGAAATTCAAGTGTGTCTTACAAAAGTATTGTGTGATTTCTCTAACAAAACTGTAGAAACTTTGGTATTAGTAGCACAGTCARGGCACAGGCTTTTTTGATTAAAATCTTCACAGGTCTATAGGGAGACAGGTCTAGAGGTAGCAGCAACATTGTAAGATGTGAATGAGCCCATTCAGGACTGCTTTTTCTCATACAGAGTGTTGTGCCTCTGTGATTTGCAAATGTACCTAGTGCATTATATTCCTTGAATCCTCATAATGCACTGTGGTGCTGTGAACTGAAGGCTTCAGCTTCAAAGAAAACCRACTTATGTGGCAAACATAATAATACTTTTATATGGCTTTGTCAGCAGTGTAGGAACCATGAAGAAAAAAATATGCAAGTTGTGAGACAAAGTACTGTAAGAGCTACTAAGTCTCTGGTTTCTACCTCTAGGTGACAAATTTTACCAAATATCCATGACTGTGGCCTTAGGCTGCACCTCAAGATTGCTAAAGCTTTTCACACATAATATTGGAAGCCTCAGTTCACATAAAAAGTTTCTAATGGACCTGTGAGTGCTCTGCTTGAGGGCTGAAAAGTGCTGAAACAGAGTGAAATCAATGCCTAGGCAGCACTACTGATTCCCAGTGGCGTGGCATGCACTAATAGACCAGAGTGTGGTTGGGGAGTACGAAGGGGAATGGAGAGAGGGGAGCAACGTTATTAAAGATGCTGCTTCTGCTAGAGGAGAAGAGAGGGAAGGGAGAGATTATGGGAGCTGCTGACTGAGCACAGAGAGAACAGATGTTGGAGGTTAATGGAGCATTAGTAAAAGGAGGGAAATCAAAGTCTTCCAGTACCAGGTATGATTATTTTAGACAGAACTTGCTTTACAGAAACGCACGAGGTTTGTTTGCGGTTGGAAACTTAAAGTAAGACGCCGCACGGCCTTGTTCAGCATAAAGGGTTTTAGCAGAGAGGTACCTGGCTCCAAAATTGCCCTCTGTGAATTTCTCTTTTCAGGGACAAGTCATTGCTGTCCTTGCTAGCAACCTTTGCTAACTGTTTCCTTGCTAGCAACCTTTGCTAACTGTTGTAGACCTTCTGAAGACAGATGAAGTTTCCAACCCTTCTTCTGATAAACTATTGTTTACTAATAATAAAGGATTAAAGAAATATAGTAATTTTAATGAAAGCATGTTCATGAAGAATGATTTATATTGTACAGTTACAAGACGTATTAATTTAAGCTTCTTTGCTGCTTTAACAGCAGTAAACTACCAGGATATGAGCTTTCAAACTGGTTTGTACAAAGCCAGATGGCAGCACAGAGAGAACCACCTAATCCTGTAAAACTAACTTTATGATTCTGTTTTCATTTGGTAGTGAAAATAACTGTCTATGAAGTACTAGACTCCGAAGCTGCTCTTTACCAGAATAGTTTAGAAACCACCATGTGGAATTCATTGCTAGTAAAGGGAGCTATATACTGACAACCTTAAAAGCTGAAATCAGCTGCTGAGTGAAAGAAGCCTCAAGGCAATGTCAAGCAACAGCGCTACAGTATCGCGGGTGTAGGCTGTGGTCTTAAGCACAGTGTCTCAGGCTTCAGCCTAGGTAAGCAGCCGTATGTCCTGGGTTTTCACATGACATTCATTTCCCTCAGGAACTGCTTTGGGGGCTCTGGACATGTCCTAGATGTCAGTTCATTAACGGAAGTTTTTTGTTTTGTAATAACAAAATGTTGCTTCTTCAGAATCTCATGATAAATTCATTCAGACACTGGATTACTGGGGAGGTTCTGTACCCTGAGAAACAGGTAGCACGGGTGAGTCACAGGCTGGCCACAGTGATGTTAGTGCACTTGCTCCAAGGAATTTTCTCATAACTACTATTGCACTGATTTGAAAACAAACAAACAAACAAACAAACAAACAAACAACAACAAAAACCCACCAGAAGTGAGGTGCTTTTTTTCTTTATTATTTTGAAAAGATTTCACAAGTAGTAGAAAAACGGAAAATAAGTCCAGGTTGTTTTTCTGTAATCCATGAGACAGCAGACTTGTTTTAAAGTGGAGGAAATGTTTAACTTGGATGGTAGAGTGATGAGCACTGTAAAGTAAAAAGGGAGTGTTTGCAGCACCAGAGCCGTTCCTCAGAGAGCCCCTGTCCTAAACATACAGCAGGTCCTGGGCTCCTTCTGGAGGGAGCAACCTGGCTCYGGCAAGGGGAAGGTGCAAAGGAGGAGGCATTCTTGGCCAAGTACCTCACGTAATAACAATTGTCCTTCATTCCAGGCAACAAAAAAGAAATGAAAAAAAAAAAGAAAAAAGAATATGATATCTCTGTCCCCTTCACCTCTCAAATACACTTGATCTGATCTCTAATCCCCCACATGACTTTGTTGTCCATCACACAAGCATCTGGTTGATTCTGCCTTAAAAGTTGCTCACTAGTGAGACATATGACCCCTTTTCCTTCTTGGTGCTGATTCATTTTCATGCATCATTCAGTTTTTCTAACTGCAGCTGAAAACAAGCAGGTCCTCAGTGACTTCAGCTGAAGGCTGTCAATTGATGGCAGCTGAGGGGCTTGCCATTTTGTTTGCCAGAGCTTCACGGTTCCCTCAGCTGTTATTTACTGTTTAACTCCTTCACTATTCCTTTTAATTCTGGAAATATTTGTGAAATACCCATTGCAGGAGGAAAGATGCAAAAGAAGATACTGATATATTGATGTGAGTTACCTGATAAATAATTTCATAAACCTAGGCTTGAAACATAAATACAAAGTTCAATAGCTCATGTTGCTGGTGAACTGCTCTTCTTGGTGAAAGAGCTCCCAGATGTTTTTTCCTCTTTTACTTATGGCATTCACTTATGAGTCTTCAAATGTTCTTCTATTAGGTATATCTGCTTAAACACTTTAATTCATAGCTAATTATTATTCTAATTCMTTCAAAATTAATAGAAATGAGAATTCTTTTTTTTTAAATTAGTTTTTGAACTGCAACTATTTCCATGGAAGGGGAAATTTTTGTAATTTATTTAAATCTCAATCCCCATGTATATGAAAGGAGATATGAGAGGAGTTAGTTGCTAAGTATATATAAGCTCCTATCTAAATTGTGGTAGGCTGTGAGATCACAGCCTAGAAGTATTTCAGTGGCATAAACAACAGCCAAGTTTTTTATGAGTTTTAAGTTCAAAAAATAGATTGAGAGAAAGAAAATCTAAGCTGAACAGTGGCAGAAATTTCCTAAAAGAGATCTGTCTTTGAGAAAGGAAGGAGCTGAAGCTTCATCCCCTGTGGCATTAAAAGCAAACCAGAAAACATGTTCAGAAATGTATTTTTATGAAAGGTAGACATATCTCATGAGGCTACTTCAATGAGGAAACACTTTAGAAGAAAAATCCTGTATTACTAGGATARCAAATAGGATGATCTACTAGTGTCTTCTACCTGTAATTTCAGGCTGTCTCCCAGGCAGTGCTGCAAACGGAGTCCTTTGTACAAAAGCAATTTCTTCCATTTTGTTCTTGTTACCTCCTTATTAATAATGTAGGGGTTATCAAACAAACTGATGTTCTCTGTGTTTCTTTTTCTTCCCTAACTAGTCTCAGATCCTTCAGAGGAGTAGAGGCACTGGGCTAGACCAGGATCCTGTCTCTGGTAGTTGCCAACAAAAAGTGCTTAGGGACGAGAACAAGAAATAGGGCACAACGATGGGATCGGTGCCCTCCTGCCCTGCTCCAGACTCTGTTTCTTGAGCAGGCAGCTGCCTCAAGACCAGAAGAACCAGCAGTTCCCTGCAACTTCCTTGTARTAGATGAGCAGTAGAAGGTGAAAATATTCTTTCCATTTCCCTGGTCTCGCATCAAATATGGCAACTGATGAATATAAAATTTTCTTTTTGTTAATTAGAATTAATTTTAATTAGAATTAATAGGTGAATCCTATTCTTATACTCCTATTAAAAAGCTACGACCTGAGTTCAAGGCTTTAAGCTAATTTAGCTTTAATTACTTATTTTGTATATTTTTCATATCTTGTGTGTACAAGCTCTTACTAAATCTTAATKATCAACTATACCACAAACATATCTTGTTCTTGTACGTTTCTTAAGCTCAGCAATATCTTTCAAAAAAAGATGTACTTCATATATGCACTGTGTAGGTACATGAAGACACAGTCTGTTACTAAGGCAGACCCTGCAGACAGGCAGGTAGACAGTATGAGAAAGCTTGCTAAATTTATCATCGGCTCTTAAAACTCTTTTATACCTCAGCATTACAAATGTATTTTTCCAAGCTATAATAGCCATTAGCAAGGAGGAGAGAGGAGAAACTAAGTGGAAAATTATATAATTATGGAGACAGTTTCTGCTAACTCGCTTCTATTCAGACTCTGGACTCATCTTTAGCTACTCAGCATCAGGTTGGTGATCAGACCAACAATCTATTCCCAAAACTCCCCAAGAAAGGACTCATATAAACTTTTTCTCATGACATTTATTTTACAATGAAATAAAATAGTTCAAAATAAACTATGCCACTTAATATTATTGCTATTATGCTAATTAACCATTAGAAATGTTAGTATTAACCTGGAGAATATGACAAAGGGAATATTTTCCTAAACCTGTGCTTAAAACAGCTTCCTAGTTATCTCTGCATGCTTATCACASCTAATATATCTAGGTGTCAGGCTAATAATATGTAATGCAGATAACTTGTCAGGAAATTCTTCCAGTCATTTTAGCCATTGCTATTTCCCATTTTCAGTSATGACCAATGTTTCACTGAAAGCAGAGCCTAAACCACTAGCAGATAAGCTATCCCAATTTAAGAACTGTGGATGAGAACAAATCCAACATCGTTGCGATACAAAAGCTTTAAAGCCAGCGAGGGATTTATTCCAAGCAGATGCGGCAGTACCAGAACCTCATCTAGACAAACTGTAGGGTAATTACCACCTTCTTCTTGCGTTTCGCCAGACATACTCGACTTAGTTGCTTCCTGTCTGTTATTTCAGAGTGGCTGAAAGAAGTTACAGAGATACTGTGAGGGGTTGTGCCGTGTTAGTGGGTGAAGAAGCATTTCGCTCGCTCCCTTTCTCACTGTCTGCTCTAGGGASAGTTTCTCTGAGGACGAGGGAAGGGGCTGCATGTTTAATTTTCCAAAGGGCCAGGCTCCCACAACTCTAAAAATGAAGTCCTTATAGTTTTCTTTCATGTACTTCGGCTTCCTATGAAGATGAAAGATGATGTATAAATTGGAAAGATTAATTTATTATCACACTTCTTTAAGCACAAAAAGAAATAATTATTGGATGGTCTGGAATATAGTCCTGGCATCTAGAAGGAGACAGTGTAAGATGAAGAGGAATTCTCTATCTCTTTTAGTTCAAAAATATTTCTAAGCGGAAAAACTGCAAATTCAGGGAAAAAGTTCAAATTGTTAGTTTTCTCACATGAGCTCAYATATCAACTGTGATGGAATGGACCTGGTGTGGTGGAGTGTGTTGCTAGATGAGTCTTTCACCTATACTTCACTCCTCAAAAATGCTCAACTGATTTTCCACCTATTCACAACATAGGGAGTGATCACTGAGAAGGAGAGGGAGAAAAGAAGACATAGTGCTGTGACACTCTCMAATTTGCTCAGAACAGCTGGGCTTTTGATAGAGTGGTAGGAAATGACAATAGAAGGCAGTTAAGAWGAATGAAAAATTAAAAAATGAGAAATAGCTGTAAAGAACAGTGTGGCTTAAGAMGCATCTAAAACCTGTTATCTGTGTCCATCCATTTCACACAAAAGGCTTTGCAAAAGCKACAGAGTACAGGCAGGTTCCTTCTACACGTGACTTTCTAATGAAGATTTTTAGCTCCAAGAAGATTCTGCTACAATTCCTCTGAAGCCAAGGGGCTGCAATAAATTTCCTTAGAGAGAACTATAGAGTCAAATTCTTTTCTACTGCTCACATAGACCATCTTGGTAAAAGTGTAATTAAAAGTCAAGTGAAAAACAAATACTGCCCATGTCAAGACAGGTGAACTTGRCCAGTCACTGAGTCCTCACCACAGCCATCAGTTACTTGCTGCCTGTTTCATGGCCATGCCTAGAATGGCTTCACACTTCCTGGAAATAAATTTTCCTCCTTGAGGATCATTCTGGTAAATTATGCTAGAAATGATACAGCCTGGTACAGCTTCTTTGGGGGAAAAACAAAGCTGTGTTCACAACAGGGGAAATCTAGCTGGAAGTATCTATTACAAGATGTGACTACACATCAGTGCCTGTAGGATGGATAGCACAATAAAGAAGAGAAAGAGAGCACTTCTCAATTCAAATTGACACAATGAATCCCAGAAAGCCTGTTTTAGCAAGATTCARTGACTCCAGGATACAACTGTTATGACTACATTTCTAACTTCCCCTCACTCTCCATCCAGCCATCAGTATCTGCAGTATTTGTAGGCTGCTGCTGTGCATAGTGCTGCTTTCTAGGGTGTGCAGAAGGGAAAAGAACAAATGATCTGATAGCAGGGGAGCTCAGTGTAGCCTTCAGGCTTGGTCAGACCCCATTTGTAGGCCCTAGAACCATCCTTGAACAGGCCGGCTTCTGGGGTGTGTTCACCATGCTGAGCCTGTCATCTCCATCAGTGATTTGTGTTCTCTGCTGAAGCTGTGATGCTGAAGCAGATATTTTAGATGCAGGGCTTACAGCTGACTCATAAACACTGGTAAGTGAAAGGGTATAGAAAAGGGCAAAGCTAAGAAGAGTAGGAGAAGTTTAGGGGCAAAGCTGAAGCAAGAAATTAAGATGATAGGGCTGTAAGCACGATTAAATTTGTATTCACAGAATGGTCAAGGTTGGAAGGGACCTCTACAGATCATCTAGTTCAACCCCCCCGCTCCAACAGGGACACCTGTGGCACAGGGTGGCATCCAGGTGGGTTTGGAAGACCTCCAGAGAAGGAGACTCTACAACCTCCCTGGGCAGCCTGTGCCAGGGCTCTGTCACCCTCACAGTRAAGAAGTTCTTCTTCATGTGCAAATGGAACTTACTTGAGCAAGCCCATATTATTACAGCAGTTTATTTTCCCTGCCTCCTTAATCCTTACTTTTTTTTTTTTCTGCCATTTATAAATTCCTTCTTCTAGATTCCAGCACAAGAGGAGTAGACTTTTGCTGTAGCCAGTTAGCAATAGGGTGGGCATTGCCAGTGACATCAGGCTATTGTGGCCATCCTTTATAAAATGAAATTGGATGAGTTTTATAGGTCACATCATACCTTAAAAAATGTAATCCAAGCAACAGACTGCTTCATGATAGCATGAAAACTCAGATGTAAAGCCATTAAATTGCAATGATGATTTGGGGGATGGAACAGAGTCTGTCAGCAGTTGGAAACAAAGCATGGTTTATTTCACTCTGTCTTTAATTAGGAAGCATCTCTGTAAAATCCTTAGTAGCAAGTTCAGTAAGAAAATCAAGAGGATTAACAATTACCACCATTGGGGTCCTTTTTAAAWATACATCATTCACATAGTACCTTTTGGAGTAGGAGGGGTAAATTTGAGGTTTTGTTCCCTGTTGGAGTCCCAAATGGGGAAATAAGCAAGTAGCACATGCAGCACCAGCACTTCACCATGATCAAGCCTAATAGCCCATGCCAGCAAGAGCCTCCTTCTGAAGGAGATGTTGCTGTGGCTGCCCCTCTTCCTGCTATCCTGTTTCAATAGCACGCAAGGATAAGAAAAAGCAAACTAATCCAACGTGCCCAGCAGTAAAATGGAACACAAATTTATATCTCTAACAAAAGCTTACAGGTATTTCTTCACTATTTAAGACTCTRTCCAAACAGACATATGTATCTTCCCCTGAGAATTACAATGTGCAAATGTGACAACCTAAAAGCAGAAAATAGAGACTTTGGCTTGCTCAGCGCTATGCTGGTAGAAATATGGAATTTTTTATAATTGGATTATGATGGTGCCATTTAAAAAAGTATTTTATTTTATATTATGTTATTTTATTAAGAGGGACTTGTCAAAAGCTAAATACTACTCAGTCCCTTATTTGGATAAATGACTCTTAAAGGCAGCACAGGTGTTTTGCAACTCTTGGTTTCTTGAGTTAAAAAGTACTCATAAACTGCATAGGTTTTAGAAGTGTGGGATTTCTGATTTTCCTTTCACMTTCTTCCAGGATTAAACACAAGGAGAAATAAGAGGATGCTGTGGTGTAAAGACTGGAGTACAAAAAAAGATGTAGCCTCGCAATCCTCTCCAATTCTAGGGATGCCAGAATAGTGGCTGTGATGACACATAGGTTGGCAGGAGATTTTTGTGGGAGTGAGCTGAACAATCAAACTAGAGGATGGTTGTTCTCACTGGAGAACAACAAGGGAGAATAATCCTTATTCTGACTTGGTCTTTTCACCCTTGTTTCCTTCACCTACAGGAGCATTTCCTGCGCCTTCTGGTCCCCTCTTTTGGCAGGATGAGTGGGATTAGTTCTGTGAAATGTTATTTTCAGCCATGGCATTCCAGTTGCCGCTTGCTCGAGGGTAATGAACTTTGCTAGAAAAGCCACTTCTTCTGAAGGTGGCGTGGTTGGACAGAGACTGTTCCTGTGAGTTTGTCTGCCTCCCAGACATCTGTATTAGAGACRTTTCTGGATCATTATTTCCGATAATATCTGCCTGTTCATAATTACCCACTTTTGTTTCTTGACCAAAAAAAAATTACTCCATCTACAAGGCAGTGCTATATGARGAGCTGAAGTTCCTCATTTAGTGTGTCAAGTCACTGGTGGAGAACAAACGCAATGATACTCAAATTTAATAAATGTATTCAGGAAAGAGAAATTAAGGCAAGAATAAACAAACAGTACATTTTGCACTGGAAGGGGACACAGCAATTTTGAATGGGTCCAAGCATTCCCTTAATATTTCTGTGATGGCTRCAGATCAAGGTGGTATTTTCTGGCTGTTCTCCTGACCTAGACATAACCCAAGCATTAAGGAACAGAGAAATTGTCYTTCTCTTGAGGCTCCCATCTGTCTCTTCGAGTGCTCTGTTGCTTTCTCCTTCCTTCACTTTCTGTTCCTATAGGCAAAGATGATGAGTTTATATTCTCTGATGTCCYTCTGTAAGATGTCAGCCTCAAAAATTCAGCTTGAAAGTTTCTTCCCCCTCTGCTTCTGTCTTTTCTCTCTGGCTGACATCTGGTATGTTGGCTGAGGTCTCTTCACAGCAGCTTCAGACTTGCCCAGGGCAGCTGGCTAGCACCATCAAAGGGGACAACTGGCTTGTTTTGTCCTTGACCGGAGTTGTTTTTTTGAACTGACTTTTGGGTTCTGGGAAATTTTGAAACAGCTTTTTATTTGCAGCTGTTTTGCAYGCATAGTCTTAAAGTTATAGGAATGAAAACATTGGTATCTGTCTTCTGTGAGGCTCTAATATTTGTTCCTAGTGGCAAGGGTGTTCTTCAGGTAATATCTGCAGTTATTTACATTTATCTCAGAGGGTTTGTGCTGAACTCTACCCTTCGAAMTATCTACTCTGTCCTCCTAAGGTACCCTACCTTCCAATCTTGCAGCAGCCAGAGTTTATTAGAATATTTTGGACGTCCCATTCATATTAGAATATACTCAGCTATCGATACATAAAAGCCTTAAGCTCTGCTAGAAATCCCAACTTGCTGGACGTGCCTGTTAGTTATAGATGTATTTTTTAAAGCAYAGTACAATACACAGGACATTATTACTGTGTATTCAGAGCGTTTAGAATGACTAAATGAAACATGATGTTCCCTCACTCAGAGGTATTAAGGGAGCAGACTGGAGGGTGCTAAAAAAGAAGCTAGAAATTCGCTTGAGTCTCCAAGGTTGTCTCTTTGTTAACAACGAGAACTCTCCGAAGAAAAGACTGGAGCCTTTGCAGAGTCCAAAGGTGAAGGAAAAGAGCATTGGAAAATGTGCCGTTGCTTACACAGAAACAAAATGCTGCTGCTGCTTGAGCASGAGCCCTGCTTTTATGCAAGCTCAAATATGTAGTCTGAGTTTTTAGAGCAAAACATATACCTTCAGTCAAAGGGACAACACCCTAAAGACCTTGCTTGCAAATGTAGCTTGAAAGACATTGTTTTGTTCTGAAAAATGATTATCTACAAGTGAACTCCAAGGAGATAGCTGAGTTTCAAGAAACAGACTGGAGCCTCTTCTCACACGTGATGCCATGAAAAGAAAAGGAAGAAACAAAACAGCCAGTTGGGGAAGGAGGGGCAAGACTGACAAGAATGAGATTGGGATTTACCAAGGCAGGCAAATGCAAAACAGAGTTGTCTATAAAAATATATATATATAAATAACCAGGCTAGCTGTCTGAGTCATTGTAAGACTCAGACTGTAAGACTCATGAGTCTATTTCTAAAGGAAGTAAATATTTTTGTCTCTGTAAAAATGCTACTCTTCCCCATTTCACATTGCTGTTTGCAAGTGATTCACAAGCCTTAATTTTGCTGCCTGCTCTGGTACTGAGCAGTTTGATTTGTAATGTAGTTACTGAGCAAATGTAGGCCCTTTTTCAGCTTTTACCAAGTCTACAAACCTGTTGTCCAAACACCCTGTCTAAATATGTTCAATGTCACTTTTACTATACCTCAGGTTGATGGTTCTGATGATCAGGGAACGAGTTTTAATGAATCTTTTAGCAGCCTTGGCAGTAGGGAAAGGTGAGTGGGTGGGAGGGCACGATAGGATCATCTGTATGGGAATTTCTGCAGCWCCTGCTTTCAGTGAAGCCAGGGACTCCTGCAGTTGTTTTGCCTGATGTGGAGCCTCAATTTTGACCTCCATTAATGATATTCATTCAGAGGAATTGCCTRGACAGGAGAGTTCCTAGTGAAATGTCTGCAGTCAAATCCTTATTTAGCTAATTTAATTTTTCTTGGCCAGGTCTCAAGTGAGTTTTTTTTTTTTGTGTGTGTGTGTGTGAGACTGAAGGCCCAATCTTATAGATCTTGCGATAAAGGAGTATTTTTACTGTAATGTTTATGATTGGATTCTGGCTTTAAATGTGCTTTTTCTGAACACTGGTTGCTCAGTTGTGCATGGAGACTGTTTGCAAAAGGAGCTGTATTACATAAGGGAAATCATTTATTTTGTTTTGCAACATTTATGCAGTCTTTTTCATACCACACAATTTCAAACAAGCAATGTGAAATATTACAGTCATCAGTTGATTAAATGACATGGGAAGTAGAGTATTTGGTTTCTTGCTCTGATGTTTTCACCAAATGGGAAGGGGATTTTCATTAGCTCTCAGGGCTTGTGAGAGTTTGCATCAGCTCCGCAAGAGTCAAGCTGCTCTGTGAAATACTCACCAACACCTGAGCAGAGCTATTTTATTGCTGTCAGCAGTAGCTAAAGACACAATCCAGCCTACTGCAAAATAGCTCTAGATCAGCATGCTTCCTGAATGGAAGCTCGAGCTTTTTGATGGAAAGAGCAGTGCTGCAGATTAGAGAAAAATGTTCAGACTTGCTTTAATATGCTGCTAAACTGAGGATCTGACAGGGCTGCAGCCTGGCTGTGCTGAACTGTAACCGTTTCACGAGTATTAATAAGGTCAAAGCGAGTGGCATGAGAAACTCTACTGCAGGCTTCACCAGCATGTCTTGCCTCYGGGAGGCAGAGTGCTTCCTAAAATGGGAAAGCAATTTAATGCATTTTTAATCCAAAGTCATGATGATTAGAGAAACCGACGTGATGGTGAGTGATGTTTAGACAAACCAAGTAATGCAAATTGTGATGAAGTGTTTATGGTTGGGATATTTTTATCCATTTCCCTTTTCTCTAAATGTGTGAGTTGAAGGAAAAATCTGAGTGAGAACAGTGAGAACTGGTGTCAGTGGATACTAAGCACTGTCCTGTGACAAAAATAATCTCTGTATTTTGTATCCAGCTCAGATATGYGGGACTAAATGCAGATTTACTTCTGACTAGACTTCTGGTGTGGTGTCAGAAGATAAGTCATTGTAGTAAAAATGGAAATCAAGCTACCTGGAAAGGAACCTGGCGGAGAGATAAAGAAAATTCTGAATTTTCCTAGTAGCACCTTTTATTACCAAGTACAGCAGTGTGTATCTGTAATTAAGTCTGGCCCAGCCCTCGATAGGATACATGGTTATTTGACACCTAAATTGCACTTTGGCTTCCCAAGATTCTCAACATTGCACAGTAAGCACGGACATAAATTAATCCCTGTATAGTCTTGCATTGTCAAAGGCACTGGAGTTTTATGATGTATTTTGTTAGGGACAGAATGCCAGCCACTGACATTCAGAAAGTCGAAAGAAGGCTTTTATTTGCACAAGTATGGCATTTGGGGAAACTTATTTGCTTTGCAAGAGAAGCCATCGGGTGAGCTGTTGTGTCACAGACCTCAGAAGTAGGTGAAGAGGAGCAGTTGTGAATAGCTCCACTAATTTGTGAAATCTTTGAAAACCAGATCAAACAAGGGTTACGAAATGGATCTGAGCGCAAAGTAGGGGTATTTACTGGACTTGTGGCAAATGTGCCTCCATAAATGCAAGTTTGAGCATGCTTTGAAAGGATCTCATGTGCCTCTTGACATAAATTCACATCTAAGCCAATAAAAAGAATAAACATCTGCAGCCAGCCTTCTCTGCAACGAATGAGGAGTCAAAACATGTTATAGAACTCCTAGTTGAAAGGATTCATGTCGTATGTGCCCTTACAGCACCACTTTGCAAGAGCATGGTCTTCCAAACAAGTGACAAAATAAATACATATACACACACACACACACACACACACACACACACACACACAAAAGCAAGGAACATTTGTAAACGTATTGATGAGAGGAAAGAAAAACACTGAAGTGATAGATAGCAGCAGAATCTTTAGAGTCATGAGGAAAGAAACATTCTACAGAAAATTCAACTTAGGATTTTGGAAATAAATGGCATAGGCTTAATTACCAAGGATCTAACTTTGTTTCAGAAGATTTAAGGATAAGCACCTTACTAAAGCCAAAGGAGAAAAGTATTCTCTTTCCATCAAAGCTTTTCTTCTCTTTTCTTCCCTTTGCAGATGAGACACAGCTGAAGGACTTCACTATTTGTGCACTAGAATATTTATGTTCAGGAAACAGAGATTTTTTTCCCCCTCTGACCTGTACCTCAACACCAGTAACAAAGGTTCTTCAGTAATAGGAAAAATCAGATATAAGGAAGGTTATTCAGTCATTTTTAAATTAAAAATACATCTCCAACCTCAAAGATTTCTCACGTTAATCAGCATTGAGAGAAAAGCCACAAATAATGAGCCAGATGCACTTGTGGCAAATGAAGACATTTAGAATTCAGTACAGAGAGAATCTCATTTAAAATAAATTAAGAGTCTCTCTCTCTCAAAAAAAAAAAAAAAAATCACTCCTGTCTAACCAAAAAACTTCAAGGAATAAGAATTACTATATTACTATGCTGAGTGCTTTCTTATCTGTATCAGAAGCAACAGATGCTTCAAAAGTTATTACCTGCTAAGTGGAAAATTGCAGACCAGATGGAGCTAATTAATTTGCAATTAAAAATTGCCACAAACCAAATAATATAATTAATTCTTTTGCTTGATATGCTTTTGCAAAAGATTGCTCCCACTTTTAAGCCATTCAAAATGTTCATAACTTTTAAGGCATTCAAAATATTCATAACAAATATATAAGCTGATGGATGCTATGGAGGTGGATAAGCACCAACAAATTCAGATGTGCAACAAAGTTGGACCAAAGTACAAATGTGGACAATGAATTTTGAAAAGCTTTGAAATTTTGTATTATTTTGGCTGCTATCTTCTTGATCTTAGCTGAAACTAATGCTTGAAAAACAAAAAAGAAAAATGTTGCCTGTGCAATATTACAAATCTAGTTACAGAACCAATTATTTTTCATACTTGGAATAAGCCTTTCTACAATTAATTTGAAGGTGTGAACAGTACAAAAGATAATGCTTTCCTGTGCTCATGCTCCAACTCCTCAATATTAAGGAAAAAAAAAAAAAGCTGTCTTCCTGTAGACTTCTATAGCATGGACTCAACTGATTAGAGAAGGAGACTTAAACCCTTAAACCTTAACCTAGCTAGTGAACCCAGGTTCATTAGAGCTTTCTGAAATTATCACTGCATGTGATAATTAAATTAATTAAATTTAAATTAAAATAAATAGATACATCACTATTTGTTTCAGTAACATCAAATCCTTCTCTCACTTGAAGGTTTTGTAGTCTTTTCCATTTATCTCCCTGAATGTAAACTAAAGTAGAACAWTAAAAGTGGAATGAAAGGTGGTACACTCAGTAACCACATGTGACATACGCATGTCGTTTCACTCTCTGCACTTCCCCTAGCCCAGTAACAGCTGGACACTTCAAATGTCATTTTAGACTAAGTTGAGGATTTATCCTCTTATACGTTATCACCAGCTAAACAATCCATCAGAGAGCCTTTGAGTGAGCCCGTTCTTGAAGTAGGCATTCTTGCCATTGGGCAAAACGAATGTGTATCTTTAAAAATATACCCTGCTGTTTCCAGACTACTGAGCTAACATTTATTTAAAGTCTGTTATTTCCTCTTTCAGTCAGATATCTGGCCACATTGGAGCATTCTTGGTGGCAGCCCCTCATGTTGTGCTGGTCAGCTGACAGTGATGAGCCATTTCTTTCAGTTCTTTTACCCAAGACTTTCCAGTTGACACARCTTTAAATGGATGAGGAAGATAGAGGTGAATTATTTCAAGAAGTATGAAAATTATTTCTTGATATTTTTTACTTGTGTAAACATTATAGTAATTGGTTCCTTAAAAGGTATATATTGGAGGCCATGCCCACTTACCCATAATTTTTATAAGCAAATTATCCTGGAAAGTAAATAGAAGCAGAACTGTATCAGAGAATTATAGAAATAGTGGTTAGAAGGGGCCCCTAGAGGTCAGTTAACATGCTCAGGGCTGGACTATTGCCAGCACAAGGTTAGACCATCTTTCATAGGATCTCAAAATCTGCATTCTCACATTAGCAATAAATCAAGAAAGGAAGAAAGCTGAAGTGTTGAGAACCCTTTAAGCTAACTTTATTCTTTYGGAATTGTCGCTCTTCATATATTTGCTTCTTATAGAGACAGCTAAATCTTATAGGCAAGAAGAGGTATTTTGTGCTAACATTTCTAGAAGTAGGAAAAAATACGGATTTTTCACCTTAGCGGATGACCTTAAAGCCCTAAGGTAAAAGCCATAGACATCTACAGTGAAAGTATCCCTCTGCATAGTTTTTCCTACAGCCAGAGGGGTGGATGAGGTTTCTCAAATAAAAACATCCAGAGGAAACTCAGGCTTCTTGCATTTCAAATTCTCAATGTTCGATGAGAGAGAAGACTTGCTTTTAAATAAAAAAAAAAAAAAAAAACATGCTTTGCTTTTACTTGCCCAACACTGAATTTTGTTTTTGTTTTTGTTTTTTGTTTTTTAATAAATTGTAAGTGTTCTGTGCCACACTGCATCTAGGCTGTTTCTAAAGTATTATGGCTGTGTATGTGCATGCGTGCGTGTGTGTGTGCGTGTGTGTGCGTGTGTGTGTGTGTGAAAAATGAAGCACGAGAAAAGCAAGATCTGTTGTGCTATGTTACTTTATGATCTGTCCCTCTGCACAGTTAAGACTGGCTTCTTCAGACACGTTCACTTTTTTTATACTATTAGCTTAGAATTGTCTGAAGATAAAATATTTAGCTTAAAGGTTAACTGGAAAAACAGTCCAATTGGATTTACATTTTAGAAATTGGCAAGAAGAAACACAGGAACAGAATTGCAGCTAAATAGTAATGCATTTTTTCCTGACTGCTGCAGATTTCCCTTGTGACCTTCCTAGCCATGCCACGATGATGAAATTAATGTTCAGCTTCACTCTGTAAAAGGTCAGTGTGTCCAGACAGAGAAATGAAGCTATTCTAACCATGGTGGGAGGCTTCCTGAGTCACTCACCCATAGAATCCGAGAAGGATTCCCAAGTTAGAGACCTGTTAGTAAACCTGCTAGCTAAATGCTGTCACTCTGCTGACTTGTGCCATGGAGTTTTGTTCTGTTCACAGTGACAGTGAAGTCACCCCAGTTCAACCGGCCCTTTCTATTGCCCCTGGGAAAGGGACCTCCAGCACCTACACACGACCTTGCCTCTAGCAGTAGGCAGGTGCACACCRACTTAGTGGACCCAGCAGGCTCCATTAGCCCTCATAGAAGTTTAGGCGACCATCTGAGCATAGAAGACTTTTAAAGAAAGTCACATTTAGTGATCATCCGGCCTGAGTTCTTGAGTAAGGATGCCATTTTGGCCTGAGTTCTGTTAGTTGCAGAGCACAATTACTCCAGCTCTTTCCAAATTCCAGAAATCACTGGCCAAGATGCCCCGCCACTCTCTTCCCCTCCATCTCTGAGGCTCCTGCAGCTCCTGTTAAGCAGTTGCCTAGAGCRCGATTCATCTGAGATGCAGCCCAAGGCCAGCGGATGTTTCATGATTCCGGAAAGGTGTTTACCTCGGGTAGTTGCCTCAGTCATTTCTTGAGTGATCATTGGACTCCAGGGTAAACCTTTAAATTAAGTACTCCTAGTCAATATTTTAACTCATTTGGCTTCTTAGAGGTAGTCCTCTACAGCAATTACCCATGTCAAGCAATCTATGCTGAACCACCACTAAAGATTCTTTTRCATCTTAATATCAACCATTGCTAAGCGGACACTACTCCTATAATGTTGTTGGTTAAGTGTGTGTATAAACCCAAGAAGCTTCTCAGATACTACAGTTTCCATGAGAGACTAAGCTTATCTTTTTTTTTTTTTTTTCCCAGCATAAAAAAGGAATATTTTAGATTAAATGCTAAATCCAAAATTTGGATCTCATCTGCTTATTAAAAAGAAGTTCATATTTGAGTCAGGGGCAGTGTGCCTGCCTTTACTATAACTGTTTAAAATGAATCTAATATTTTAAATCAGCTGCACAAGCTGTACAAAATTTCCCTGCAAAATTTAAAACAACCTTATTAAGTTTTTTTTGTAAATAAATRCTCCTGGAAAGCTCAACTGAGAAGAATCTTCCAGGATTTGACTAGTACCCACTATTATGTTTCACATTATCCTATAAATCGTTACCGAAGCCTAAGAGGAAGCCATAGGAAGAAATGGCATATTAGTAGAGCAGAGTCTCGATGTCTCTCCAACTATAAAAGGGATTGTAATAAAGATAATTCTTTATCTGTGGAAGAGTGGACTTTGATAGCATTGTAAAGCTTAATTGACTGTTTTCTGGCACATCGTCTTGTTGAATTGTGAGGAGGAGGAAGAGGAGTCATCAATGTTGTACATTTTCAAATAATTTATTAWTTATTAAATGCTTAACACCTGCCATGTAAGCTTTTTCCTACTCCATCTGGTTTTGCCCTTTACTAGTTATCAGCTTCCAAGTGTACAATTGTTCATGTAATATTAATATCCATAATCTTGCCAAGATSTTTAGGACAAGCCAGAATGCACTTGCACACTTGTACACATCAGGGATGGCACACTTTCACATCACAGAGGCACTATCTGGAGCATATGATTGCACTATATCAGCAGACCTTGAGGGATTAACTAARCTGGAGAACTTGGCTGCAATTGACTGTATGAATAAAAGGTTAAGTAAAACCTTTCCAGTAATTTTTCTCAGCATAATTACTCAATGAACTGCATTTGCATGTGCTTTGAGCGAGATTGCCTCTGAATTGCACCTGCAGTTGTAGTTCAAGGTGATTTTTCTTTTAATAGAAGACAGTGTATTTACAGAAGCCACAGAAATGCTACATAAAACAATGTTTTAAATCTTCTATTTGGAGCCGGATGTATGAGCCAGATATTTTACAGGAGAGTAAAAGCACCTACACTGTTTGTCTCAGAGCACACTTTATGAGTACTACTGTAATTATTGCAAATTTTCTTCATTTCATTCTTTGCTGTATAAAAAATGGAGTCATCGGATAAACAGCCTCACTTTGAGCAATCTTCTATGTTAATTGGTGAGAAATGTCAGCACATATATCACCTAGGGAACTGTCAACCACGTGAAAAGAAGTATCACAAGACACCCTCATTAAAGTACAATGAGTTTGGATCTAATTCTGCAAGCGTTTTATGAAGCTTCATCTATAATACTGAGTATTTCAGATTCATGGAAAACCAAAAAAATTCAAAAAGGCTTGGCACAAGAGGATTTTTTTTTTTCACTTCAAAAATTATTGGAATTTCTAATTATGCTTTTCACTTTTATAAAGTTATAAATCAGATGATCTCAAAAGACATTACAATCCCTGATTTACTTAATCTCATAATGCCCAAGAGATCTAAAGCTTCCTTAAATTACATTTTCTAGGGCTTACAGGAAACTGGTAGCTCATCCAACCGCAAAATCCAGATCTTCTTACCCCTTATCTATGATTCAGTCATAGAACAACCTGTCTAACTAATGGCACTCATCTTCTCATTTTATTTTCTTAATTTTCTCTTTGATGAGATATCTCTGCTCTTCTTAACCGACTTCAAAATACTGTGACCAAAGACAGCAATTAATTGCTGGAAAGTCAGACTAATTTTCAGATAGACCTTTGTCTTTCAAGTGTCTTCAGAGAAGATTTGTGTTCTAATTAGAATGAGTAACAGTAAATATTGGACAAACATCATTTGTTTAGGAAGGAAGACATAATGAATTTCATCTTTTTTTTTTTAGTCACATTTGGCATACAGACGTATCTTGGATAACTGCAGAGAATTTGATTGATGAAGATTTTATATAAAGCATTAACTAAGGTTGTCATTATTTTTCTCTCCATATTTTCCCTTTCTCATTCCCCACTCTGCCATCAGTCCCTTAAGGAAAATGTACTTTCTTATCGTTCCTTTCACAGAGAGAAACAAGACATCACATCTCCTTTATTACAGAAATAGATCTTCTTTAATGCTTCTGGAATTTCTCCTTTGTGTCTCAAATCAGCAGAATTTGAGAGTCATATTGAGAAATAGCAAGGTGAAGTTAAAAGGGAGATGCCTCAGACATAGGAACACATCCCCAGTGTTGAAAACTTTCCATTTCCCAAACAGCAGAATGGAGGATGAGCCTTGGTAAGTTCAGAATTGCAGTTCATCTCTTTTGTGAAAAATGAGAGATGCTGGTAAGGAAGGTAGATGAAGAAGACCTAGAAAAATAGGAGAGATGACTGTGCATAAGTAGAGATGGTGAAAAAAAAAATACAAAATAAAAATCTTTTAAGGAAGAACAAAAAATAAATTCTTTAATGTAAATTAATATAAAAAATAAATAAAAAAAATAGGAATATGTGAATCATGTCATAGCCTTTCCCTCTTTACAGATGGGATATGAATTCTGTGCATTCATTACAAATAAACAGTCAACTAAATTAACACAGTAATTGATATTACTGTATTGAAGACACAGTGTGGGCTGTGGTTTAGGTGGCAGATGCATGAAATAGTGTAATATTTTCACCAAGTAGTCCTTCATGCTTAGAGGATGATAAAATATGAAAGGGCATGTAACTTACACTTTTAAAATCTCTTTGAACTGCAGTTATTTGGGGCCAATTATTGTAATTTATATTAACCATCTGAGTTTTGCAACTTTAAAGTCCAGAAGGACAAAATAGGCTTAAAAAAGAACACCTTTTGTAACTGTTAGTCCTAATTTCAAATTTCTTTCTGATGTGTTTCATGACTTTCCATAAGTCCAGATCACCATGAGTAGGAAGTAAATGCAATGGTTACRAAAACTATTGTGTGATATCTGGTAACTGAAGGAAAAATTGAAGGCTGATGTTATTCTGGGAGCGAGAAAGGAGCAGCAAATAATAAGCTGAAAAGAATCTGTCTGCCTAAGTGGGTAAAAATTGCTTGAAARGAGGAAACTTAAAGAAAAACTAGGGCCTAACAGAAGTTTTGGCATTACAGAAGCCTGTTTGGGGTTGCCAAACAGTACACAGTTGCCATCTCCAGGGTGGTTGGTAGGCACTGACTAGAGGCAAGATTCCATGGTAACTTCTGGGATCCGTTGACGGGCTGATACCCCTTTCCTCCCCTCGGGTTGGGACACTGCTTGAGAAGACTACTTGAGACTGAGAGCCCTCTCCCATCTTCTGGGATAAGTGGTGATTGCACGTTTGTACACCAGAGCAAGCTAAAAAATCCCACACTGTAGTAGAGAATTTCCTGCGCTGACATCCGCAACCTGCTATGTCAATGTTGCATTTGAATCAATCATGCTGTTCGTGACTCAACTACTTGTTTGGAAGGCAATCGCCCCTACAGTTGGGAGACTGTTCATGAATCCAATAACATCAAAGTCGAGCTTATATTTGATCAGTCCATTTAGGAACTCGATTCGCTCCTAGGAACGTGATTGGACCTACAGTTGACAGACTGTTCACGAATCTGATACTGCCAGTCGGGCATATTGCTAACACAGGATTTGATATCTCCTTTCCACCACAGCTTCCAAACTGCAACATTAAGGAGAGCAAATCATTTGGTTGTGAAATATGGCCTGCTGTTATTAGTATGTGTTATGAAGATGTTTGATTTCTGACACTTGCTCTCTAATGAGTAGCAGATTTTCACCATAACACAAAAGCAGCCCCCAGCCTGAACAATTTTTCATGAAAAAGAACAGATATGAATATATATATTTGACAGAGGAAAAGATAAACAGTGACTATCAGTAAAGGTATCAATACAGAAATATCAGCTTTAGCTACTGATACAGTCTATCAGTAAAAAAAATACAGTCTATAGTAGAAAAATACAGTCTAATAGGAAGTTTTGG
Organism: Nothoprocta perdicaria; assembly: GCF_003342845.1. Lineage (NCBI taxonomy): Eukaryota > Metazoa > Chordata > Aves > Tinamiformes > Tinamidae > Nothoprocta > Nothoprocta perdicaria. The sequence goes on from NW_020454649.1 coordinate 766,725, forward strand.
TAGGCTCTGGAATAGCCTTTGGGGTAGTAGTGAACCTATTATATGAGATATTCACAAGTAGCCAGGGCAAAGTAGTAGAAATAAAACTATAGGAAGCAATTCTTTATTCCCAAGAAAATAGATAGGATGATGTGGTTTCTTTCTTGATTTCTCATTTCTGTGAGCACTTTGAAAACACCCTGGAGGATGCATTTACAAAGAGCTTTGTCCTATCTACTTTCTACTGTATACATAGCATCCTGGTTGACTTCAATATTTCATATTAATGCTATCCCTAGCAGCTCCTTTGCTTCCCTTTGCTCCTGAATTGTTGGCTGATTGTTTTCAAGGGTTGCCCATTTACTATTGCAATTGCTCTTCTACCCTTGCGACCTTGGCAGTCAGTGAGCACTTCTGAGGAGCTAATCATGCTTTTACAGACATGCACTGAGCAGGCAGCAGCAAAGCATCCTGTCAGAGAATGCCAGGTGTACAAACCGGTGTACAAACCTCTCTCATTTATGATGTTTTTTTTGTACTTGTTTTGGTACGCACAGGTCTTTGTCCACACAGCTGATGCAAATACATACAAGCAAAAGTGATTTATGTTTAATTAAAGTGTTTCCTAAAGCRTGACTGAACATAAAAGTCTTTCAAAAATACGGGCCCCAAATAAGGGCTCTAGGGAACCATTTAGAAAATGAGATAAAAAGTGAAAAAAGCACAACACAATTACTTAGCAAACAAAGTTCCAATGTAATAATTCATGCTATTCCTCCATGCCATTAGTTGGGATGTGGAAGTAGGAGAAGGTGCTTTTGCAGAAGCTTTCYAAAAATGTACAATTTGATCTTTCAGGATATTTCAGCTTTTTGTTTTCTTAGAAATTTTACTTTATTAACCATTCAAGTTAACTCAGAGATCTAACTGTTGAAATTCATTAAAGCTTAAATTTACTCCATGATTTATACTAGTGCATACTCCAGAGTCTAACTCTTTCCCCTTTGTTTCAGGCTCAGTTGAGGAAAAAGACCAGATTATTCCTAAGTCTTTATTTACATTTGAATGTTCATATAAACAAACACAAAGAGCAAGCGCAAAACCATCTTGGATCTGGATCTAAGCCTGACTAATACACATACAATATATTTATTAATTTAGCCACATTTTCTGTTACTAACAACCAGAAGCTTCTGGTTTCAGTGGTAGGTAAGAAATTGGTCTGGCAAAAAGAATATCTTGCTAAAATGGGACTGGAACTCTGTCTCATTTTGCATGTTTTACTACTGCATGTTTTGCATGTTTTACACTACTTGCCTTTTAGTATTAAATACACAATATCGTGTTGTTCCAGCCTGGCACTACAGACCTGTCRTTATTTGTTTTGTCAAGAGAAGTAGGGTAGTTGATTAAAGGACTGAGATTCTTAGCCTAACAGACCTGATATTCAGCAGCTGGAAATGGAGCTGGTTAATGTCTGCTGACTGACCCCTTGTTCCTCATTATATATGGGGTTCATCATATGATGTCAAGTATGATGCAGAAGAGGAGGAGTAGCTTCTTTTTTGTTTTTCTCTGTAGTATATTTTGGCAGTTCAAGGAGAAAAAAACATAACAGGAAACGATATTTTTTATGTCACTTGAAACAGCTGTGAATTCAATAGGGATATTTCAGGACAGGACAGGAAAATAAGGAAYGTTTTTTGTACAACAGTGTGGAATAAGGCTTCGTATATATAGGATGCTCGGGGGAGATAACTAGTATCATTTTAAATACTTTATGCCCATGAAGAAAATCTGAGAAGGGATGTCTGTCTTACTATTTCACCGCTGTAAGTTGCATGCATATAAAACAGAGGGATTATGGGAAAATTCAATGCCTCCTTTAATATTTTCACCTGTACAAACATATTTYTTTTTAAAGCAGTGTAACAGGTAGTTACCTGTGTTGTACAAATGAAARGAGCACAAGCAACTCCCATACTGAGTCTGCAGGAGGTTGTCCTTGCAGATTCAGTCTGCCTCAGTCCTACCATTTTGTGTCATAGAATCATAGAATGCCCAAGGTTGGAAGGGACTTCAGAGGTCATCGAGTCCARCCCCCCTGCTCACGCAGGGTCGCCTAAAGCACGTGGCACAGGGCTGCSTCCAAGCGGGTTTTAAAGATCTCCAAAGAAGAAGACTTCACAACCTCTCTGGGCAGCCTSTTCCTGTGTCCTAGGTTACTGATTCATCTAGATAAACTGGTAATCAGGTTTGCCTGGATAAATAGGTATGACATATAGGATGAAGTCCCTTAGAAAGCTTTCCATCAGCTTTAACACTGTAATGTATTAGTGCCACTCTTACTGGCATTTTTCTTCTGGCCTCTTGGCAATGGACTGTTCCCTGAACTATAGTAGAGAATTGTGGGAAAAAAATGCTAAGAAAATTATGAATGGGAAAGCATGTAAATGTCTGAGTGTGGAAGCACCTGATGACAACAGTGGGAAGAGAAAAGCYAATGAGAAAGGTAGGTGTTCATCATCCATAATTATCAGGTCATCAAGATCCCACAGAGGGATCTTGAGGTGGGACATGGAGGAGAGAATAATCATTGTGAGGCTCTAAAACATGTGATCACCAGCCTAAAAAAAATGGGAGAGATATTAATTTAATGGATGATGCTTGTTGTATTTTGTGCTGTCTCAAGAAAACTGTTGTTAGTTTTTCTGTGTACAGTTTTATTGATATCTAACTGCTGGATAGGCTACTTCAGATCCATGTCCATGGTACCGGTAAGTTTGAGGGTGTAAGAACGTGAATGTTAGAGAATCAGTTTTGACTTGAGATGAAATAACCTTTTCTTTCTACAAGATATCATTGATCTTTGTCACCTTATTGCTACATTTTTGAGTCCTTGTTTCTTACAAGTCAATAACTTTCAAAATATTTTAATGTGTCCAGGCAGTGTGCACTATTAAGATGGAAGGCCAGACAAATAAATCTATTGTCTATAGCTAAGGAAAGTAACGGTAGCAAAAGTATGAGTATATCACTTACTCTGCAACTAAATTCTCTGCTTGCCCTTCCTGGTGAATATTCTTCTACTTTTCACTTTGTCAWGAGCAGACACTCATGATATGTATGACACCCCAAGTTTTGAGCTGAATCCCAAACATGGATCCCACCATGAATCCCACCAAGTTTTGGGCTGAATCCCAAACGTGCATTTTCTTTACAATTATCTTGAAACAAGGTGAAAGTCTTAAACATCATTATTTTAATATAAAAGCTCTCATTCCCTTAAAAGTTTGTTTCTTTTCAAACATCCTTTGCTATCAGCTATTTGTATCTTATTCTTTTACAATAATTCATTTAAGGCTGAAAACAATAAAGAATAAATGCTGCTTGTGCCGCTTATTAACAGATTTATTATTACTAGACACTTGTCTACATGTGTTTCAGTATATTATTGACTTTTCTATCATTGCAATTTCTAAGAATAGAATGATTTTTCTGTCTCATCATTGTATCTTATGTTTTAGGTTTCTTAGGTTTAGAAGTACATTATATGATCTATCTGCATGCTTTCTTGTATTGTGCTTGCATAAGGCTTTCTCTGTAGGTCAGATTTCTAGCTTACTGTCTTTTACTAAGCTATATATCATTTTTATGTGGGCTTTCAGAGCCAAATTAGCTGGATGGAGTTTGATGGAAGGAAAATGGAACAARGAGAAGTATATAGGGTGTGGAAGAGGGCACGTATAAAGTCTGATGTACTGTGGGAACATAACATCGCTATGTAGTCATGATGCCTAGTGATTATAGAGCCTTGCAGTTTCCTATTCTAGCCCTGTTTTGTTTTGTGAGWTTTTTAAACTCCAACTATGTGTTGCTGAAAGAAGCCTAAATGTTTCTTTTATGCTTCCTTATGACATAGATAGTATGGGAAAGGGCCTGAAAACCTGTGCATCCGTGATAGGTTTATGCTTAATACAAAGAAAGAAACAAGTCATGTTTGATATTTAAAAATTCATGTTTACAGTCTTCTTAAAATGATGTTAAATATATTGTTGAATATATAGGTCCTATACTAGTAGTTAAAGCATACTGGCCCACTAGGTCATCTCTACTTAATGGTGGTAGCACCCATAAGTAGTTTTAATATGAGAAATTTAGAAAAAAAATTACATTTTGAGACACTTCTAGTCATTTAAATTTTCAAAGACATCATAAGCCAAGCTGTATGTAATTATTTTAATATTTTTTAATTATGTATCCGTAAGTCTTTTCATCATCTTGAATTTCCAGCTTTATCTCAAAAAGAAAGGTTACTGCCATGTAAGCTTAGTGAAATATCTGGGAAGACCTCAATTTAGACTTGTAACTGTTACAAACAACTACCTAGATAAATACCTGTTTACGAAAAGGTTGACCAGGAGAAGTCTGGATAATGGCGAATGGAAAAGGTCCTACTCAAGTGGAGGAACACATGAATCCAGTGTTGCCTTTGTGTGCCTTTCCTCATTTCTAGTGCATACCACCATCTAGTGGGCCCTGAATATACTATGGAAAGGTATGCCTGGCTTTAAGGTAATCCGTTTTGATGTCTGGGACTCCCCCAGACAAACCTTGAAAGGGAACACCAGTAATGTAACACTTCCTACAGCACTACAGTCTATCAGAGTTAACATGCGATGTTGCAAGTGCTCTTTACCTTCACTAATACAGAGATGCCCCACCAGAACACCCAGAAGTAGAGGTAGGAGATCCATATTCCATAATTCCATTCTTCTCTTTATTTGGCACAGAGAGCCACTGAATCACTACATGCAATACTTACACAGACTGAGAGAATTGCCCTTAACAAACAGGTCTTCTGAAACTGGTTCTAATACCAGGTCAGGTACATAGTCAATCTGGAAAAAATGACCTTATGTCTTTGCAATTGTACCTTGCAATAAATCTTCCTCAAAAACACTTCTGAGGTACTTAATAGGAGATCTTTTCACTATGCAGTAAGGAGTGCAGTGTTTTAACCTTGGGTATGTAGTTACAACCTCGAAGACAAGGAACCAGTTTAATAAAAACTGCATACTTAGGCATAATTTCAAGTTTATGAACTTAGTAGATTCATAAGTTTTCCTTCACAGTAGATGTTTTCCTGGGCAGTGTCTGTGGACTAAGCCTGATCTTGTATTCAGTAAAGCAGAAGAATTCCATTAGCGCAGATGCTGAACGGTATGTTTAGAWGTCATAGCACAGAAGATGGGGACAAGAGAAGAAATGCAAACTAGACGCTGCATTTTTGTTTGAACAGGTAAGTAATAGCTTCTTCTTGTCAATTCAGACTACTACAAATGCTGGGAAACTCATCCAAGAGATGAGGACAGAAGAGTGGCTAGAGGCATTGCTCCATTATTGAATTAGGTTTTCTGTGCAGCACAGAAACAGCAGTCAGATGGGCAGGCAAAATTAACACTTGAATGGGCAGAACATATTGATCAATTACTCTGTGTCATGAAATTTAGCAGAACTCTGAACAATAACTGGGGAGTAGAAAATAAAGGAAAGGAAAAGGAAGGAACAGAGAGGAGGCAAATACCCCCCACACAACCAAGATGAAAGCCAGGTAGTGTATCTGTGTAGGCATCTGTCAACCAGCTAAAGGTGACTAGGTTGCAAATCATGCTTCTGACAAGCTCAGGCTCTCTTCTGTAATACAGTRCACTCCTGAAGCATGTTTACTAACAGTCTGGCTCAAGCAAATGAACAAACCATAAAATAAGTAAAGACCCAACGGTATAGATCTGTTTTCTTCTGTTTGGTTGCTCTTCACAGTCTTGCCTATAACCGTTTGCCTGTGGGAATGAGGGGTTGCAGCTGGRCATACCTGGCGGTGGCTAGTATCTCAGTGGTGATAATGGAAACCATAATGAATAGATCTTTCTTCTATGCTTTATCATTCAGTTTTCTGGAAAAGTGTTTTGGAAAGAACACATCTGTCAGGAGCATATGTATATTTCTGAAAACAAAACAATGTCTTCTACAAAAACACTGTTTTGAAATAGGGTGTGTGTGGCTTTTTTTTTTTTTTTAAATAGCTTTAGTGCCTTCCAAGGTTTCAGACCCTTCAAAGGTGTTTCCGATTTGTCACCAGCAGGATCCCTGCCAGTGCACGTGTATTAAAAAGTGCTGTTTAGGATTAAGTGTTGTTATGACATTTCAGCCAGTGTTCCAAAGAAATTTTCTTTCTCTGTGTATATCTTCTTCTCTCTCCTTTCAAAATACTTTTTTCATCAGTCCGCAAACCGTCGAATGTCATGATGATACATTTAGTTCCGAAAACTGTTCATATTAATAGCAATCAAAGTCAGTAATTTAGCCTTGTTTGAACTCTTATAAATTTCATAGTGAAATGCTATTGCATATAATTAAAATAAAAACTTTGGATAGATGTAGGAGTAATTACTAGAAAAGAGATAAATGGATCAGTAAAATTATCRCTCATGAAAGTAATATAGACCATATTTTGTTTTTCTAAGGCAAATAACTCGAGAAGAAAATAAAGAAGTTGAATACTGGAAGGAACATGCAAAGATACTGACAGAGCTCATTTGTGTAGCTTATCGGGGAAAAAAAGGGGATTGTTAGGGGTGTACAATCACCTTGACAGTCAGGAAAATACTAGACACTGAGAAGGTCTGCAGTACAGTGCAGACACTATAAATAATAAGAAATGATGTCTGTAATTTAAAGTACAGGATTGAAATTGGAAATATAGCCTACATCCTCAGCTGTGAGGGTAATTAACCATTGCAAAACTTTGCTTAGGAAAATTATCCATTCTTCATCTGTTCAATGAAATCGCAAATTATTGGGCTCTGTACAGGAGTCACTAGATGGAATTCAATGGCCTAACCTCCTGTTAGATAGGAGGTCTGATTAGATAGTCAAATCATACTTATTGACCTTAAAAATCAATAAAACATTTGTAAATTTAAACTCCAACTATCATAAAGGAAATTAATCATCCCATTCTGTTTCATCTCTATGAGCCTGTGCTAATAACAAATATTCATACCAAGAAAATGTATTGGAGTAATGCAGTGGAAGACAGAACGTTCCCTGTTTCTGCCCCTTCTTCTGCACTTCTCCATATGATCACAAGTCTGGGGCTTGTCATCGTATCCACTTACTAAAAATCCATTTCATTACAAATAAACTCCCAAGTAGTTTCTAGCTTTGCTTTAGCAAGACTGGAGGGAAAAAATGCTGTGTCCTTAATGCCTGATGTACATTCAGTTCTTTCAGTCTACGTCAGCCCAGAAAGCATATGGAGCTGTTGCGCTCTCGCACTGGAGGCGAGGCTAGTGCCATCCTTCACTAGCCCATTGCTGGTTTCATCTTCTCTTAGATAATCCTGTGCTTTGTTCCTTGGGGGAGAGAGAGGAGATGCAAAGATCTTGAGCATTGGAACAGGCTGCCCAGGGTGGTTGTGGAGTCTCCTTTTCTGGAGATCTTCAAAACCTGCTTGGATGCAGCCCTGTGCCCCGTGCTCTGGGTGGCCCTGCGTGTGCAAGGGTGTTTGACTAGATGACCTCTAAACATCCCCCTCCAACCTCAAGGATTCTATGATTATATGATCTTCAAACAGGAAAGAAAGTKCCAGTATTAGCTCCTGAACAGTAACWTAGAGATTGACTTARAAGATTTTAAAACTTCAGTGCCTCCTGGAAAATAATAACCTATTATGGTCATTGAAGTTAAATTATTGCAAAATACAGTTTATACAAGGAGTGAATCCAGCACAGGAATGAGAAATATCTTGGTATCCTATCTGGAATGGTCAGATAGCCTGCTAAAAAATGAGTGTCTGGGATATTAGTCTTAATCCTGAAAGATCTGTTTCTAACCTATTTACCCGGACAGCCAATTAGTTATTCTTCGGTGACTTCTTTTGTAAACTGTTTTGCTCTAACCTACTGATGAAAAATACTTAGTGAAATCAAATTATTCACATTCTGCTAAGCCAGTGCTTCTTACAAACCTRTGTCCTGTGTCCTTTACTCACTAGAAATAAATTCTTCCGTTTAGACTTAGTTTACCACAATCAAATAGACTAAATCTATTCAGCCTGTCTTTTAACATGCTTTCTCACCTTCAGCCCCGACTAGCCTGTGATAATTGCATTGGACATCCTGAAAAGGAACATGGGTTTTACATGCAAACTACACAGACCTTCCAGTGACAGCCACGTGCATCTCAAGCATTTGTCCATTTTAAAAAACAAGATATATATATATATTATAGTTTTGARATATAAGCTTTTTTTCTTTGCTTTTGACCACAGCTGCATCACACAAATGAGTCAGCTGGCAATTTAGATAAAGAAAAGTTTATAATAGCTCCAAAATAGTATTCAGACAGAGATGGTGGCAGTAAAGATGTTTTATCTTTCATCAGGGTGGTAAGGCCCTAATTATTGAGCAGCTACCAAAGACAAAATATTCTTTGAGTATAAAAGCTGATTTTTTTTTTCAGTTGCCAAGACTATAATAACCTTACCAGTTTGTATTTGCTTTTAACTCAACATCACTATCACAATTTTTTTTCATATATATCCTAGTTTTTGATAAGCTAAAACTCACCCCAGCGATAGCCTATTTGATACAACGCCCTAGAATGACATGTTTTGTCCAGGTATAGATCTGTTCTCTAGCCGTACGAAGACCAAGGATGGGTATGTTTGSAATGAAGGTTTTTCTCTGACTTTATCACCATGTTCAATCAACCCTAGCAAACGAATGCCATCACAAGAGGCCTCACCTAGGAGTCATTTTTGCATAACTCAGTGATGCTTTATTTAGGGAAAAGGAATAATGTCAGGTTTCATCAGTTTCCATAACAACCGGGATAATTTTGATCATTCCCAAACACCTGAAGATTCTCGTGYCTTGCAGAGCTGCACTACCCAGCTGCTGCTTTGTGTCTAGTCAAATAGACACAGCAACAGTGGTGAAGTTTTGCAGTGTTTGCAGCTGGCTTTCTTTCTTTTCTAAATCTTCCTTTCTTCTGTGTCTGCTGTGGTCTTGTGTCATTTTCAGTTAGTAGCATATAAGATATTTTGCCTTGCTACAGCTTTATTTCCAAGTGAATATAGACTTACTGTGTCTTAGGACACTTTGAACATTTGCTGTAGGTGTTCAAAGAGTGTTCAGGTTAATTTAATGTAAGATTTCATGATTCATGCAGTGTGTATATACACACATGCAGTAAGTATGTGTACAGAAATAACAGATTAGCAATTTTTGGAACCATATGTTCCTGCTGGTTTTAGTCTGATCTGCTGTTGTCTAGCTGGTTGCACATGCAACAAGAACAGGAATAACCCTGCCTTGTCAGGGATTTAATTATTTTGTCATCTCTGCTTGGTTTTGAAGCTTACTGGAGCAAAGTATTATGGGCAGCCCAGCTGTCATCCTTATCACTGTAGCTCTGAATACTGTAGTCCTGATTCCCATTGTAATGCAATTAATCTTCTGCTTTGCACTAATGGATGAACAAGCATATTTACTGCAGCATAAAATCCTAATTATTTCCTGAACAGATGCATAAAGGGAATTTAAATTAATGGAAAGTGACAAATGTGATAAATATAGATTGTATCTTTAAATACTAACATTCTGCATTGCAAGCCTTTTTCTTTTTTTTCCTTAGTATTTGGAGTTTTGAAATCTCCGCAGAAAGTGTTCTGCTCTTGTAGTGACGCTGTCCCATAGCTCCCCCTGAGAAYAGTCTTGACCAGGCGGCCTGACTGAGCTGAGTTGCCTTCATCCAGCTTGCAGGGCTGGTCTCTCAGTCCAATATTGAAAATGGTCCTTTCATTCCAGCTCCATGGCTTTATATCGGTGCAGCATGTCCTATCCAGAACTAATGAGTGAAGTCATCATCCTCTCGCCATTAAACTGTTTTACATTTTCACTTTTCATAGAAAAAAAGCAGAGCAATTTTGAGTTTCGAGCCATTTATTGTGCAGTCAGACTTGGTTTCAAGTTTTCCTTTGATATTTTAAGGGACAAATTGATTTATAGATCACAGCCAAGAATATGCTACACTTACACAATTTCAAGAATTGGGATTTTCAAGGAAAACATGCAAGATAGCCATGACTGTTGTGTCCACAGTCTGATGGTTCTTTCAAATGCTGAGAAACTTCTTCCATATGCAAAATGGCTTTGCGGGTGTCATGCAGAATACAAACYAGTTAATTGCTTTGATTATAAAGTTCCATCAGTGTCAAATGCTTTAAAATAAAATCTTTACAAAATAAGTTTTCTAAAAGACCTATTTATCTGTTGTTTGCATTAGTAATGTGAATTTTAACAATATTTGTCGTATCCCTGGAGACAGTTAACCTAAAATTTCTTTGGTCTTCCAAGACCTTCAAGGCCTGTTGCTGCCTGACCAACACAGCTACTACCCTAGGGATGCACAGCCATTTTCTCACATCTGGACAGAGATAAAACATCTTGTGCTTCTCCAGATCCATCAAGATCTGACTTGGCTTAACAAAGCACCTCTTCTTTTATGTCAAGTAGGTTCTGAAATCTTTTAAAGGCAAAATAATATATTTATTCACTACTACATTTTAGGAAAACAGCAAAAAGCCTTCAACTAGATGCACGTTGGGAGCTATACACCAGCCTCACAAAACAAGCATAGTATCTGGTTTCTGCAGCTGTACTGATGTTCTCGTAAGAACAGTATTTTTTTTGTGAGAGTCATGGCTTTGCTTTTTTTCACATCATCTCTGTTAAGTTTCTTCTCTACACCAATCCCTGTCTTCTTTCAGTCAGCTTAATGTGGCTTTTGAGATATCTATGACACCAGAGTACTACGTGTCTCTCCTGTCTCTCAGGATCCATATATTCTGTCTGTCTCTCTAGCTCTGTGTGTTGCCTTGAAACTCCCTTTCTGTATCGTGTTTGTCGCTTCTCCGTCCTTGCGCCTTCGCTCTAGCAGCATTTCGACTCCATCCTGCCCACTGCTGTTACCAGCTCCTAACAACTCGCTTCTCAAGTGTGCATTAGATTCAGATATCAGTATAATGATGCAGCAGGGACTCMAAAGGTGCTGCAAATTAGATTTGAAGGAATGTATTAAAATGAGCTCTATCTCTCTCTCTCCTTACCAAGATGGATATTATGAGAAACTAGGACAACTAAACATTTACCACTCCATGGAAAYAATGTTACCAGCAGCAGAGCAAAGTGAGGCCAGATAGAAAAGAAAATCAGTGTAGTGTACTAGGASAATGAGTAAGATAAAAACCTAGGGTTTAATCAGAATATATATAGTTGACATAGAAGCTTGTTAAAGGCATTSAGGTTGTTACCTGTTAGCAGTTGGCTTCTGCCCTTAGGTATGAGGTTTATATCCTTGTAAATTTATATCATGTCTTAGTTCTCATTATCCATGTAAATGTATAATTCTTTATTAATTCCATTAAAGCTCTTAACCTCAATTATATCCTGTGGCAAGGAGTTCCACAGGTTAATTATGCATCATGTTTAAAAAATTTCTCCATTCATCAGCTTTATATTTATCTTTTGACAACTCTTTTTTTATGGCCCTATAACAATTTATGTAAGTTGCTAGAAATTGCCTTTCTTGTACTGCATCTCTGGGTTTCTCATCTTTCTTTTTTTTTTCCCTCTAGAAGAGAAAATTCTGTCAGCTTATCTCTTTTATTGTTTTAAATAGMAGCTCTAAAATAATTAAAACATGATAGCAATGTAAATTTTTTCCTTTGACTTGAAGACCATTGTCAGAACACCTCTCAATATTTGAGAAACGAAACTATCCTGAATGTCATCATAGAGTAAAATGTTACTTTTAAAACAGACATTTTACGAATAGGAAATATCTGCATTCAAACTATTGTGCTTGTTAGCAAACTGGAAATTCTGCTAGCGTATTTTTGCCAAGCCAAACCCTCAAATGTCAAGCGAAAACCTCAAATTATGAATAAAATAGTGATACAAACTTTGCCCCTCAAAAGCCAATGCTATTACTACACATTTAGTCAGGTCATATAAATGTATTTCTCGGACTAGATTTCCCATTCTTACTAAAATTTAATGCAAAAGATAAAATTGGAATGGGGAAGGAGTTTTCAGAAATTGTGGGGTTTTTTTTTTCCTTTTTTTTTTTTTTTTCGGCATTCCAGAGTATTATGTGTAACCATATACACAACCTGTCATTGTTTGCAGAATCATTGGCTGATACTCAATGTATTGGGCATGCACATTCTACACAGAGGAAACCAATGTTGCCAAAATATCTTTTCAGTCTTCTGTGTTTCTTAATTCTCATTCTCAGGAAAATCTTATCAAGGAAACATTTTGACAAATTTAATTAATTCAGTTTTGCCTGACTAATGCATTCAAATTTCTTCTCCAAGGCTTTTCATATTATCTCTGCTATGTTATAGCTTGTGAAAGATTGTGATTGAACAAGCACAAGATTAGTCCAAAAAAACTCTGTGTTTTATGACAGACTTGTCCTATGTATTTCTTCAGACAAATATGTAATTCCAATGGGCACAAAGGGAAAGCAAGAAACCTCAGTTCCAGCTGTTTGGCTTGGTTCCTTTTTAGGGCAAAATTTCGTAAAAGAGGGTATGGAATTTCACKTTGCCAAAGAAAATAGCAGGATTTGCTGGATGATTCAGAGTATGTCATCATTAATACACCTCCCTGAAGCAACCCCATCCCATCTTTAGGGTACTTTGTGACCATGGGGAGGTAGATAGGGACAAATAAGGAGAGGTAGCTCTTGTGGCCTTCATTTATATGTGTAAGGGAATAGTCCTTTCTGACTTCTGAGCAGATCCCATTTGATCGGGAACCATGGCAAAAGTAAGCTTGGAAGCCTGGTCACCAGTCTGTCATTCCCATGATGAACACGTCAAAGAAGAAYGTGAGTTCAGTGCTTCAGCCTTGCCATCTCTAAAGTCAAATAAGTCTAGAGAAAGAGAGAAAATACACACTTCAAAAAATGAGCTAAGCCTCAAGTTTCATTAATACATTTTCTTCTAGCACTGCATAACTGGATTGTGTTTAATGAATATCTAGAAGAATTAAAATGGATGTACAGGCTAGTTATTAATCTTTCTGTACAGCTATTCTCAATTTCCAATAGCTATGGGTCACACAAAAATTCCAAGTAACTGTATTGAGAGATGTGATAACCTTTCTTTCACCTCTGTTCTTTGTATTTACACATGAAGTCTGAAATGTCACCAGAACTACAACTAGAAGTTATTTCTGCCCAAATCCTTTTTTTTTTTTTTTTTTTAAGGTTTTTAAAGGGTTTTTTTTATGAATATCCCCAAAATCCCAGGTAATAAACTGATAAAGAATTTAATGTATCTTTAATAAATTGATAAAACTTAGAAAAGAGAGTTAAACCTGGCCTTCTCATAATGCCAAAATATTCTGAAGTAGTGTAATATCAGTGTTTCTATGTGAGACTGGTGGAAATGTAGGCGCAGGGAAGTCAGCTGCCYTCCCTACAGTCAGCCTCGGAGACGATGATAAAGCTGGGAAAAGGACCAAGTTTCCCAGTGCGTGATCAGTGTGACAATATTGCCTGCTTTCCTTAAGTGCTCTGTAGTGCYCTCAGGCTTCTGATATTTAAGGAACGGAGGATTAGACCCTTCAGATGATAACTATATTTAGTAAAGACTGTTGAGAATATATGTTTTAGTTATTTTCTTTATGTAATCTGTCTCTCATCACTAACTGTAAGGAGTGGAGTTGTGCAGAAATGCAATTTTCATATATGCAAGAAATTTGTTAAAGTTTTGCCTTCTGATTCTGTTAATATAAACTTTTAAATGGAGGTCACTACAACATTTAAAAACAGGAAAAAAATCCCATTCCAAAAATGTTAAATAGAACATTTTCCACAGTGGATATTTATGGATATTTATTTTTATTTTTCCTTAAGAAAATACCACTTGAATTGACATATTCATGTTGAAGATTTCTTCTTTTATCAAGAAAAAAACAAGAACTTTTTTCTAGAAGCATAAGGAAAATTATTTGACCCATTCTACTAAAGATTTTATATTTGRGATACGGATAGAAAATTCAATAATTGGGAAGGTACAATAAGGTCTGGTTAATTCTACCTTAGTAGTTATATCCATCCAGCCAAATGGGAGGGGTTTTTGTTCAGTCACAAAGTCTAAAGAGAATTCAATGCTGCTTTAGCAAGTACGAAGTAACCAAGGTAAAGGAGTAGCTATTTGTACAGCCTGGTTTTCTGACCAGTGGGAGGACTATTATTCAATACACTAGGCAGCTACCAGTTGCAGTACTCTTACTGGTTATAGCTGAATATTAGACAGATTTGGTTCTAAAGTGGGTGCTTTTAAATGCCTCAGGATAGCTGGCAGAGGGAAAACTCTCATCTAGGGGTATACTTGGTGATGGTTTTGCTAGGAGCAAATTCAAAAATTGCCATTAAAGAGTGCAGCATAACAAGAGTTGCCACAGTCAATGCAAAAACTGTAGACGAAACCTGGTCATTTGAATCTCCTTTTGTGCTGGCCAGCTGTGCACCTGGTTCCATGGCTGTTATGTTTGGTCTTTGTAATAAATATGAGTGTGTAGTAGAGCAGAATTTCAGAATGAATGGAAGAGCGTGCTGAAACAGGCTTTAAAACCATTAATATCTTCTGGAACAACTTTTCTTTTTTGTTTCAAAGACTGACATTAGAACAAGTATATATTAAATGTCCAGTATTAGCCTTAACTGCCTTTTGAATTCATCTCCCCTGTGGATGACAGTTAAGAAAATAAGTTATTCATGTCAAAAGATGACTGCACTTGACAAGCAAAATCGGTAGCTTATTAATAATTAAAAATTATTTCTATGTTCTGTTACTGATGGAATATTTAATCATTTGTTCAGTCAATACTAATGTCTCATTTATTATTCATTAAAGATAAATACTGTGTAATGCTTCTAGATTGAAATGTGTTACACCGAGATTATTAAGAGCACCCAGAGTTGATTTATTATTTAGAAATCGATTAAACTTTTGCACAGAATTTAATGACTTAAGTAACCCTTCAGATTTTTTTAAGTTAACAATAAGTTTTATTTAAAGATTAGTATGTGAACCCGTTCCACAATGGAGCAAAAGAAGCTCCCAAACCTAAGCCTAGCAATTAAACYGAGATTGGTCACGAGAGAGAGAAAAACATGGCTAATGCCAGGCCTGGCTCTYACCTCCGCAAGCACTTTCTTCTGTTTTTAATGGGAAGGCATGTCAGCCTGCCTGCTTTAAGTGCATGCTGGGCTGTGTCATGCTAACCTTGCCGCTGTTCATCCCTGTCCTCTGAGGAATAAGCAGACCCTCTGTCTCCACCCCCAATTTTACCCCGTTTCATGTTCAGCTACGTGCCTCTCTTGAAGCGCTCGTGGGGCGGYGGGCGTGCGTGTGCTGCGCCGCTTCTTTATCTCTATCCTCAGGTGAAGCCAAAGATCAGGATGAGAGAGGGAAAGCTCTTCAAATCCCGTTGGTGGTAACTTACCCCCTGAGGAGTAGAAGGAGATGAGGTACTTTTTACTTCTCTGCAAGTGGACAGGCAGCCTAGCAGCAAAAGGTCTGCCAAGCTCTTTGAAAAAAGGGTTTCTAACCTTACTGGTAATATGTAACTATTAAGTGAAACTGGAGGAAGTTATAAAAATGAGAAGTCTCTGATTTTACATCTCCCTGATTGCTAGGGCAAATACTGAGTCTGAAGCCTAGGTCAGGGAAGTAAATTTATTTGAGGAGAAGAAGTCYTTTATTTGAGTTCACCAGGCAATGACTGTGACATCTGTTGAGTATAACCTCATATAAAAGGTCTCTGGCTGTCTCTGGTSTGTTATCCAAATTTTGAGGGGGGAAAAAACTGTTTACTATTTTTTTAATAGATAAATAAAAATAACATGAAGTAATACAAGAAAACCTTAAGGTATTTCTTTACCATCTCCCTGCAAGCTTATTGTTGAAAGCTTGGGTCTCTTTTCTTTCTCTCCACAAGGTTGGGGAAAGGTTCTTCCCTCCRCTAGAAGAAATTCCTCTGGTCATTCTTCCCTCAAGGTTGGAGAGCAGCTTGAAAAATCTGGGGAATGCAGCTACCCAGAACAGCATAAGCTTTGCTCACAAGGTGCCCTGTGATTTAATTCTGCAGATGGCAAAACATAATTTCTGAAGGACCTTTGTGTCCTGTGCTCCTCCATGCTAAGCACATTGCTGAGAATCAGTTTGCAAGTGGAACAGGAGGGAACAGGGTGAAATTCAGTAAAAATGCAATTCACTGGTGAGCAGAGGGTGAAAGTGCTGGTCTGGGGCAGTCTTCATGGAAGATAAATTTGCTACTTATTATAAATGCAAAATATCTATCCAGCATATTCTTAAACACGTTGTAATTAACATTGCATTATATGTGCCACATCTCTATAATTAACTTCTTAATGTTATAATTATATAAACCAGCAGAAAATTAAATTGAGTGATTACAATATAATTAACCTAGGTAATCACATTAAAAAGAGACTCTTGTATAGATCAGGACCAAATCTTGTTTTTAAGTAAAGAGCTTAGACTGTCTTTTTGTTTCTAATAAAACCTAGAATTGTATGAGCTCCTTAATGACAAAACAGTTTTTGTGTTCTAAAACTCTCTGTGTTGTTCCTGATATGTTCCTGACATGGTATATGAGAAAGAAAAAGAGTCATTAAAAAGATGAAGTTGGAAGCTTTAAAATATGACATTTAAGTGGTCTTAGTGAAGAATGCATAGCCAGCTGAAGTGAAGAAGGGGGAAAAAAGATTTAAAATAAATGAGTTATGGAAGAATACAGACAGTGTGAAAGCTTTGTGCTTCACGGCACCCAACTTAAAAAGCATCAAGAGAAGCAAACGCTTTCCTCTGAAAGTGACTTTACTGGGTCTATTTATGGGCACACTTCATGGATCAGGATCATTGAATAGATATTTGAAGAAATTTACAGTTGTGGCTGCTATGGTACCTGAAATTTATCCAAACTCTTTYATTTTTACAGATGGATTCATTTAGTTTTTCCATGTCATTTTAGAGAGAGAGATGTGCTTTGTATCAGTTTATAATATCAGCTCACTAGCTAGAAGGCAAAGCTTTATAGCTTTGTACTAATTGATATTTATTTTGCCTTTTTGTGAACTGTGAATAGTGTAATTACATTTATATAAAAAAGGACTCAAATACATATTCTTAACACGCTTGAGAAACACAAAAAAACTCATCATACTCTTGCATGATGGCCAAAAATAAAAAAAAATCGAATGATCTGCTTTCAGTTCCAGAGCTACATCGAACCTAGCATATTAYGTATATACCTGCATCTCAAAGACACTCTGAATAAGTCATGCACTTAATATTGCTTTCAGACACCTCTGTGACTTCACCTTGATCTGAAAATTGTTTCTGGGCAAAGTGCTTACAGACCTGACAGACTCCTCTGTCTCTGATAAATGTTTTCACTAAGTATATTCCTTATTTATTACTCTGAGAAATCATAGCTTCTTAAATGCCATTTCTTTTTTTTTTTTTTAAATAATTTGCATTAGCTCTTGAACCTTCTTACACTGAGGAATAGAAATTATTAGTTTTTACTTAAAACATCCCAATCTAATGCAGGGAATTTAGAAAAATGCACTGAAATAAGGCAAATGTTCCTTTTTTGTTTTCCCACAGTTTTTGTATTAGATCATACTCCAAGCTATAGTAAGGAATTGCCTGTGATATAACTGTTTTTCCTTCTTGTATTTATCTTAATTATAAAAAGCATCTTCCGCTAACTGTGTAGGATTTTCAGTTTGGAAACTTCACATTTTTCTTGTCTATAACTATATTGATCCCTGTGCAGCTCAGAGTCCTTGCAATGATAGTTATAAATTCCATGAGAGAAACACTGGAGGCTGCCAGCACTTGCCTCAGCAGGAAAGACAGATGATCAGCAGCAAGTGCAAGGTTTGAGGTCTCAGAATTTGGTGGGTTTCTTTTTTTTATTTAACTATTTCTTGGAGAGGAAACTATTACAGGCTTAGCTGTATGATGAAGTGTGGACTATATTGAAAATAGAGTCTGCTKTTGGTTTAAACCATTAGGTGTTTCTCAGCTCAAGGGCAGGGCTTAAAATATACCAAGGCATGGAGAAAAATGATTCCAACTATCAATTTGTTTAAATATAGTGAATGATGTAGAACTGTAGTTATTTTATAGCATTATCCTCATGTATTCCTTTTCATTGACATTGCCTGTGTCATAGACCTGAGAAAAATATTCCACAGGGAGCCATGGAGWCTCATTCCTGGATCTTTTTTCAACCTTAATCACAGACGAATCTGTTAGATGTCATAAGACAATAGAACACACAGAATTTCACAATATTGCCTACGGCAAACTTCTTTCTTTAAGYGTCATCATAATTCACTAGAAATTCTTGACCACAGTATGAAAGGGTCAGATCTTCCAAAGGCAGGGGAAAAAAGACCTTTCAGAAATGCACTTTTAGAAACTATAATGAAGTCTCTATTCTCTTGCTTTCTCTGCTGTGATCAAACACTGTTATCTGCATATTGTAGCTAAGTCACTTAGAGACTATTCATTGCTGGGGAATAATCAGCTTGCAGAAATTTATGTCTTTAAGATCAGGGGAAACCTTAACTAGGAAAAGAGATCATTACATATGTATATATACTTTCTAACATCTGCACTGAATTTTCATGTACATTTCTGAAGGCCTTGTGGTCTGTGTCACCCACAGCTTGGATCACTGTCAAGTGAACTGAACATGTGCTGAGAAGCAACGTCAGCAAGATGTCCCTGTTGTTGCTGTTGACTTGCTGGGTGACTTCAAGTTTAATATGTAGGCCAATATTTTCAAAATTAGCTCCTTGCTGTGTGTACTTCAGTCTCTTCATGCCCTATTGGAGATATGTTTTAGATTAAATATTCTCTGGCTTGTGTGTTTTAGTCTGGTTCTTCCTTTTCCCATACTATTGCTTCACACATAGGAGCTCATTAAGGTGCTCTCTGACTCTTCTGTGGGAAATCTGCCCCACGCCAAATGAAGTCTTTTCCTACCTGCTTGCTAGAGAAAGTGTCAGGCATGTGGGGGGCCTGGCTCGGGCTCAAATGCCAAAACTCTTGGGTTTGTGCAAATGCCTAGGATTTTCAGGGAATATTGTGCCTCATCCTGCTCTGGGCAGTGCTGGCGAAGGGGAAGCTGAATTTCAGGATTTCAGCCGTGCCTATCTTCCTTCAGGGGCATCCATGAGGTGAAAGCTCCTTTGAGAGGATTGATATCCCCCTCTTTTCCAGWTTGTGAAGAAACTTTGTGGAGAAAGTGGTCACTGCCTTTCAAGGGTATCAGAAGGGCAACAGTTGAACAGTGTCATCAAAACTGGGAGATATTATTATAGGTAACCATAACAAACATTGCATTTCAGCAGCAAAACTTAATGTCCAGTAGCAGACGTCAGGGCCAGCCAGTTCTTTAAATGTCTGCCTCAGTTGTTACTCAGCAATATCCAGGTTTTTAGGGAATCCTACCTTTTTCCTTGACACCTGCAGGCTCRCAGTGTGAGGTTTTGTGGTAAAGCACTGCCAGTAGACAGGCCTCCCAAATCTCCACACCAGCCTCCGTCTCCAATAGCCTCTGTGGGGCTGTAGAAAGCCCATCTGTTCACTGAGTCTCTCACTGATGAGGTTTTGTTTATAGTCTTCCTAAGGTAATAGGCTGGATATTACCCTTGTGTTTATGTTATTACACCAGGAGGGTGAAGTTGTAAATTTAGGCTCCGTTCTTTTGCAGTGTCAGTTGCAGGCAGTGTGATATTAAATGGTAATTAATTGCAAAATATATTCACTATATTCACCTTGAGGCTGGGTCTGTGGGAACGTGTCTTTTATAAATTAAAATATCCTTTTTTTTTTTTTTTTTTTTTTGGTAAAATCACAGTTCACAGGATATCTGCTTAGCAAAATGTTACAACTCACTGAAAAAAAAAGTTATTTAACAGAAGCATTTTGCAGAGCCATGTTTGATTTAACTCTAGATCAGCAATTAATATTCCGATCTTGCCAACTACTTGCTGTTTGGATTACATATATAGTTTTCTTTCCTAGTGTCCACATCTCTCTCCTACAGATTTGACATTAGTAAAATTCAGCCAGGCTCAAGACAGTTACTTGTCATTTCCAACAGCATGAAATAAGCCTTTACTCTTCATAACATGCAGAAGAGTCCTATCAAAATTATTTGAARGGTTGTTGTGAATAATAAAATGTACAAATATACACCTCTTAAGAGATCTCCTGCAGTTATGAGAATCCCATGCCAATTTAACCGAACTGCTGAGACATTCAAGCAGAATTTGGGATATTTCCCTTAAACAAACTGTTATGGATCATTCATTGGTGATTTAGACTTAATTTGGGAATAGACATTATTCCAAGCAACTGCTTAGTCTGTGGA